>NC_092053.1:18886387-19202887 GCF_003086295.3 Arachis hypogaea | reverse complement strand
TAGTTTTTATTTTAATTTATATTTTCATATTTTAAAATTTTGGTAATAATATATATTTTTTATAATTTTAAAATAAAACCAGGAGAAATTTGACTTAAATACAAACATAATGATCGAAGAAGAATATAAGAATATTGATATTTCATTTCATGTATTTAAATACATGGCATAAATAAAAATTAATCCTTCTTACTATAAAATTATTGTCCATTTAAAAATTTAACAAATGCCAAAATTTGATCACGGTAAAATGGGTCATAATTTTATAAAAAATCTAAATATTATATTAAATATTATAAACAATGATTGGATAAATAATTTTCAAATTCTAAAATTAAAAACATAGATAACGCTTTACATATTTATATGGGTTACTGAATCAATTTTTATTGAATAACTATCTTAAATATCAATTATAAAAAAATGCTACTTTAATGATAATAATCATGAGACACATAACATTATTTATTATTAAAAAATATATTAATTTAATAATATTAAATATGTAATAAATTCCTAATGTGAAATGTTAACATATAAATACAAAAAATAAAGATAAATTAATAGACGACATTCAAAACTTTTAAAGAAATACAATAGAAGCATTATCATTCTGAAAATACTTTTTGTATATTTTAGAATAGTTGAGAATAAAAATTTACTCTATCTAATATTTCACTTTATATATTACCTAAAACCTTAAACTATGACCATTTTATATTACCTCTTTATTGTGTGGTTTTATAATTTAACATTTTAAAGTGTTTTATAGTAATTTTAGTTTCAACAAAATATGATATAAATAAGATCACGTCAATATTAAAATAAAAAAATACTTATATAATAAATTTAAAAAGTAAATAATATATTAACAAAAAATAAAATTAATTTTTTAAAAACAATAGAAAAGCGGTTGAACAGGCACGCTAATTATCTATAACAATATATAATGCCAAAACATGGGGTTTGGTGTTCAATTTTCTATTTCCTATTTTAACCCTACTAACATAATTCAAAAATATTTTACACTTATTTATTTTTCTACCATATTTTACTAACAGTTACAAAAACTCACGCATAACTTCTATTCAATTCTTTACCCCCACAATCTCTCTTTTTTATTTTTTTATTTTTTTGTGGCTATATATGAAATGAAAAAAAAATAGAAGCCAACAAGTGTTTAACCAGTAGTGATAAATAGTTTTTTTTATAGATCCTATTATATTCTGTTCATTTAAATTATATTTTGTTTAATTTTATGTTAGTCTTTGTTTGTACTTTGTATAGTGTTATTTTGAGTATGTCTGTGAGTACTGTACTCTGATGGTCTATCCAGCAGTTTAGTCTCATTCTAATTATTCTATTAGAATTTTTTTTGTAATCATAAAAAATATATTTTTTTATTTTTTTTTATAATTTTATCTATTCTACTGTTTTTTTTTTTACTTCTTAATACACTTTGTTATATTTCTCTTGCTACTCTTATTTTTTTACCTTTAACACTATCGATTTCATCACATCCATCGTTATAAATTTCATTTAGTTTTACTGCAGTTACTACATTCACGTATAACTTTCACCTATATTTTTTTTTCTCTTTAATTTACTTACCCAATTAATATTTTCATCATTCTTTTACCTTTTTAATTTGTCCCCAATCTTTCATGTACAAAGATAATGTTCTATCTTTTCTCTTACCAAGGAAGAATTATTTTTTTCATCTCATATGTATTTTTTATTCTTTTAAGTATGTCTGTACCTATCAATGATGAATTGAAAAGTCTAATATTTTGTTAAATTTGTTTTTTTTTCTTTTCTAAATTAGTTCATATAGGATAATATTTTTTTAATTTTTAAATTATTAATTATACAAAATATTATATTTAAAATTTGAGTACATGAATATTTATTTTTAAATTAAACTAAAATAAATGAATTATATTACAAAAATATAATTTATTTTGACTTCTATAATATGTAACATATAAATACTTAGTGAAAATTGATTACGGTGAGTGAAGAGAAGGTGGAAGGAGAAGAAAAAACTAGAAAGAATATAGTGATATAATAACCGTGACTAGACAATGACAGATATGTGTATAAAGAATAATAATAATTAGACAAAGAATAATGTTTGATATAGTAAGGGGATATAATAAAAGTTATAAATTAATAATTTTAAAAAATAATGAAATTAAAGAAAATTTAAAAAATTAAATATAAAATTAAAAAAGAAAAATAAAATATCTTTTATCAATTGAAATTATACATGAAGATAAAGAGTCATTTGAATATAAATTTTTATTTCGACTTCAAATTAAATACTATTAAAAATAAATAATTAAACTTAATAACATTTATAAATAGTTAATTTGTAAATAATGTTTCTAAATTTTTATTTTAATTTTTTTATGCATAATAACAACATAATAAATTTGTTTAATATCTTATTTAATTTAAATTTATAAATTTTATACATTCTAAAAATTAATTTGATAATTTGGGTAAAAAATTTAAATGCTTTATGTCTTACGTTTTTTTAGCAAACTTCAACAACTCATAAAAGTTAACAGAATAGATGATTATAAATCAAAGTGATAGACAAGATTAAAAGCTGCGAACTTGCGATAATAATACTTGGTAATAATTAATTCGGGTGAAGAGAAAATGAAAAGAGAAGAAAAAAACGAGAAAGGAGAACAAGGTAATATAATAATAATAATGGCGATGAGACAATGACATGTATTTGTATAGAGAATAATAGCGAGAGAAAGAATAGTGTTTGATATTGTAAGGGATATAATAAAAATCTAAATTAATAATTCTGAAAATTTAATAAAATTAAATATAAAATTAAAAAGAAAAATAAAATATTTTTTAACAATTGAAATTATGCATGAAGATAGAGTGTGTTTTGAATATAAATTTTTATCTCGATTTCAAATTAAATACTAATTAAAAATAAATAATTAAACTTAATAACGTTTATAAATAGTTAATTTGTAAATAATGTTTTTAAATTTGTATTTTGATTTTGTTACACATAATTTTTAATTTAATAATTTTGAAACGCTTATATATTTATTTTTATGGTCAATAAATCTGACAGTTTTTCAAGACTAAAAAAGTTATTGATAAGAAGATGTATGATGAATTACGAAGAGTTTTGTCTAGATACACAATTTTATACTCTCCTATTTTGTTTATTAATTATTCTTATATTTTGATATTTAAAAACGAAAAAAATAAGCATTATCATTTATTCTATTTTTTCACTATTTATAAAAAAATGAAGACCTCTTCATATTTAGATTCATATTTTGGTCTACCACTTAAAAAAGATAAAGACAAATATGAATATCCATGACATGTTAGTAAAAATTATTTTTTGTAAATAACTAACATGTATTTTAGTTTATATATACTCTTTTTGAATTAGAATAATGTTATTATCATTATTTTTTGAATTATATTTTGGTTTATAATAATTTTAATTTTAATAAAATATGATATAAATAAAATCACGTCAACATTAAAATAAAAACATATTTATCTAATAAATTTAAAGAGTGAATAATATGTTAACAAAAAAATAAATTAATTTCTTAAAAACAATAGAAAAGCGGCTGAAGAGGCACGTTAGTGCCTGTTGAGCCGCTAGTTATATATAATGGCAATACATGGGTTTGGTGTCCAATATTTCTTTCTAGTATTATCCTTTCTATTAACTTCTCCACTACTTGGCCACTTTGACATAACTTTTATTCATTATCTTTCACCTCTAATGCGTTTCTCTCTTCTCATTTCATCTCTTATTAATATTATTGAATACAGATAAAATTTTTTTATTTAATTTATTTTTAATCCAATTTATCTTTTTTTTTAAAATATCACAAACAGAAATAGACACATGTCCAGAATTATCGCCCTTCAATATTTTACTTGATACTCTATCTAAATTAATTATAAATTATAAATAATAATTTTTTCGTTTAGATCTATGTTTTGATTATTACTATTATATTTTTTTTTACTCTTAGTAGCTATGATTTATATAAGAAATTACTTTATTTTTGGTAAAATTTAAAAATACATTAATCTCATATCAATAATATATTTACTTTTTAAACATTCACATACTGAAAATAAGTGTAGAATTGGTCCAAGTCCAAATAATAGATGGAACAATAATAATATTAGTGGGTATAAATTATCATTTTCTAAAAGCTTTAATTCATAATTAGTAAACTTTTAATTATTTCTAATATAATATGTTACATATATCTATAATACAGCATATTATGCTTGATAATTGTTTACTTAAAAAATTTACACTATTAATTTTATATTTAAATTTTTTTATTATGGTACTATTTTAATATATTCTAGATTTTTATTATAAATTTATAATTTTGATGAAAATTATTCTTAGAAGAAATATTAATCTTATTTCTTAATTTTTTTCTGGTCTAGACAATATTAAATTATTTATATTAAAATATTTAGATAATTCAAAAAATATTATTTATATATTAATAATCTATTTTTTTAGATATTCAAGTATTAGAATTAGTCTAAATAATATACTGAATGATGACAACATTGGTTAATTGTGTATATATATTTCATTAGTTTGTTAATTTTATCTTTTGAATTATTTTTTATTATAGTAACATTTTAATGTACTCTAATTTTTTATTGTGTATTTATAATTTTAAAAATAATCATGCTTAGAGGAAATATTAATTTTATTTCTTAATTTTTTTAGTTCTGACAATATTAAATAATTTATATTAAAATATTTAGATAATTTCAAAACTATTATTTATACTATAACAAAATAACAATATATAAAGGGATATAGGAGTTTAATGTTCAACTCTTTTTTACTATTCAGTGAGTTTTGTATGGCAGTTGTTATATAAAATATTTATTTAAAAATATTAGTAATTTTTTATTTAATTTATACGGTAAATAATAACATTTTATGTAATTTTATTTTATTTAATATCTAATAAATTTAGATTCGAATTTTTTTTTATTCTTTTCGACATGGTTGAACTGAAATAGTCCCATGGTATGATTGACAACTTTGATTTTTATCATAATAACTATTTTTTCTATTAATTTTTATTTACTATTTTTTTAATTTCTGTCATAATACTATTTTTTATTCTAATAATAATTATTCCATACAGAGAAGTGCATCTTGAATTAGAAATAGAAGTAAAAAAATAAAACAAATTAAAAAATAAATTAATAGAGTAAAAAATTAAAGAAGAGGTTACACATGATTTTTCTATAACTGTTACTGAAATAAGATAGAGATGAAAATAAGAAGAGGTTACTGAAATACGATAGAGAATATGAGTGGTCGTTCACGTGCATGTGGTTTCTTTATGTAACGTAACGGGAGAAGTTCTATCATAAAAGATAATATTAAAACTTAAATTTGAATACTAAAATTTTGAAATGAGTCATGTAAACTATATACAATTACTCTCACATATAATAGTAGCTGTTTTATAAAATATTTATTTATTTATTTTTAAAAATATAATTTTTTAAATTCTAAAAGTATTAGTATTTTTTATTTAATTTATAGTGCAAATAATATTTTAGTTTATTTTATTTAATACTTAGATTCGATTTTTTTTCCACATGATTGAATTGAAACAGTGCTAGTGCTATTGTATGATTATTTTAATTTTGTCATAATAACTATTTTTTTCTACTATAATGTTACCGATTAAATATTTTTTAATTTAATTTATACTGTAAATAGTAATATTTTATTTCATTAGTTACCTGATAAATTAAAAGAGATATAAGAGTTTGGTGTCCAATTATTTTTTTTATTTTACTTCTATCACTATCACTATTAGGGGTGAGCACGGGTCGGTTTGGTTCGAGTTTATAGTAAAATAGAACCGAACCGATCAAAATGTAATTGGTTCGGTTTGGTTCGGATTTATATTTTTTTGTACATGTATCCGAACCAAACCAAACCGATTAAAAATGGATTGGTTCGGTTTGGGTAATTGGGTACCCGATGACTTTGAAATTCATAAAAAAACCAAATTTTTATCTTAAAAATTCAACAAATACAATAAACATGTAACATCAATAGAAATAATCCAAACATGTTAAACACCAAATACATTAAAACTAAACTCATTAAAATCCAAACATATTAATAATGAATAATCATTATCTAATAGAAAAGTCATATATTTTTATTTTTTTTATTTAATTAATATATGATCGGGTCGCGGGTTGGTTCGGGTTCCGTACCCCCAAAATCGATACCCGAACCAATCACTAACAAAAGTAATCGGTTTGGTTCGGGTTGGACCCGATTACCCATTGGTTTCAGAACCAATTTAATTGGTTCGGTTCAGGTTTGGACAGGTAATTGAGTACCCGCTACCCGTGCTCACCCCTAATCACTATAACCCAAAATAACCGAAGCAGTTATCATTAATTACTATATTCTCCTATTTTGTTTATTAATTATTCTTATAGTTTGATATTTAAAAATGAAAAAAATAAGCATTCTCATTTCTTTAGTTTTTTCACTATTTATAGAGAAATAAAGGCCTATTCAGGTTCAAATTCATATTTTAATATACCACTTAAAAAATAAAGACAAATATAAAAATCCATGACATTTAAGCAAAATTATCTTTTATAAATAATTAACATGTATTTTGGTTTATATATACTCTTTTTAAATCAGGATAATATTATTATCATTATTTTTTGAACTATATTTTTTCTTACCTATTTATTGTGTGCTTTTATAATTTAACATTTTAAAAGTTTTTTATAGTAATTTTATGGTAAAAAAATATGATATAAATAAGATCACGTCAATATTAAAATAATATAAAAAATATTTATTCAATAAATTTAAAGAGTGAATAATATATTAACAGAAAAAATTAATTTCTTAAAAAAAATAGAAAAGCGGCTGAATAGGCACGAGCCGCTAGTATATATAAATATAAAGTCACACATTCATACAGGCAAACCAAAATCGAAGATAAAAGTCACAATATTTATTTTGGATAAATATAGTATATAACATTTCCAAGAAGACACAGTAATAATAATCTAGGAGGAATATATACTAGGGGTAATAATTTTGGTGTTTTGTAATTATCAATTGACTATTAATAGTGTTTTTAATAGTGTGAGATTATATCTAATAGTGAGAGATCACTCACTTTTATTTTGATAGTTAAGTGCTGGCCAGAAAACATAAAAGTTGCTGCTCCTAGACTTTTCCATAATCTAATAGTACTTACCTTTTTTCTGCAACGTCCATTTATAAATGAGAATAGAGATCACGAATAAGGCCAAAACTCCGAACGACAGTACACAACTTATGATGATAGTCTTTTTCTTCTGGATTCTGGACTTGCGCGATTTACTTTCTTGAATAGTTTCTAAAAAATGTGTTGTTGAAAGAGAAGTTAAAAAGTTATAAGATGATAAAAACACACAGGCATATATATATATATATTCCGAAGCAGCCATTCTTATATAGATATTTTGGAGAGACGGAGTCAACTCTTCCATATCATTAAGATTTCCAAACCATAGCAAACACCCATTCTCCCCTTTACTTATATCTAAAGCTGCATAAGCCGTACAAGAACAATTGTTCAAACACAAACCCCGACAATCTTCAAGGCTAATGCTTCTATTACACCATGATTTTTCCGTGTCTGGTATTTTCAAGTCCGAATGCTTCAAAAACCCATCTCCATGGCAATTCAACGAAGTTCTCCTAACACAATCGCTATACGAATCTTGCTCGTTACTTGGTATAAATCCATCCAAGCAATCGCACATAGGGTTACTATTGCTATTACAACGAGAATAAGACCCACACGTTGCGTGGTAGTCGCAAGAATCTCCAGGCTTTTTTGAAATGGTGATCCAAGATGATTCCTCATTGCTCCATGTTGCCCGACGGCAGATTCCATCGGTTTCTAACACCAATTTATGAGGAGCTACACTGTTGATGTGAAAAGCGGTTCGAGCTATGAGCAATAAGGGATGAACACTGAACATTCAAGAACAAGGGAAGAGAGCTTCTGAACTCTGAATTCTTGATGTGAATTGCAGAGAGTGAAAATTTGATTAGTGAATCTCAATTACAAATGTTACAGGTTCAGCTATATATATAGAGTGAATGTCACTAACTAACTATCCTACTTGGCATAAATACAACAACAAGCAGTTACTTAACAGGAAGAGATAACTGCCTAATTAATTCTATATAGAGGAGTGTAAGGTGTGAGTAGAAGAGGGTGAGATCTGAAGGCATATAGTTGGTTCACACCCCCCTCAAGGTTGGGCTTATGAAGATCACATAAGCCAAGCTTGGAGTGACAGGAGGAGAAAGGTGCAGGGGAGAGGACTTTAGTGAAGATATCTGCAGTTTAGTGTAATGTAGAGATGGGAAGGAGCTTGATAACTTGTGTTTGAGCCTTGTCGCGCACTATATGGCAGTCAGCTTCTATGTGTTTGGTACGTTCGTGAAACACCGGATTCGCCGCAATGTGCAATGCGGACTGACTATCACAGTAGATAGCTGCTGGTTTGAGGATTAGAACGGTGAGATCCTGAAGGATGAAGATGATCCATTGAGCTTCACATGTTGAGGCAGCCAAGGCTCTATACTCGGCTTCAGCGGAAGAGCGAGCAACGGTAACCTGTTTCTTGCTCTTCCATGTGATCAACGTAGTGCCCAGAAAAAAATAATAACCAGATATGGACCTCCTCGTGTCAGGACAGGTGGCCCAGTCACTGTCTGAGAAGCCGGTGAGCTGTAAGTCTGATTCGGTTTTGAATAAAAGGCCCTGGGCAGGAGCTGATTTCAGATACTTCAGGACTCTTAGAGCGGCTTGGAAGTGTTTATTAGTGGGGCAATCAAGAAACTGACTTAGCTTTCCAACGGCAAAGCTAATTTTGGGTCTTGTATTGGTTAGGTATAAGAGTCTTCCTAGCAGTCTTCTATATTCACTAGCATTTGGCATTGGGTCTCCAGAATCTTTAGAGAGATGAGAAGTGTAACCCATAGGAGTTGAACAATTCTTGGATCCAAGCATCCCATATTCTTCCAGTAAATCTAGGCAATATTTTCTTTGATACATTGCTATTCCTCTCTTGCTTCGAGCAAACTCAAAACCGAGAAAGAACTTCAATTCTCCAATATCTTTAATTTTGAAGAGGTCATGAAGATGTTGCTTCAAAGCTGTGATTTCTTTGATGCAGTTTTCCGCAAGCACCAAGTCATCGACATAGACTATCACAACTGTGAATCCAGAACCAGCAACCTTTGTGAACAAACTGTAATCATGTTTTGACTGAGTGTAGCCAAATTTGATAAAGGTGTGAGCTAATTTTGAGTTCCACTGTCTGCTGGCTTGCTTTAAGCCATAAAGTGACTTCTCTAATTTGCATATCAGCTTCGGATTGGACACATTCAAGCCAGGGGGTGGTTTCATGTAGACTTCCTCTTCAAGATTTCCATGTAGAAAAGCTGTGTTCACATCCAACTGGTGGACGAACCAGTCTTTGGCAGCTGCAACGGCTAGAAGAATCCTCAAAGTGTTCATTTTCACTACGGGACTAAAGGTGTCGGAATAGTCTTGCCCTGGAATTTGGGTGAAACCCTTTGCTACCAGTTGGGCTTTGCATCTTTCAACACTTCCATCAGCCTTAAGCTTGGTCTTAAAAACCCATTTGCATCCAATTGCATGCTTGCCAGCTGGTAAAGTAGTGAGTGACCAGGTTTGGTTTTCATCAAGAGCAGCAAGTTCTGATTTGATAGCTTCTTGCCAACAGGGATACATCACAGCCTCCTCATAAGTTTTGGGATCTGTGTTGGTGATCAAGGCAATGGAGAATTTTCTTTTATTTTTGGATAGACCATGATAGGACAGAACATGAGAAAGAGGGTACCTACTTGAAGTTGGTGGTGTAGTTGAGCTAGTAGTTAGAAAACAATGATAATCTTTTAGGTAGGAGGGGCGTTTTCTTTCTCTGTGAGGTCTTTCAACAATCGGGCCAGCATTATGAGGAATGTGAGGTGCAGCAGTATCCTGTTAATTGTATGGTGTGTTTGGTGCACTGATTTGTGGTGAATTGGCCACTTGGCCTTGTGGTGCTATGTCTGGATTTGTGATGCTGTGATAATAAGATGCAGAGTGTGTTGATGGTGTATTGAAAGGAGTGGTGTCAAAAAGAAGAGGGTCTGATAATTGAGTTGATGATGCATGGCACTTTTGGGAGAGTTCTGAATTCTATGTATTGCACAAAGGTAAAGTGTTCTCATAAAAAAACTACATCTCTTGAGAGAAAAATTTCTTTGGAATATAGATCATATAAAATGTACCCTTTTACTCCTTGTTTGTAGCCTAAGAAAATGCATTTTCTAGCTCTTGGGTCGAGCTTTTTTCTATTAGCATGAATGGTTGCAGCAAATGCTAAACATCCAAAGACCTTGAAATTGTGTATGTCAGGTAGTTTTTTGTGAAGAATTTCATAAGGGGATTTATTTTTCAAAATATTGCTGGGAATTCTATTGATGATATATATGGCATGAGCGGTAGCATAATGCCATAGTTTCTTTGGTAAGTTTGCATGAAACATAATTGCTTGGGTTACTGCCAAAATGTGTTAGTGTTTCCTCTCAACTATGCCATTTTGTTGAGGGATTTCAACACATGTGTTTTGGTGTATAATACCCATTTCTGCATAGAATTTAGTTAGTTTGAACTCAGCTCCATTGTCTGATCTAACCTGTTTAACAGCTTTGTTAAACTGAGTTTGAACTAACTGAATAAAATTTTTGAACAGTGTGGCAGCTTCAGATTCATGTTTCATGAAAAATAGCCAATAAAATCTACTTTTATCTTCCACTATTGTAAGAAAGTATTTGTGTCCAGCAGTGGAATTAATATTAATTGGTCCCCATATGTCTATGTGTACTAAATCAAATATTTCTTCTGACATAGACATGCTTATTGGAAATGGAAAACGCTTTTGCTTAGCATAATGACAAGATTCACAAGGACTGGTACAAAGATCAGATTTATTGATGAAATTGTAATTTTGTTACAATACAAGAATTCTGTCATTTGGTAAGTGACCTAGTCTAAGATGCCATAAGTTTGAGGTACTTCTATTCTTATTGTCATGTAGCTTATTACTATTGCTAAGATGTTGTGTTTGTGGTGTGAAGAATGCTGCTGCAATTGCTGGTCTTAGTTGAAAGTTCCTTACAGGTTTTAGGTCTTCAAATGCATAAAGCCCCTTCCTTTGCTCAGCTACACCAATCATCTTCGAGGAAAGGCAGTCCTGGATCTTGCAACAGTTTTCATCAAAGACAAATTCACATTTGAGCAAGTTAGTGGTTTTGGAAACTGATATGAGATTAAACTTGAAACTTGGAATGTACAAGACCTTTGTGAGAAAAAAATTTTTGGAGAAAATTATAGTCCCAACTATTGAAGTAACGGTATTGGTTCCATCTGGCATCCTAACAAGTATGGGTTCTATTTTATGTAATGAGTGAAAGGACTCTAAACAGTATGCTACATGATCGCTCGCTCCTGAGTCAATCACCCAGGAGCTAGGTTTAAAGGTTGAAACAGACATGGTATGAGCAATACCTTGATGAGAGGGTAATGTGACAATTTGGTTTATGGCATGTTGAGGCTTGTGTGTATCCAAAGACGGCTGTTTCAAGAGAGCTAGCAAGGCATGCTTCTGTTCCCTTGTGAATTCCAGTTCTGCACTACTGTCCTCTACTAGCTGGTCATCACCGATTCTTGCAAAATTCTCGTCATCAGTGATAGCATTGTTGATTGCACTGCTTTCTTGTCTGAGGTGAGGAGGTAAACCATGCTTCTTGTAGCATGTGTCGATTAGATGGCCAGTTTTCCCACAATAGGTACAGACTTTTGTTCGTCCTCTTCCTCTGCCAGCAGTTCTTCCTCCCCTGCCTCGGCCCCTTCCTCCTTGTGTTGAGGGTTGATATGGAGCAGCGCTGTTCATCAAGATTTTATTTTCAGTGAGGGGTTCACCACATTGGAACTGTCTTTCTTGTTGCAAAAGCAGTGAAAAAGCTTGTTCAATGCTTGGTAAAGGTTGCATCAGCATTATTTGTGACCTCACTATCGCATATTGTTCGTTCAAGCCTCTGAGAAAGCGAACGATATAGGTCTCATCTCTGTATCCTCTCATAACAGTTCCACACGTACAATTCCCGTTCTTGCAATGTATGCAGTTAGGTAGGGGCCTAAAGTTCTCCAGCTCTTCCCAAATACTTTTCAGCCTAGTGAAGTAGTCGGTCATGTTCAAATCACCTTGCCTCAGAGTGAACATTTCTTCTTCCAATCCTGCTACCTTGAATATATCTCCCTGAAAATATCTGTGTTTCAAATCTTTCCACAGATCTGAAGCGACATTGTGCCACATCACGCTTTGTGCTATGTCGGGACTAAGTGAGAGGGTGATCCAGGAGATGACGTAGTCGTTGCATCGTTCCCACACTTCAAACAAAGGATCTGTTGGTTCTGGTTTACTGATGCTTCCATTCACAAACTTGATCTTGTTCTTTGAGCTTAGTGCATGCAGCATGGCCCTCTCCCAACTGTGATAGTTGTTTGAGCCTAAAACCATGGAGATTAGCGGTGAACCAGGACTCTCACCTGGATGCAGATAATAGGGACTTGTCGGATCTACGATTGAAGAGGCATGAGTTCTTGGTGATTGAGTCTGATTGATTTGTTGACTAACCAGACTCGCTAGGGTTTGAAGATCGATTCCGGAAATTGTCGCATCGGGAACCGGATTTGGTGGACGATTAGCCATTGATCGAGAATTGAAAGGAGAGAGGAGTTCTTGATCAAGATTTTGAGTGCCAGAAATCGAATAGATGATCAAATCGAATCAAGAAGAGAAAGAATCACCTTGATTGAAAAGGAGAAAGAGATCGATCAAATCGAATCAAGAAGAGAAAAAAATCACCGTGATTGAAAAGGAGGAAGAGATCGATTAGAGATCGATGAGGTATGGATTCACTAACTCTTCACCAACAGTTCAAGTTCTTCAACCTTACTCCACGCTCACCGCACCATGTGAAAAGCGGTTCGAGCTATGAGCAATAAGGGATGAACACTGAACATTCAAGAACAAGGGAAGAGAGTTTCTGAGCTCTGAATTCTTGATGTGAATTGCAGAGAGTGAAAACTTGATTAGTGAATCTCAATTACAAATGTTACAGGTTTAACTATATATATAGAGTGAATGTCACTAACTAACTATCCTACTTGGCATAAATACAACAACAAGCAGTTACTTAACAGGAAGAAATAACTGCCTAATTAATTCTATATAGAGGAGTGTAAGGTGTGAGTAGAAGAGGGTGAGATCTGAAGGCATATAGTTGGTTCACAGTTGATAAGCTCATAAGTAGCATATTCTTCTTCCTCGTTGGAAACATAGTTATATTTAACTATGGAGGTTTTTTTAGCCACCGCTGCTTGTCCGCTAAATTGAACGCCGTTCCATGATCCGATGCGAATGCTTTTGGTTGCGCCGTCTCGGATCATAAGCTGTGGACATCCATCTATATCAAGTTGTAAACTATATCTACCGTAAGATGGATCGTTAGAGTTGTTCCATGATCTTAGGTACCGGTTTAGACCAGTAACCAAATTTCTCCCTAGCTTTTGTCCAGGTAGCATTGTATCGGATGGATAGTCATAACTCTGCCACAAAAAACCTTTGGACTCATCATCACCATTGCTTCTCTCACGCACTACAAGATTTCCTGAATTCAAAAGCTTTGCAATTGGATCCTGTGTTGCTGATGAAGTTGTATTAGAGGACCAGATGGTGACATTATTGTTGTTACGATCAAGAAGAACTAAGATTCCGTTGTCCATGACCTTCAGGACCCCCGATAAGTTAGTTAAGGGCTTGTTTCTGTTGGCAACCCATACTATACTCTGTTTTGGAACTTTGTTATACCAAATTCCGACATACCGATTCTTAGAAGTTCCAGGGCTAAAAAACCCTAGTGCAAAGGTTTCATCAGCTGAAACTATGGTCTCACCATTATCGCTCAGAAATTGTACTCTATCAATAGTGTCTCTTGCAATAGAGACTGCTGCATTGTTCACGAGAGAAAGGTACAGTAGCAACATGCTAAAACCTTCCATATTTTCTTCTTCACTATCTTTGTTAATATCACCTGTATGTGAAACCAGAGCAATTTACTTCTTGGGAAATGTTAAGTGACTCTTTCTTTTCCTTTTTTTTCTTGTATTTGAGTGAACATTATTAATTAATTTTCTACTTTTTTACAGTTAAGAAGGTATTGACTCCTCGGCATTTTCTCTCAGCATTTTCTAATTGTAAAAAATAAAAAATTAACTACCATTAACGCATTTAATAGGTTACTCATAAAATAAAAGTGATTAATTACGAATAATGGATCAAGATCTTATAAAGTGAAAAAATTGGTAAAATAATAAAGTAAAAAGTTAATATTTTTAAATTAAAATAATGAGACATATTTTATGAAAATTATAAAATCAAGTGATTAATTTTTTATTTTATAACTTTATTAATTTTTTCATTTTAGAAGATGCAAATTGAAGAATAGAATAATAATTAACCTTTTGTCTATTTTATTAATAACTTCTGGACCAACATACATAATTCACATTGAGAAGTGTTAGGAGGCTATCAATTTTTGTATTTTGTAACCATCAATTGGTTATTAATAGTATTTTTAATGGTATGAGATTACATCCAATAATAAAAAATCACTCACTTTTCTTGTGATGGTTGAGTACTGGCTACAAAACACAAATATTGCTGGTCCCTAGACTTTTCCATTCACATTTAGCTTTTTATTTTCATGCTCATTTAAAAGAATTTACTCATACTAACGTACCTTGTGGAGTTGTGGTCTTGGTGGGTATATGGAGCAACTTACACATGTTTTAGGAGATGGAAATTAAAGAAGGGAATGGAGTCTTGTTTATGGAGTGCAAATGAAAGTTTGAACTACCATATGCTATTTATATCTTCCTTAGTACTCAATTAGTACCCATCTACCTCAAGTGTATGAAACCTAATTATCAGCTTCACGCGAATTTGTCAACTAAAATGACGTGCAATAAATTAAAATGATTGTTTTATATATATCTTCTATCGTCATGCATTCTAATTAAACTAAAATCATTTTGTATCTTATCTCCTTTTGAATTCAACCAACGTAACGACTCAGCATCATATTTTTATTAAGTGTTTAATTTTAATATCATTTTTCTTTGTTTCCTTGGGGACGAAGTGAAAGGGATTTTTGGTGTTTATATATATACAGTGTAGACTCTTTTTAAAAAATACTACCTCTAATTGTTTTCTTCTAAGATTACTCTTTGTTTTGACCAGTCCAAATATCAGTAATTACGAGGAAAAGATTTTAGCTAATAATTAAACAATATTAGTATATTTAGAGTCTTTATTTGCAGTGATAGATTTATAAATTATTCATTTGTTTTTATCTAATAGTTTAAATATCTATAATATGATATGTGTATGATAAAAAATAAAAAATAAAATTCAATTCATGTTACTCTTATTTTTTCTTAAAAAAATATATTTTAACACAAAATAAAATAGATTTGTGTGCATTCTCTTCGTGTTAGATATAATAATTATAATACGCGCGTATTCGATGCTCTATTGAAAACAATATCTAAATTAGTGCTTACATGATATCTGAGCTTATGAATTGGTCTTACCCTTTTGCATGTAATTAAAGGTTTAGTAACGAAAACACTAACAATTTTTTAGCATAGTCATATTTTCGTATATTTTTTAAGCCAAAAAGAATTATTCACTAACAGTAGAATTACAAGTTTAATTTAAGGCGGATTTTTTGGTATAAAATGGGAGACAATTTTACACCTGTAGAAATGCGCTGGAGAGATTAGATGTGCAACAAGTGTCCAAGACAGGGACAACGTTTGACAGTCGAAAAGGTACTTGTCTATAATCTCTCACGTGATGAGGTATGTTGGTTTAGATTAGTTAGTTATTAATGTTTGGAAGCTATAATTAATTAGTGTGGGTTAATTAGTGGGTTTATACGTAGGCCTTATTCTAGTGCAGGTGAGCAGATTCTTTTTTTTGGAAGTAGTTAACAATTTTTTAAACAATCAGCCCAATTAATTTATTGTTTTGTTGGACGTTTGTATTCTTGATATATGATTGGGCACTAGGTCCAAGTGTTTTTGAAAATTATTTAATAGTGTCATGACTGTGTTTTTAAATAATGAAAAAAAGATTGGGCTAAGGCCTAATAACTTACCAAGAAAATATGACAACATAACTTTGATATAACTTTGTGAGAGCTCTATTAGATAAAATGAGTTGATTTTATCTGTAGAATTTGACATTTTTTATTAAGTAGATACGTTGATTTGTTTGTGTTGTCAACAACTAATAATAATTTTAGAAAATAAAATGAAATAAAAATATAGAGATAAGACTTTGATTGATTTTTGTGCATATTGTTGAAACAATATGTAAATTTTTGTATAAAACTTTGAATCTAACGTATAATGAATTTGTTTCGGTTTAAATGTATTTGAGGTGACTTTTGTCGACGATAAAATTCTGGTGTATTTTCTTTTGGGAGAAAATTATTGAATTGGATTATGAGATTTTATCCATTAAAAAAATACCGCTAATTTTTATGCACTTATATGTAGCTATGTTGAATATATTAATTTCGTAGTGTATAAATCATAATTAGGAGTCTAAGTTAAAAAATTAGTCGTTAAAAGAAAGGAAATGAATGAAGTTGTAGTTGATAATGTATTTTTGAAGGTAATTAAGATGGAATTTCAAAAATTAGGATTTTGATATTAGGTTTCATATTTAGGGTTTAGAATTTAAGATTTTGGACTATGGCAAAGGATTCTGATTTAAGTGATTCAGAATGACGATGGATCATAAACTATATAGTATGATGCCCAAAAACAAAACCAACAGTCATAGACTAGTATGCATACCACTCGGTTATAAACTTAATTTAGAAAAGATATGTTTATAATTCTATATAAGAAGCAGTATTTAATGCATTACTAGACTTGTCAATTATTAATGTTTTCGTTCATTCTAATTATGTTAATTGTGAATCATTCCAAAGGTAAAACACTCGAATAAACCAAATACATGCCAAAATTAAGCGAATCATCCAAAGCCAAAAACATTACGTTGATGGCCCGAAGTATGTACCTTGTTAATTCGAGTTAGACGAATTTGACTTTCACGTTAGTGGAGTCAATGGAATTGAGTTGAATCGATTTACATAGGAATGTTGTGTTAACCATAAACCGAATGGAGCGTAGGCGAATTAGGTAAACTCAGAATAAATCGAGTCAGACATATTCGATTTACACGAATCATAGTTGTAAAAATTGAACCGGACCAGTGGGTTCGTCCAGAAAACCACCGAATCGGTTACTCGTTGGATAGTTTAAGGAAGAAAACCGGTGTGAACCGGTAAGAACCGGATCAAACTGGTCAAAACTGATGAGAACCGATGAAAACTGGTCTGCTTGAAAATTTTTTTAAAATGTCTCCACCAAATCTCAAACCAAGAACCCTGGAGCAAAAGCAACCTCCACTTGCCACTTAGCCATTGCACTTCCAAGTACTATATTTGACAAATACTAATTATATAGTATACATAAATATCTAATTTAATTTAATTTTTATTTTTTCTATTTTTCAAATTAATTATATTTGAGTTACATACCATTATTAATATAAATATAAATTTCACTAAAAATTTATTAATTTACTTGATCTATTTTATTGCTAGTATTTTGATTAACGTTATTTGTTTTGATATTAACGTTATTTGTTTTGATATACTGATATTATAGTTAGATGATAGGCTTTGTGAATTAATTATTTTTTATTATATCAAATTAAAATACTACTGTAGTATTACTGATAAATTTTATGATTTTTTTATATTAGTTATTTTTAGAAGTTGAGACTTGATTCTTCATAAAATGTTAGTGAAGATATGTATTTCAAATTTTAATTTTAAGTTTTTAACTATTTTATATTTTATATTTACGTGAGACCGATTTTATCAGTTTAACGAGTGATTTATCGGTTGAACCAATAAATCAGTAAACCAGTAGTTTGACCGGTTCGATCACCGGTTCGATTCTGACAACTATGACACGAATGAACAATTAAATGAAATAAGCCAATTCAATTTATAGAGATGGTAGCTTTGGTAAATCGAATACAACATTGTCGACTTAATATGCACGTAGCCATAAATCTTGCAAAAAAAAAATGTATATTATAAGAAAATTATAATAACAAAATTATAACCCTTGTCAGAGAAGGTAAATAAGAAATTATAAGTAAAAATTTTATGTTACAACTCTTTTCATAATAACAAAATTGATAATAACTATATATATTATCTTATGTAATATTTATATTTTAATAAATATATATTAATTTTTATTATAAACAAGATATTTAAAAATTATTAAGTTTTATATGTTTTTTTATAGATTAATAAATAGATCTTAATTTTTATTATGAAAAGACTACCAACATATATAAATAGATTTATGTTTACTAAAAATTAAAATTAAAGTATTAAAAATGAAATATAATTATGTTATATTAGTAACTATTAAATATAGTTATGTTATATTAATAAATATAAATAATATATAATCATTATGTACTTAACCAAGTAAATGAGTATATAAGAGTTATTTTGTAGTCTCAATGTTAATTTATATGTTTTGAATTTTCTTTTAATAATATATATGCTGTAGGCATATTAGGTAGTTAAAGTGTTTAGAGGTGTGCAGTATCTCCCTATATTTCCAAGGTATTGGCATCATGAAGGCTTGCCTTTTTTCAAAAAGGCTTTTCAAGACTCGTTGGACCTCACACCGAGTTTTCACATTAACATTGAATACTTTTGTGTGAGATACTGAAGCTGGATTATATAGTCACTGTGGTGCTTAGATTTGCCGTTGAACACTCATCAGAGAATTCACATCACAGAGCGAGCAAGAATGGAAGATGGCCGATATCAATACTACGCGGTGAGGAGGGGGCATGTTCCTGGCATATACGGCACATGGTTAGAGTGCAAGCGTCAGGTAACCAGGTTTAAGAACAATGACTACAAGGGTTTCAAAGACTTGGATGAGGCTAAGGCGTGGCTTGGTGGCGTTGCAAAAGTAGCAGATTTTAGGGGGGAGCCTCAACAGATTGCTATCGAAGCAGGGGAGCAACATCAATAGGGAGACCTCGGACAAGACCTTCCGAATCTGATTCAACTTTCGGTGTATGGAAGCCCGCCATCCCATGAAACTGAAGACACCCGTGGGAGCTCGTCAAGTAGTCTGGATGTTCGCGGTGTCAGTTGCGACTCGTATGCCTTAGGAGGTCTGTGAATAATTGATTTAGAAAGCTTTTGTTAGCTTTTAGAGTATGATTGGTTTGAAGGATTAAGGAAATGAATTTGTTTTCTGATGCAGGTGGTGTCGAAGGCCGTGTGATGAAGGAGGGACCTTTCTTGCACGTGGAGGATATGGAGTTGTTGCTAATGCGTGCATGCTCATCCCTTAGCATCGGGGCTCCCATTTTCATATGCCAGGAGCACATGTCTAGTGAGGAGGCCGTTTGCTTTGCATTCACCATGGTTCTGCCTTATAACAGCAGGGGCCTAGAGCTCGTTGCACACGAACCCACTTCAGCAGATATGCGAGTGGCTCATCAAGAAGTATCATTTGCAATGTTGGAGAAAATGGTAGCAGCAACTGGATATAGCATATGCGACTACAACTACCGCACAGTTGTCCTCATGCAGGAACGCTGGAGAGAGATTCAGGATGCCAGTCTAGCTTCCATGGCACAACGGATTCATCTTCTAGAAGAGGAAAATGCTGATCTTCAGCATCAGGTTGAGATGATAAATGAAATGCTGGAAGAGTAGTGGTACATTTTACAATTTAGGTTCGGGTCTGAGGTATGTGTGCTTAGGACAGTGGCTATTGAAGGTTAAGGTTTTTACTCTAGTTGAATATGTTGTTACTTTAGGATAAATTAGATTAAGTTCTGGTTGCTAACATTTCTAGCATTGGGGTGAGTATCTCTGGTGGAGTAGTATGCATTCATGTTGAAGTTGAATGTAACATGGATATGTATATTCTAGTTATGATGAATATGGTGGATGATTAAGAAAATGAAGGTTTGATTTCCATTTCTGAATCAATATTTGAATATTGGTAGAAACACTAACAATGTGGTTTTGTTGTTAACTTTATGGTGTTGGGGTCCTGATTTTTTGCTTCTTCCTGTTGACGTCCGACAAGCGCCGAGTGGGTACGTTGTTATTTGGTAGGAACACAGGTGGAATAAGCTAAGTAGTTGTAAATAATGGTTAAATATTTAGTTGATAATATTACTCAATATTTTGGTTTAAAGTGAACCCAATTCTATTAATTAATGGTTAATTTGAAATCAAATTTATGATTCTTTGACCATTTTAACAAAATAGGTGTTGATTAGTGTATTTTAGCTGTGAAGCCGTGGATAAAGGGGTCGGAGAAGAAGTTGCCAATGCCCTAAAAGAATATAAAGTTGTAATCTGCTTTTGAAAAATAAATATTTAATATAAGTGTTCGCAGCCATCAACCTTGTCGAATCAATCTATCAAGTAGCATGACAGATAGTAGTGGGAAGGATTAGGGTGAGTGGCTCGGTGGCCACCTCGTGATTCGTAACAAATCTTGCAACAGAAGGTTACCATCAAAAGAAGGGAGAAATGATGGTTTTCAGTGGCTAAGAGAAGGGGGGTTGAATCTTAGCCCCTTTTTCACTCAATAATACTTGCTGGTCTTTGAAACAACTTCTGGAGACTTTTGCCTTTTTGTCTCGTAACCAGCCACGAGACTTTTTCTTTTGTCTCGTACCCAGCCACGAGACTTTTTTTTGTCTCGTTGATTAGCACGAGATATTTTTCAGTTTTATCTCCTGGGCAGCAGAAACAGAAATGGAGTAGAAGAGAGAGAGAATTACACCAAGATATATCATGGTTCAGCTGCTAAGTGTAAGGCAGCCTACATCCAGTCTCCATCACAATAATGATAGAATTTCACTATAATCATTCTTGATTACAAACACCAATTCTCCCTAGGAACTACCCTTCTTATCCGGGACAAATCCAGAATCTAAAACCCAATCCTGAACTTGACTTGGTCACTGCCAAGCTTTCAACTGCTAAGTGCTAACCCAACTTGCAAGGGGATTCCCACAGAATCATGAAACACAACACATATGTACAAAAGAACTCTAAGGACATCTATGGATTTTTCTTTTAATTTTGCACTCTCTGCCTTTTTTCGCTCTATGGTTTTTTCTTACAAACCTCACTGTTTGCCTTTTTCCATGAGACTCAAGACAGACAAAATTAAACAGAAAAATTACAAAATGAAGAACATTGAAGGAGAAGAACTTCTGTTAGCTTAGGTAGCTATGAGAACTCTGTGCCTTGTACTCTCACTCCTTGCTCCTTGAATCAAACCCTGACTGTTCACCCTTACTTATAGGGAGAAGCCTCCAAGGTTGAAACCAAACAAACCAAGCTAATCTTCTTCTTCTTCAAACCAGAATCAGTTCGGCCAGAGAGAGAAAAGAGATAACCCATGCAAAACCCAACATGCAATTACCTCTAGTCCTTCCTTGGTCACCAATCTTCATCAATCTGAGCCATCCATCCTTGCCTTGCTCTACAAGATGGATTCCTAGCCCTTGATGCATGCATGATGATGATAGCTTCATCTGCTCTAATCTCTGCCTCTTCCATCACGTAGCCACTGTAGCTACCTTCTGTGGTGGTTGAGCAGAATCAGAGTCAAGCCATCCCTCCAAGGATCTTCTTCTCTGACCGAGATCTTCTCTTCTATTTTTGGGTATGGAGAAGCCAAGATCTCTTTACCAAATCTTACCATAAATGATGAGAATCTTAGCCACAGCATACTTTTAGTTTTCTTTTTCTTGCCATTATTGTGATGGTCTTGTGGCGTGCTTCTCTTTCTCTTCAATGGCTAGCTTTAGTTTTCATGGTTGCTGCTGTGATATGACCGAAAGAGAGGAACGAGTAGAGAGAAAAGTAAGAAAATATTCAATGGATTTGAGCAATAATTAATGTAACAAAGAGAGAGAATAAAAGTAAACTCAAGTTTCCCACTTTCTTTTGTTGAGTAGCGTGTAGAGTCATTAAAGCCATCAAATCAATTTCTCTCTCTCATTTATGTTTCCAATGCTAGCAAATTAAATTTTGAAATCCATCCCAAAATAAGAAATGGGATCCGTTAGGAGCAATGAAGCAAAACATTTTGCTTTCTTTCTCAATAAGATTCGGACCAAGCATTGGATCATTTAGCAAAGATTATAATTTGGCTTGTAGAAGCAAAAGTCCAATCTGGCCCAATTCCTTTTGATTTTCAGACCAACTTTAATGGTCTTGTAGCAAGTATTTCAATTGGGCTTGTTTCACAAATTCTGACCCAAATAACACAACAACTATTCAGCCATAAAGATCAAATTAATTTAGTATCAATGCTGAATGTATTTTCAATATAATTGGGCTTGTATCATTTTTCTTTTCTGTTCGGCACAAATGTAAAATCCTGCATAGCAAAATTATTTAAATCAATATTTATAAATTAAAATCAACTTAATAATTTTGCAATTAATCATATTAATAATGTTTGATCATCACTAAATGAGAGTGTGATTTGTTGAACTTGTTTTTGAAATCTAATGACTCCAAATTTGCTGGCTCCCTGGTGTTATGCAAGGCAAACCCTTTTGTCTTCTGGGTACTCCATCCGGGTGTGGTTTTCTTTGGTGGTGATTGCGGTGGTGATGGAATGGGTGAAGTGTGTGATTCTTCTTCTTCAGCCACAGGAACCTTTTCCTTGAAGATGTCTTCGTTGCAATTACTTTCCTCCTCATAGTGTCTGTATGTTTGGATGGTGGTGAGGGAGAAGATGAAGAGGTAGAATGGATATGTATATGGGTGTGAGTTTGGGGTGTGGAAGGTTTTTGAGAGAAGAGGATTCTTTCACTTTTTCTAGGGGCAGTTTTCTTTTTCATGATAATGGAGAAGTGGAATAGGGAGAGTTGAAGAGAACCGAATTGGGTGAGGGAGGAGGGAGGTTAGGGACGCATTAAATGTGGAGTAGAGAGAGAATTGAATGGAGTTTAATGACCATTAGTGGGCGGTTATTAACCAAAAGAGTTTTCTTTTATTTGAAATAAACTGAAAAGTGGTTTCCTAGAATCAAGGGATTAGAGGAGGGAAAAGATTTGATTTGACAATATCCTCTTCCAACAAGATTTGATGAGACAACAAAAGAGATTGTGATTTGCATAAAGGGAAACTAACAAAACGGTCAGAGTGAGGTCAAAGAAATTTGGTGAGGCCCATAAGAATTAATATCTGCGCAGTCTCCCCCTTGATCATAGCCCTTTCAACACATCCTGATTTTTATCCCGTGCTTTCCTACGAGACAAAACTGAACAGAATAAAAAAATTCACAAGTTATCAATAGAACTTAAATCAATCATTCCCAAACTTTTTCTCAAAGTGCAGAATTTGTCTTCACAGAGGGGTTTTGTAAAAATGTCAGTAAGTTAGTCTTCATATTTTACAAATTGAATGTTAATAGTACCCTTTTGCACATGTTCTCTAATAAAGTGATATTTAATTTCAATGTGCTTGGTTCTTGAGTGCAAAACAAGATTTTTAGAAATGTTTATAGCACTCATATTATCACAAAATAAGGGTATACTATTGATCTTTAATTTGTAATATTCCAACTGCATTTTTAACCAAATTAATTGTGAACAACATGTAGATGCAGAAATATATTCAGCTTCACCTGTGGATAGTGCCATTGTGGCTTGCTTTTTGCTTGATCACATGTTGAGTGAGCTTCCAAGGAAGCAACACATGCCGGAGGTGCTCCTTCTATCCACTCTATCTCCCGCATAATCTGCATCACAAAACCCTACTACAAAAAAGTCATCAGATTTAGGATACCACAAACCATAATCACTTGTGCCCTTAATGTATCTAATGATGCGCTTAACAGCTGAAAGATTGGATTCTCTTGGGTGAGATTAAAACCTTGAGCATACACCCACACTTTGAACAATATCTGGTCTAGAGGAGGTAAGGTACATAAGTGAACCTATCATTCCTCTATACCTTGTTTCATCCACATCTTTACCATCATCATCCTTTTCAAGTTTTGTGTTTGGATGCATTGGTGTTCCCATTGGTTTGGAACTTTCTAGGCCAAATTTTTTGATAAGTTCCTTTGCATACTTTCCTTGGTGAATAAAGGTACCACTAGGAGTTTGTTTAATTTAGAGGCTAAGAAAGAAAGTTAGCTCTTCCATTAAACTCATTTCAAACTCACTGGTCATGAGTTTTCCAAACTCTTCAAACAAGGACTCATTGGCCGACCCAAACACAATATCATCCACATAAACTTGAACTAGGAGAATATCATCATTAGATGCTTTAATGAATAAAGTTGTGTCGGTGGTTCCCCTTTAAAAGTGATTTTTCAATAGTAAGGCACTAAGCCTTTCATACCAAGCTCTTGGAGCTTGCCTAAGGCCATAAAGGGCCTTTGAGAGTTTAAAAATATGATTTGAAAATTCTTTATCCTCAAAACCGGGGGGTTGTGCCACAAACACTTCTCTATCAATAAATCCATTAAGAAAAACACATTTCACATCCATTTGAAACATTTTAAAACCCTTGTGGGCAGCATAGGCAAGAAGCAACCTAATTGCTTCCATTCTAGCTATCGGAGCAAAAGACTCATCAAAATCTATCCCCTCTTCTTGATCGTAACCTTGGGCCACTAATCTAGCCTTGTTACGAACAATTTTTCCATCCTCACCTAGTTTATTTTTGAAAACCCACTTAGTACCCGTAACTTTCTTACCATCCGGATGAGGTACTAGTGTCCAAACATCATTCTTGTCGAATTGAGCAAGCTCCTCTTGCATGGATTTGACCCATGATGGATCTTCAAGAGCTTGTTTTACATTGTTGGGCTCCATTTGTGACAAGAGAGCAAAATTGTTTGGTTCGGATTGCCTTTTGGATGAGGATCTTGTCGTTACAGCTTGTGAGGGATCACCAATGATAAAGTCATGAGGATAACCCCTCATGGACTTCCATTCTCTAGGCTTTCAGAGTGGTGTTGAGCTTTGATGAGTTTTTGTGGGTTGTTCTATTCCAGTTTCTCCAGCTGGCTCAGGAGACAAAATAGAAATGTCTCCTCCATTTTGATGAGACAAAACTGAACTGGCAGATTCTTCATTTTGAGCAGACTTGGGATTTTCTTCTCTTGTTTCCTTGTTGGCAGCTTCTTCACAATCTGAATAATTATCTATCACAGTACTGGGAATTAAATTAGAATCACAAAAAGTAACATGTATGGATTCCTCTATTGTCCTATGTTCCTTGAGGTAAATTCTATAGGCCTTGCTAGTGGTGGAGTATCCAACAAACATCCCTTCATAGGATTTTGGATCAAATTTACCAAGGTTTTCTTTATTGTTAAGTACAAAGCATTTGTATCCAAAAACATGGAAATACTTAAGATTTGGAAGGGTTCCTTTCCATAGCTCATAGGGAGTTTTCTTCAACCCTTTTGGAATAATGCTCCTGTTTAAAATGTAATAAGCTGTATTTACAGCTTCAGCCCATAGAAATTTTGGAATCTCATTTTCACAAAGCATGGCCCTAGTCATTTCTTGAAGGTTTCTATTCCTTCTCTCAACCACTCCATTTTGTTGAGGGGTTCTAGGGCATGAAAAGTTATGAGCAATTCCAAAGTCATCACAGAATTTTTCAAAGTCTTGGTTTTCAAATTTCCTTCCGTGATCACTTCTCAAATGAGCAATTTTTAAATCTTTTTCATTCTGAATTTTCTTGCAAAGGGTTGAGAAGGCATGAAAAGCATCATTTTTATGAGCAAGAAAAAGTACCCAACCAAATCTAGAGTAATCATCTACCACCACTAAATCATAGTGTTTTCCTCCTAAACTTTGAGTACTTGTTGGACCAAAAAGATCAATGTGTAACATCTCTAATGGCCTTTTGGTTGAAATTCCATCTTTTGGTTTAAAGGAGGATTTTACTTGTTTGCCTAATTGACAAGCATCACAAGTAAGATCCTTATCAAATTTGATATTTGGAATTCCTCTAACCAGATTTTTCTTAACTAGTTTAGAAATTTGGTACATGCTAGCATGACCCAACTTTCTATGCCATAGCTATTTTTCAGATTCAAGAGAAGTAAAACATGTTACATTTTGTTCTTTCAAGTCCTCAAGAGTCAATCCATACACATTATTGCACCTTTTAGCCTCAAATAAAATATCCCCAGTTTTTTCACAAACAACCAAACATACAAACTTTCTAAAAATAACTTGAAAACCTATATCACACAATTGGCTTACACTAAGTAAATTATGTTTCAAACTATTTACAAGAAGAACATCATTTATACAAGATGAAAAACTTTTACCAACTTTCCCAGCGGCCACTATCTTTCCTTTACCATCATCACTGAAAGTGACAAGTCCTCCATCATACTCATCAAGCTTTATGAAGAAGGTTGTCTTTCCGGTCATGTGCCTAGAGCATCTGCTGTCCATATACCACATATTCTCCTTCCGTTTGGATGCTAGGCACACCTACAAAACAAGCTCAAGTGACCTTAGGTATCCAAATTTTCTTGGATCCTTTCACGTTAAACCATCTCTTATGTCCTAAACCATTATAATAAAAAACAACTTTGTAAACTTTATCATTAATCATCCTTTCACCAAAAAAGCATTAAATGGGAAAGTGTCCATTTCGGTTACATAGTCTACAAAACCTTGGAGTTGCTGTTTTGTTAAAGCTTGTTTGGTTTTGAAACCTTGTATCATTAGAAGATGAGGCAATATTTTCAAAATAAGGTTTCTCTACATATTTATAGAACCCCAAGCCAGCTTTATCATAAAGAGCTTTTTGACTAGCCAAGATTTGATTCAGATTTTCAGAACTTTGAGTGAACTTGTCTAAGTCTTCTTTAAGCCTTTTGACCTCTTTAAGTAACTCTTCATTTTCCTTAAAACAGTTTACATATGCAACAATGGAATGATCACTTTCACAACTCCTAAGTTGGGCTTTTAACTGCTTATTTTCTTCAACAAGTTCACAAGCAGTTTCGGCCTCCCTTAGTTTTTCTTTGAGAAAACCATTTTCAGCTTTAAGGATGGTGATTTGTTGTTCAAGATCTTGGTTATCAAGCAAGATGCATCTTATTTTTTCAGAAAGGTGGTCTATCATAAGATGAAGATCTTCAGTGTTTGGGTTATGAAAGACTACCTGTTCAATGTGATCTGCCATGAGACATGGTTGAGACCTTGTTTCAGATTCTTCATCGTCTTCTGAGTCATTTTCCAGGTCCTCCTATAACGCCATCAGTCCCTTTTTTTTTTCCTTTCTTCGGCTTTTCTTTCTTCTTCAACTTGGGGCAGTCGGATTTGAAATGCCCTGTTTCCTTGCAGTTGTAGCAAGTCACCTTGCTGAGATCTTTCTTTTGTTTTCTTGAACTGCCTCCCTTGCCTCTCTCCTTGAGCTTTACCATTTTCCTGAATTTTTTGGCAAACAACACAAATTCATTTTCAGATGAGTTATCACTGGACTCATCATCCAGAGGGTTAGTAATAGATGAAAAATCTATTCCTTTCTTTTTTGAATCCTTTTTCAAATAGCTGTTTTCAAAAGCAAGTAAATTTCCTCTCAAGTCATCATATGTCATGGAGTCAAGACCACTACTCTCAGAAATTATTAATGCTTTTGTTTCCCACTCTTTTGTGAGACATCTCAATACTCTTCTCACAAGCACAGATTCAGGATACTTGATTCCCATAGCATCCAAGCCGACAATGATGATGTTGAAGCGCTCAAATAATTCATCAATAGATTCTCCTTCCTTCATTGCAAATATTTCATACTCTCTGTTCAACATGTCTATCCTTGTCTTCTTTACTATGGTGGTCCCTTCATGAGTGACTTGAAGTTTGTCCCAGATTTTCTTTGCTGTTGTGCATCGTGATACTCATCGGTATTCCTCGAAACTGATAGCACAGTTGAGCAAGCTGATAGCCTTGGCATTGAGCTCCACTTTCTTTCTGTCATCTTCGGTCCAGCTTGCTTCAAGTTTAAGAGAGACGATTTCTTCAGCACTTGTGATGGTTGGATATTGAGGACCCTCCAGGATAATCTTCCAAAGTCTGTAATCCACTGCTTGCACAAAGATCTTCATTCTCTCCTTCCAATAGGTGTAGTTTTCCCCACTGAAAAGAGGAGGTCTGTTGCTTGACTGTCCTTCGGTCAGGTTGTAGGACACCAGATTTGAGCCGCTGTTTTCTGCCATCTGGATCTTTTCTCCAAGCTGCAAAGCTTGATCTCTTTGAGAATAAGCTCTGATACCAATTGATGGTTTTCAGTGGCTAAGAGAAGGGGGGTTGAATCTTAGCCCCTTTTTCACTCAATAATACTTGCTGGTCTTTGAAACAACTTCTGGAGACTTTTGCCTTTTTGTCTCGTAACCAGCCAAGAGACTTTTTCTTTTGTCTCGTACCCATCCACGAGACTTTTCTTTTTGTCTCGTCGATCAGCACGAGATATTTTTCAGTTTTATCTCCTGGGCAGCAGAAACAGAAATGGAGTAGAAGAGAGAGAGAATTACACCAAGATATATCATGGTTCAGCTGCTAAGTGCAAAGCAGCCTATATCCAGTCTCCATCACAATAATGATGAAATTTCACTATAATCATTCTTGATTACAAACACCAATTCTCCCTAGGAACTACCCTTCTTATCCGGGACAAATCCAGAATCTAAAACCCAATCCTGAACTTGACTTGGTCACTGCCAAGCTTTCAACTGCTAAGTGCTAACCCAACTTGCAAGGGGATTCCCACAGAATCATGAAACACAACACATATGTACAAAGGAACTCTAAGGACATCTATGGCTTTTTCTTTTAATTTTGCACTCTCTGCCTTTTTTCGCTCTATGGTTTTTTCTTACAAACCTCACTGTTTGCCTTTTTCCATGAGACTCAAGACAGACAAAATTAAAAAGAAAAATTACAAAATAAAGAACATTGAAGGAGAAGAACTTCTGTTAGCTTAGGTAGCTATGAGAACTCTGTGCCTTGTACTCTCACTCCTTGCTCCTTGAATCAAACCTTGACTGTTCACCCTTACTTATAGGGAGAAGCCTCCAAGGTTGAAACCAAACAAACCAAGCTAATCTTCTTCTTCTTCAAACCAGAATCGGTTCGGCCAGAGAGAGAAAAGAGATAACCCATGCAAAACCCAACATGCAATTACCTCTAGTCCTTCCTTGGTCACCAATCTTCATCAATCTGAGCCCTCCATCCTTGCCTTGCTCTACAAGATGAATTCCTAGCCCTTGATGCATGCATGATGATGATAGCTTCATCTGCTCTAATCTCTGCCTCTTCTATCACGTAGCCACTGTAGCTACCTTCTGTGGTGGTTGAGCAGAATCAGAGTCAAGCCATCACTCCAAGGATCTTCTTCTCTGACCGAGATCTTCTCTTCTATTTTTGGGTATGGAGAAGCCAAGATCTCTTCACCAAATCTTACCATAAGTGATGAGAATCTTAGCCACAGCATACTTTTAGTTTTCTTTTTCTTGCCATCATTGTGATGGTCTTGTGGCGTGCTTCTCTTTCTCTTCAGTGGCTAGCTTTAGCTTTCATGGTTGCTGCTGTGATATGACCGAAAGAGAGGAACGAGTAGAGAGAGAAGTAAGAAAATATTCAATGGATTTGAGCAATAATTAATGTAACAAAGAGAGAGAATAAAAGTAAACTCAAGTTTCCCACTTTCTTTTGCTGAGTAGCGTGTAGAGTCATTAAAGCCATCAAATCAATTTCTCTCTGTCATTTATGTTTCCAATGCTAGCAAATTAAATTTTGAAATCCATCCCAAAATAAGAAATGGGATCCGTTAGGAGCAATGAAGCAAAACATTTTGCTTTCTTTCTCAATAAGATTCGGACCAAGCATTGGATCATTTAGCAAAGATTATAATTGGGCTTGTAGAAGAAAAAGTCCAATTTGGCCCAATTCCTTTTGATTTTCAGACCAACTTTAATGGTTTTGTAGCAAGTATTTCAATTGGGCTTGTTTCACAAATTCTGACCCAAATAACACAACAACTATTCAGCCATAAACATTAAATTAATTTAGTATCAATGCTGAATGTATTTTCAATATAATTGGGCTTGTATCATTTTTCTTTTCTGTTCGGCCCAAATGTAAAATTCTGCATAGTAAAATTATTTAAATCAATATTTATAAATTAAAATCAACTTAATAATTTTGCAATTAATCATATTAATAATGTTTGATCATCACTAAATTAAATTAGAGTTTTTCAAACTCATCAAGAAATTTTGTTGGGCCTCAATGGTTGGGCCTTCGGTCGCCTTTCATTCCCTTTGTGCAAAGCCGGGCCTATCCTAGTGAAAGAAAGGAATTGACACCTGGGTTAATAAAGTCACTTGTCCCGTTGTACTGGTAGTAGGAACACCCCAGTAATTGTCCTAAGTTCCATTTGGCGCGTAAATTTGGATTCCTGAGGGATGAAAATGGGTGATCAAAAGAATGGCATTGATGAAGCTCCAGGATCAACTGAAGTTCCTCCGAACTTTGCATCGGTTGAGGCATCCGTGTTAGATGAGATCGTGAGGTATGTCTTTGTTTTCCATGTCGACATATGCATAGCCATGTGAAGGGTTCATGTTTGAAGGTACTCAGTCATTTGTTATTTGCATCAATAGGGAGAAGAAGAATGCACATGAAGAGGATGGATCTGCTCCGGAGGACAGGATCATGGCTGTGTTCAACAAGATACATGAGGTCAGTACGGTGATATTGTTAATGGTACTAGTGTTGCAAGTTTCCATACTTGTTTTATCATTGTCGACATTACACGTTTTTCTGTTGTAGCTGTTGATGGACAACGATCGAGCTGTGCAGAAAGTCATGGAGTCTCAAGGAAAGCAGATAAAAGGATTGTTGGAGCTTGCGGCAGAGAACTGTAAAGTAATCGCCATGTTGTGGGAAGACTACGCGGCGAGGCGCAAAGGAGAAGCCACGGTTGCCGATGATGACATGAAGAAGAAACGTGCTGTGGTTTTTTCAAGTACACGAAGGGGTAGTGTTACTAATGCGAGTTCCAGCAAACAGAGGACGACAAAAAAAGTTGATAAGCCAACTAGAGAGGTGGAAGCCGTTATTAGAAATGCTGAATCCATTTTAAGTAACATCAGAGGGGAGGCGGAAGACCTTGTGAAGTCAAGTAAGTGCTCGGCAGAAGGAAAAAAGCAAGCCAGAACGTCCAAGGTTGTGTCCAGGAAAGGGACATCAAGGCAACCTTTGAAGGTGGTTAAGGTATGTTTTGTTTTCTTGGTACCGTTGGCAATTAGTTTTTGTTAATATTCAGCGGTTCTAAGGTCCTAGCGGTTCTAGTTATTTTCTGATGTGGCAATTTTGTGCAGCGAAAACTTGATTACTGGTCAGGGGACGATGCTGTGGGTGGTTTGAACTCAAACCAAATCCAACAAGAAGTCTTGAAGTCACCTGGACATGTTGATGTCATGGCGCCGGATTTCGTTGAGATATGTGGCCTGCCGCTGTGGTTAGATCTTTCCTTCTATCCACCTGCCGGAATGAACTTGTCGACTTTAGAGTTGGTGGTCGTGGCTTATATCTTCGCGCCTGATCTAGATAAGAAATAAGTTTTAGTTTGAAAAGGAGAGCTGCAATATTGTGGTTGAAAAATTTTTTTCCAACCTCATTCAAGATTTTTTGGTAACCCTTAAGCTTGGTTAGTGAGGATCCTTCACTGTGAAAACAAGCTCGTCTCGGAACTTTCTCTCTAGGTTTACACTTTTTTTTTGGACCTTGCCGTAGCCCATATCACTGATCCGGCCCAACCAAAACCGACCCTTTACCCGACACACAGACGGACCGACCCATCCTAACAAACCAATCCTCTCATCCTCGTTCTCTGTTTTTGGAGATCTCAGTTATTATGAAAGCTTGGCTCCAAAAAATGTGACTTTAGTTGCATGGAGCATATGCCAAGTGGCTCCATCTTCAATTGCGGAGTCTGCCAGAGTCGCACCGTGTGGAATGTTAATTGTATTGTGGTTTTCATTGACACCCCCTGCATTTTCTTCCACTTAACCTAGTGATATAGAAGACTCGTCATGCATTATACACTATGAGCAAATCATAGCACGGTTTACGTGTAAATACACAATCTCAGCACCCAAGTACGATTTACGTGCAAATCCAAAACTAATAGATATATTTAGATATAATTTTAATTTGTACTTAAATATTTTTAGGTTGAATATTAATTTTTCAATAAATTTAGTAGGTGAAAATTTTAATTAGTTAAAAAATAATATAAAAAATAATTTTGTTACAACAAAGATTTATCTTCTAAAATAAATAAAAAAAAACTTCATTTAACAGACTAAATTATTGTGTATGAATAAATCTATTTTTATTTCAAAGACAATATCTAAAAAAATTAACATTATTAAATTTGTAATTTTATAAAATATATTTTTTATTATTTTATTTTTAAAAATTAAATTTTTATTTTATTATTTTATCAATTTATTCAATTTAAAAATTTTAATCAAGTGTTAGATAGTTATATCCAAAATTTGTTTATATTATGTTCAGATAGTTATATTTTTTTTGTTATATGTCTAAATAATTTATGAATATAAAAATATTTTTATTTCTTGAGTTAGGTTTTAAAATTGAGGTAAACCCAGTTTTAATTTTAATAGGATATTGAAATGAATTTGATCTATATCTACAAATATTCACACAATAAATATTTTATAAAATTAATTTTAGTACGTCAAGTACTCAACTCAATTATTTTTTAAAATTCTACATCTATATCTATGTATTTTGATTTTTTCACTTTATTTTTATGATAATGTTACTTATTGTATCCTCTAACCAATTATTGATTGCTATTTGGCTAAATCAGTGCTATTCTCTCGACATAAAATATGTTATCTAATTCTCTATCATGTAGATAAAGAATCTATTGTTCGGATTAGAATTATTTTAATATTTAATGTTAGATTAAAATCTTTTGAATTGAATAAATTGATAAAATAATAAAATAAAAAATTAATTTTTAAAAATAAAATAATAAAATATATATTTTATAAAATTACAAATTTAATGATATTTAGGGGATTCACGTTTTAAAATTTCATTTAGGAGATTCACGTAAATTTGATCTTCTATTATTTTATTTAAATAAAAAAGCCTTAATTTTATTTGTTAACTTTCTTGGTTAAAAAATTTCTTTCTTTGAAATCAAAAGATGATTACAAGATATCGTATGAACTTCACATAGGTCGGATTTTGTGAGCAAAACTATTAACAAGCAGATTTATGAGTACTCCTGGATTATATGTTTCTGTTAATGAATTGGGATGATTTAGTGCATGCCAATGTATAGGAAAATCAACCCGGTTAGATTTGAAATGTTTTGACATAGAAACAAGGATATTAAAATAAACACGACTGAGCCTATTCCTGCGGGTACCTTGTTGAGATCCATAATAACATACTCTTGACCATGTCAAGACGCCCAAGATCCACAAATCAAAAGAATACTTAGATAAGACCAAACTCTGCATAGGTCAACTCGTTAATAATGTTCTAACAGAGTACTAGTGCGACCAGCTACATATAATATTCATATCATACAAATTAGTATCCGAAAGGTCCCTCTAAGAAGTACATTGCTTCAACATCATCAATTATGTAACAAACTCGTGAATGGTACAACTTGTCATTTGTACTCAACATGTGCGTGGAGTGAACGAAGGAGGTCCAGCACCTCAATAGCCCAATTTCCCTCCGGCATGCACGCATTGGCTTTAACCGTCTCACTTTGCGCTGTTCCAATGAAGCGATCAAACTCACAATCGGCTGCTATGCCTTCTTCCCCATCCACCTGACCACTTCTACCCTTTGGTACCTGGTTCAATTTTGGGGAGTCACTCAAAAATTACTTAACAGGGTACACAATAACAACATATTGCAACAATGAATCACCAAGAACAACATCCACTTTATAACCAGTTCTATGGTTCATGACACCAAGATGCATCCGGATTAAAAAGATAAACCTGCTTTAACATGTAAACACAGCTTTATTTCCAAAGCATTATTGAAGCCAGTTTTTGGACATCAACGTTGAAAACCATTTTTGTAAATCTGATTTTTTAATTTCCAAATCTAACGTAACGTGACTCTATTTTTTGAGACGCCTGCTTCAAATTCAGATTTATCAAGCCTCGAAAACCATATTTCTAAACCAAAAATCCAATTTCAAAACTAGGTTTCATAAATCCAATTTCAAAGCCATATTTTATTATCAGCAAACCACACTTAAATCTAGAATTCAAAGAGTGCTAATTTTCATGTATTTATCAGAAACGACCAATCAAACTTAATGGAAATGCACTGTTATCAAAATGCCAACTTTTCACAAAGAGGACACAAACCGATAATCAAGAACAAGATAAGCACAAAGACAAATAACAAAATAGACTCTAGAAACTTCTATCTCATAACCAGACCTCATAACAGTTTTAATAATCAACATATAGCTAGTTCAAATAAGCGACAAAAATTAGAATCAAGGAGAAAAACTTTTAAATTCTCAGTCCACCCATATACCATAACCACAATCAGATACCCATTTCAACACAACAACATGAAACATGTTTAGACCAACCTTTTCTTTGTGTGGTGTCACATCAGCATCGTCTTCCAAGTCGTGCAGCTTTACAGACGCCTTTTTGAACCCTTCAACGCACCTTCGCTTGGTGTGCCCAGTTCGCCTGCAAGTCGTGCATCTTCTTTTCCTATCCCTTACCCCCCGGGTACTAGGAGCCCCCTTCGTCCGCATGACAGTTGGATCACGCACACCAACTTCAGGATCTGTGTTGGTCTGATCATAGCCATCCCCGCACAATCCCTCCATGTCAACACACATGCTACGAATTCCCCTCATCGCTACATTAAATAGCTCATGGCTCTGCGCACTAAGAAACAACAACCACTGAGCCGCCGCATGTAAGGCACCATGCTGAAGCAAGAATCCCCGATCATCGGCCACGTCCTTCTTCTCCGAGTAGTCTTCAACGGCCTTAACGTCCTTTCGCCATCGTTTCAAAATTAACCGATGAGGAATTGTCTTCAAGTGCTCATGCTTCATCACAAAAAATATATGTCGACAAGGTATCCCCTCTTTAGCACAAAAGTTACATCTACACTCCAACTTTGTTGTGTTCATGTCGATCAAAGTAACCACTGGCTTTCCGGGATTACCATACTCTTCCATTGTGTAAACTACCGTCGTTGACACCCTCCGCTTACTAACAAAGTTTAGAGCTCCAACCGCATCTATCTCCTTTTTCACGTTGGTGAAAATGGTCCGTGTATATACCATGGCAGCACATTTTTCGATTGGATTGAGGCACGTCGTCATAACAGGGACATTATAAATGGAGTTGAACTGTGCAACCATCTCATTGTTCCGGTATTCACGAAGGACTAGCTCAAGATTTTGCACAAGCTCCAGTATAGTGTGCTTCGAGCTAAGGAATTTCTTCACATGCGAATTTATACCCTCGCATCGCGATGTGGTACGAAACCTAGCACAGAACTTGTCACGAAGGTATGCATTCGCCCACATCTTTCTTTTTTCGTACATCTGCATTGCCCACAACTTATCATGTAACCCGTATTCATCCGCTGCTTCAGCCCATTCCGCTTCAAAGTCATCTATCGACATATCCGCATACAACCACCTCGAAAACAAGTCCCTGAACATCTTCTCGTTCCCATTAGATGTAACATTCTTTTGTAGATGCCAAGCACATAGGCGATGGGTAGCACTAGGAAAAACTTCCGTAACTGCGGCAATAATGGCATCATCACCGTCTGTGACTACAACAGATGGCAATTTATTACACATCACCTCAAGGAAATTTTCTAGCATCCACTTGTACGAAGCAATTGTCTCGTCCAACACTAACCCGAACCCGAAGATCGTCGTCTGTTTGTAGTTGTTTGCGCCCGAGAATATTACAAGCGGTCTCCTGTACTTGTTCTTTTTGTACGTCGAATCGAACGCGATGACATCACCAAAGTGTTGGTAATCAACTCTGCTCATTCCATCGGCCCAAAACAAGTTGGCCAACATACCCTCCTTAGTCAGGTTATACCTCGCCATTGCCATGGGGTCCACAGAAGCCTTTCCCTCCAAATAGACAATGGCAGAATTTGCATCCCCATCTGCGATCTTAGCGTGCTTAGTCTGGTCAAGGTAGTTATAAGCATCCTTCTTTGTGAAACCCAATAGTGAATACCCCCCGGCAATCCCTGCCATGTACCCAAGTATCTTTGACGTAGGTAGCCCATAACTTTGCATACCATCTAGCTGATCCTTTGCCGCACCTGAAACCCGACGGAACTTTGGAATCAAGTGTACCATACACCTAGCTACTAACTCATGGTTGTGCTCGAGGATGACTTTCCGGACCTTCCAGTTCGAACTTTCTTTGTCAAGATATATCGACAACTTAGCCTGGCAGTTTGTTCGTGTCTCAGGCTTATGACATCTTTTTCTATCTAATCTATTATAGTGCTTTTCATCCCTTAACCCAACTCTGTTGCAAAAGAATCTCCTCCTAATTACATTTCCGTCATCATCCTTCCCATAGTCTCCCTTGCGTACTGCAAACCCATGGCACTTCCCAAACCTCATATAGAATTCATAAGCACGCTCCTCCATTCTGAAAACCTTGTTCTCTATTTCAGCTGCGGTAAGACCAAATACATCTCCATAATCCGATACGTCATTCTGCCCACTTGGATCCAATTGCTCAGCATCAAATTCATCAGCATCTGAACTGACTACATCGCCAACACAATCGCTTTCATCCTCCATGTAGAATTTCTCGCTATGACCAGTGTATTCCATCTGATAAAAAAAATTAATCAGCAAATAACTAGTCATCTAATTTCCTCACGCTCCCTAATGTATTACAAGTCCGATCCGTATGAAAAGAATATTGATACTACTTAATACTTCTATGACACATTACAAATCCCTCCGGCAATACTAGGCACATTCACACTAACAAGTATCACTCCACAAATACAACCATTCCTAACTTTGCATCCACCAGATACTTCATTGCAAATACCAAATTAAATAACAATTAGTCAAAATACACATAACACTACCATGACTACATAAAATAAGTGGTGTAATAAATTTTCTAAGTTAAATTCCCAAGGCCTAATATCACCGATTTCAGTTTATCACAAGTCACAAATCATCTATTGAATACTTACATAAACCATCATGATGATGTATTTCGTTTGGAACAAGTTGTTCATCTGATTTTCACTCTCATATATATTCTTTTCATTAAACGTCAACAACATTTCAATTTTACTCTTATTTTTTTACTTCATGATAACAAACATAAGCTTATCATGTTAAATTACGTTGAACTAAATGAATTCCAACTATGAAATAAAAAATAATACAAACAAATAATTTTATACTATTTTATTCGTTCTAATATTTCATAAAAAAAAATTATTTTTCAACTAAATTATAAAAACCATAAACAACATGTCTCACCAAAAATAAAAAAAAAGATAACTAGTTATACCCTTATCAATTTTCAACAATACTTTATATCTGCATTTCTTCACAAGCAGTCATATAGCTCTAAAATCATAGACATAAATAGCAACTAAGAATTCGTTCACACACTCATACCTTTAACATTGTCAATTTTACACCGATGACACGCAGATCTCCCGTAAATCTAACGCGTTAACCAGCCAACCTCCCTAAACCCTATACCACGCCTACCAATCTGAGCCGGCTCGACAACCATCAAAGAAAGGGCAACTCCACTACACTTGATATAGTTACCTCTTCTCAAATAACTCTACTCCAAGGGGTCCGATACTCACAGTGGGAAAACCCTTATAGAAAAAAACCCCAATTGAATTTCTTTCTCCAATTCACCTTTTTCTTTACATATTTTTTGCCTTCTCCTGTAAGATTTTATTCTAACTCCTGTAAATCACATAGCCCACCAAAACTTAGCCCATCAATATTTTAGGAAACATTCAACATGTGCAAAAAAGGGCTAATAACATGAGGCCCATGTTCAACTAATACTAATTATCCTTACTTAGCCTAATTACACAACCTGATAATGTTTCCAGATCACGTGGAGGGAGTTGCACTTCCTGAATTGAGAGGATGCCTTTCCTGCAGCAGGTCACATCTGCTCCTTCACTCACACACTTGTCGCACGTTGCACCTGTCCACGCCATTTCTACACGTGTAGAAGCCGCATCAATTTCTACACGAGAGATTTTGCCTTAATTTAAAGGTGAATTATTGAATAATCATAAAGTTCTTACTTTAAGACTAGACCAAATTAAATATGAGAGAGTCTAAGGCCTAAGCTTTTGTTCCACATAAATTCATAAACTAGCAATCTTTCTTCTATATGAATGTAGCAGCCAAGTAGTTTCACCACTTTATTTTTGAATAATTATTGTTGTAGTATTTGGCTTGATGAATTTTCTAAAAGCCTCTTAATAAGGACAGTTATCTTCTTCCCGTATTTTATACTCTAGTAATTAATTATAATGTCCATATTTCTCATTTGTGAAAAACCCTGACATGTGATGACAAGTCATCTTAGCCTAGTTTCACTAGTCTTTTTCTTTTGTTTTCAATTGAATTTATGCACTTTCTTGAGCCATAAGTAAGCCAATTGGGTAGAATTTCATGTTTCCTTTGATTCAATCAACCATGGATAAATTAATACAATTTCATGAGATTTTGTGCTATAATTGTCATATATTATGAAAGAATAACAATCTCATGATTTTGAGCATAGCTTTGATGTGCTTGGTTGATTGATGATAGGTGAAAAGAGCTTTGAAGAAGGTTAAAGAAAGAAGAAATGGCAAGGAGCAAGAGAGAACAAAAAAGCTTGAGCAAAAGCTTGCCTCAAACTTTAGCTCAAACTTTTGGAAGAGTTGAATTCACCCTGGATGGAGCAAAAGCTTGCGCCAACGTTTGACCTCAAGATTTTAGGCAAACATTGGCGCCACAACAAATACACCCTGGAGAAAGCAAAAGCTTGCGCCAACGTTTGACCTCAAGCTTTTAGGCAAATGTTGGCGCCACAACAGCTTGAAGGGGGTATACTTCCAACAAGAATAACTTGAGTTGTAGATGTCCAATTGAGGTGATTCCAATTGGGTTAGAAAGCTGACATTCAGAGCTTTCCAACCATATATAATAGTCTATAGTGGGCATAAAATTGGAAACGTTGACAAGAGGACAAAGTAGCACCCCAAGAGGCATACAAGAGGGATCCACGTTTGGCTCAAAGTTTGACCTCAAACTTTGGCTCAAACGTGGATGACAGCAAAGGAGGCTAGCTGATATGAAAAGCTTGAGTAAAAGTTTGCCTCAAACTTTTACTCAAGCTTTTCTGGTTCATGGCCCGGTTCACAAGTGGGTTTCTCTCCAACTCCAAGAGCAATCAACAGAGGCTTTTGTCAACCCAATTCCATCAAGAGCAAAGGCCCAATTCAAGGCTTGAAGATCATTTGAAGAGAATGTATAAATAGCTTAGAATTTAAGTTTTTATAGAGCTTTTCCTTTTTAGTTTTGCTGAGTGATTTTGGGGGAGCTTTTCCTTTTTAGTTTTGCTGAGTGATTTTGGGAGAGCTTTTGGGTTAGAAGTTATTTTGGAGATTCTGAGTCTTGGGGAAGGAGAATCGAATTCTCTTCCTCTTAGTTTTCTTGTTTTCAATTTTATTTACACTTGTCTTGAATCTTGGGTAGAAGAATTGAGGAAATTCTGTCTCAATCTCACCTTGAGATCTCTCTGTCTCACTTTACTGCAACTGTTGGAAATTGAATTTGGTTGTGTTTCTTCTACTGCTTGATCTTTACTTTTCTTGCAATTGAATTCTGAATTTGGATCTAGGAAGGCATTGAGATCTAGACTTGGTTATCTAGTCTCTTGGGTCCTGAGATCTGAAATTTCCTTTTGATTTCTCTGTTGAACGCTTCTTCAAGCAATTTACATTTTCTGTTTGAGATCTACTGCAATTAAATTCATCTTTTACTTCCCTGCTTGTTGCAATTTACTTTTCTGTGTTTAATTTCTGCAATCCCAATTCCCAACTCCTTTTATAATTCAAGCAATTTACATTTCTTGCATTTTAAGATTCTGCAATTTACATTTCTTGCGTTCTAAGTTTCTGCCATTTAATTTCTTGTTCTTTAAGATTCAGCACTTTTATTTTCTGTTCTCTTTACTTTACTGCAATTATCCCTCTCCTTTTAATTTTCATGCAATTTAAATTTCAGTTAATTACAAATCACTCAACCAAATCTTGATTCGCTTGACTAAATCAACCACTAAACAAAAATTGCTCAATCCTTCAATCCCTGTGGGATCGACCTCACTCCCGTGAGTTTTATTACTTGATGCGACCCGGTACACTTGCCGGTGAGATTCGTGCGTTTGGAATTCGTTTTCCAAAAATACACATCAAGTTTTTGGCGCTGTTGCCGGGGATTGAAATAGATTGACAATGATTAAGTGAAGTGGAGATCTAGATCAAGCACTTTTTCTTTTCTGTTTCTTTAACTTTTGACTAACACGCTAACTGTTTGAATTTTTGTCTAAGCTAACTAATATTTCACTTCAGCCATGGATTGAAGTGTTATTGCTTTTCTGGTATTGTGTGATCCTTATGCTTTGGTTGTATGTCAGGTACAAGGAGAGTTCCACCCACTTTTTGTGAACAAGACGAAAAAACCCTCAGAAGATTAAGAAGAGCTGAAAGAGGGAAAAACATTGTTGGAGAAGAGGAATCAGAAGAGGAGTTCCAGGATATGGAGGAACATCTAACAATTCCACCAAATGGAGCTGAAGGAGCAGCTAATAACAACAATAATCCACCACAGAGGAGTGTTTTGGCTTCCTACACGTGTGCAAATCCTAGACATTGTGGGAGTAGCATTCTGACCCCAAATGTTAATGCAAATAACTTTGAACTAAAGCCACAACTCATCACCTTGGTTCAAAACAATTGTTCCTATGGAGGAGGGCCACTTGAAGACCCTAACCAACACTTGTCCACCTTCTTGAGGATTTGTGGCACTGTCAAAACCAATGTGTGCACCCTGACAGTTACAAGCTACTGCTATTTCCATTTTCTCTCAGAGACAAAGCCACTCAATGGTTGGAATCCTTCCCAAGAGACAGCATCAACAGTTGGGATGATCTAGTAACCAAGTTCTTTGCCAAGTTCTACCCACCTCAAAGAGTTATTAGATTGAAGACTGAAGTGCAAACATTCACTCAAATGGATGCTGAACCCTTGTATGAGGCATGGGAACGATACAAAGCTCTAATCAGGAAGTGTCCACCGGGAATGTTTAGTGAGTGGGACAGATTACAGAATTTCTATGAAGGCTTGACATTGAAATCTCAAGAGGCTTTGGATTATTCAGCAGGAGGCTCTCTACAACTAATGAAAACGGCAGAAGAAGCCCAAAATCTCATTGATATGGTAGCCAATAACCCCTTGGGGGCAGAATGAGGAGAACCAAGAAGAACAACAACAAGAGCAAGTGCAGTATATGCACAACCAAGGATCAAATGAGGTGTATGGTGACACCTACAATCCATCATGGAAGAATCACCTAAACCTCAGATGGGGGGATAATCACAACCAGAACCAACAACCATGGCAGAGGAACTCAAATCAAAACACTTCAAGAAACAACCAAAACCACAACCATCAGCAAACTAACCAAAACCCTTACAGAAAACCCCAAAACAACTACCCCAACTCCAACCATTATCAATCCAATAACCAACCCACCAACCAAAATGCCTACCATCCACCATCCACATCTCACAACCCACCACAAACATCACCAGAATCTCAAAGAATCACTAACCTAGAAACCTTAATAGACAAAATGTGAAAACACCAAGAAATGACAGCCAAGAACCAAGAAGCCTCCATAAAGAATATGGAGAGGCAAATTGGTCAGCTATCTAAACACCTTGCAACAGAGAGACCATCAAGTTCCCTGCCAAGTGACACAATTCCAAATCCTAAGGAAGAGTGCAAGGCGATACAGTTAAGAAGTGGGAGAGCATTGATGAGTAACAATGATATTACAAAGAAGCAAGTGGAGAGTAGCAAGAGGTCAATAGAGGAGGAAAAGCCAACACACGCAGAGGAAGCCAATGATCAAGATGTGACGCCAAACAAGAGCATTGAGAAACTCAAAGAGAAGAACAACCAGCCACACAGTTCAAAAGAAAAAGTTCAAGGACAGCAGCAAGTGGAGAAGAGCATTACACCTCCACTGCCATATCCCCAGAGGTTCAACAAAGAAACCAAAGATCAACATTTTCGCAATTTCCTGGAAACTTTCAAGAAGCTAGAAATCAACATTCCCTTGGCTGAGGCATTGGAACAGATGCCCTTATATGCCAAGTTCTTGAAGGAAATCATCAACAAGAAAAGAAGTTGGCTGGAGAAGGAAACTGTGCTTCTCACTGAAGAATGTAGTGCGCTCATCAGAAAAAGACTCCCTCCCAAGCTGGAAGATCCTGGAAGTTTCTTCCTACCTTACACCATTGGAAGTCTATTTATCAACAAGGGGATGTGTGACTTAGGAGCAAGCATAAATCTAATTCCATCATCTTTAGTGAAAAAGCTTGGCATAGGAAAGGTGAAACCAATACAGATGTCCTTGGAATTGGTGAACCAGTCAGTAGTACATCCCAAAGGAGTGATTGAAAACCTTTTAGTTAAGGTTGACAAGTTCATTTTTCCTGCGGACTTTGTAATCTTGGACACTGAAGAAGAAGAAAACAATTCAATCATCTTGGAAAGGCCATTTTTGGCCACTGCTAGAGCCATCATAGATGTAGAGCAGGGAGAACTAACTCTCAGGATGCACGAGGAAAGCATTATCCTGAAAGTGTTTCCAGAACCACAATTTAGTGAAGAAAGAAGCAAGGTAGTCAGCGACTGTTTTCCAAGGCAAGCAACCAACAACACAGGGGAGCAAAAGAATGAGCATGTGCAAGGAGGAGAAGGAATTCAAAAAGGAATTAGGATGATAAACAAGAAGGAAGGTACCACAACCAAAGCTACTGTCAAGGAAGAAAGGTTAACAAGAAAAAGGAAGAAAAACAAGAAGAAGGCTCACAAAGGGTGGAAGAATAAAAAAATCCCAACTAAAGGACTCTCTAAAGGCGACAAGGTGCAATTAATATATCAACAGCTGGGAACTGAGGATCACTACACTGTTAACCAAGTACTCTCTCTTGAGCACATTGAAATTGAGCATCAAGGCACACAAAGAAGGCTTACAGTGAGGGGGGATAAGCTTCGACATTTTAGTCATCAACCACCCTAAGGGGATCAATGTCAAGCTAATGACAATAAAGAAGCGCTTGTTGGAAGGCAACCCAACCTGAGGTAGTTTTCTTTTCATATCTTTTTCAATAAAAATGTTGAATAATTAAGTATGTATTGCAATGAGCTAAGTTTGGTGTTGCACACCAAAAAAATTTAAAAGAGAATGAAGGATTCTAAGTTTGGTGTTCCACCAAAATCTCATTTAAAAGCATACTCTCACCTCCTGCATAATGCTAGCTCCAAGCAATCAGACAAATTATTCAACCAGTTAATTGCTTTTTTTGTTTTGGTTCCATAACCTTTAGCAAGGCCAAAAGAATTCATAAATGTACAACCTGTTGCATTAGAGACAGTGGCAAGGAATTAAGTTTGGTGTTCCCACACCAAATTAAATCCAAAAGCCACACTCAATTCATGCATACTAACCAGTCACCAAAGGGCTTGAGAAGTAAGCAACTTTTGAGAATTGTGCAGGGAACTAACCACCATTTGAGAACATTATGCATCATAACTCAAAAGGGGCACAACAGAAGGAAGGACAAAAGAACTGCAAACCAATAGGTTGTATCTATACTTAACTTCTGCTGTTGAGAAATGCTTTGATTTATGTCTTGCTAAAGTGTTCATCTAGTACAAGTAGAATCATTTTTTTTTGCAATAAATAAGCTAGTCTAAGTGTGTGCTTGTGTGTTTACTTTCACCTAACTAAATGCATGCTTTGTCCCCTGCATCCTTAATTCAATAAAAGAAATGTTTGGAATGTGAAGTAAGATAGTTCCTTGTTAGTTGGAAATACAATAATAGTGAGTGGTGGTATGAATGTATGATTGTATGATAGCTCACTTTTAGTGAATAAAAGAACTAGACTGTCTCCTTTTAAGTAGAAAGTAGCTCACTGTCTATGAATCTCAATCAAATAAAAGTCCTTGGTTGAAAAGAAAAACAAAAAGAGAAAAGAAAAAGCCAAAAGTGGCAACAGAACAAAAGAAAAAAAAGAGCTTGTTACACATGACACTGAACTAAAGCTTATAGAAAAAAAATAATAATCAAGGGCAAAGGAATAATGAGAGGTCATAGCAGTGTGTTGCTTGATGCTTGGAGGAGACTTTCTAAGCCTAAATTTCAATAAGAAGTGAGTATTTACATATCTACAAAGAATCCCATGAGCTACCAATAATACTCTGCTAGCATAAACATCTTCTTCCATTTCATTCTTTCTTCTCAATAATTCTTTTCTTGCTTGGGGACAAGCAAGCTTTAAGTTTGGTGTTGTGATGACAAGTCATCTTAGCCTAGTTTCACTAGTCTTTTTCTTTTGTTTTCAATTGAATTTATGCACTTTCTTGAGCCATAAGTAAGCCAATTGGGTAGAATTTCATGTTTCCTTTGATTCAATCAACCATGGATAAATTAATACAATTTCATGAGATTTTGTGCTATAATTGTCATATATTATGAAAGAATAACAATCTCATGATTTTGAGCATAGCTTTGATGTGCTTGGTTGATTGATGATAGGTGAAAAGAGCTTTGAAGAAGGTTGAAGAAAGAAGAAATGGCAAGGAGCAAGAGAGAACAAAAAAGCTTGAGCAAAAGCTTGCCTCAAACTTTTGGAAGAGTTGAATTCACCCTGGATGGAGCAAAAGCTTGCGCCAACGTCTGACCTCAAGCTTTTAGGCAAACGTTGGCGCCACAACAAATACACCCTGGAGAAGAGCAAAAGCTTGCACCAACGTTTGACCTCAAGCTTTTAGGCAAACGTTGGCGCCACAACAAATACACCCTGGAGGGAGCAAAAGCTTGCACCAACGTTTGACCTCAAGCTTTTAGGCAAACGTTGGCGCCACAACAGCCTGAAGGGGTATACTTCCAACAAGAATAACTTGAGTTGTAGATGTCCAATTGAGGTGATTCCAATTGGGTTAGAAAGCTGACATTCAGAGCTTTCCAACCATATATAATAGTCTATAGTGGGCATAAAATTGGCAACGTTGACAAGAGGACAAAGTAGCACCCCAAGAGGCATACAAGAGGGATCCACGTTTGGCTCAAAGTTTGACCTCAAACTTTGGCTCAAACGTGGATGACAGCAAAGGAGGCTAGCTGATATGAAAAGCTTGAGTAAAAGTTTGCCTCAAACTTTTACTCAAGCTTTTCTGGTTCATGGCCCGGTTCACAAGTGGGTTTCTCTCCAACTCCAAGAGCAATCAACAGAGGCTTTTGTCAACCCAATTCCATCAAGAGCAAAGGCCCAATTCAAGGCTTGAAGATCATTTGAAGAGAGTGTATAAATAGCTTAGAATTTAAGTTTTTATAGAGCTTTTCCTTTTTAGTTTTGCTGAGTGATTTTGGGGGAGCTTTTCCTTTTTAGTTTTGCTGAGTGATTTTGGGAGAGCTTTTGGGTTAGAAGTTATTTTGAAGATTCTGAGTCTTGGGGAAGGAGAATCAAATTCTCTTCCTCTTAGTTTTCTTGTTTTCAATTTCATTTACACTTGTCTTGAATCTTGGGTTGAAGAATTGAGGAAATTCTGTCTCAATCTCACCTTGAGATCTCTCTGTCTCACTTTACTGCAACTGTTGGAAATTGAATTTGGTTGTGTTTCTTCTACTGCTTGATCTTTACTTTTCTTGCAATTGAATTTTGAATTTGGATCTAGGAAGGCATTGATATCTAGACTTGGTTATCTAGTCTCTTGGGTCCTGAGATCTGAAATTTCCTTTTGATTTCTCTGTTGAACGCTTCTTCAAGCAATTTACATTTTCTGTTTGAGATCTACTGCAATTAAATTCATCTTTTACTTCCCTGCTTGTTGCAATTTACTTTTCTGTGTTTAATTTCTGCAATCCCAATTCCCAACTCCTTTTATAATTCAAGCAATTTACATTTCTTACATTTTAAGATTCTGCAATTTACATTTCTTGCGTTCTAAGTTTCTGCCATTTAATTTCTTGTTCTTTAAGATTCAGCACTTTTATTTTCTGTTCTCTTTACTTTACTGCAATTATCCCTCTCCTTTTAATTTTCATGCAATTTAAATTTCAGTTAATTACAAATCACTCAACCAAATCTTGATTTGCTTGACTAAATCAACCACTAAACAAAAATTGCTCAATCCTTCAATCCCTGTGGGATCGACCTCACTCCCGTGAGTTTTATTACTTGATGCGACCCGGTACACTTGCCGGTGAGATTCGTGTGTTTGGAATTTGTTTTTCAAAAATACACATCAACATATATAATATTTTTCATTTTTTATTTTCTCCCAAAATGCTTAGCTATTGAAAAGGAAAATTAATACATTATAGTTTTATTATGCATTCTCTAGCTGCCGGCATAACATTTTTCATTTCATTCTTGGGAAATTCTCTGGTATGAATGTTGAGCTGTGGGTACCAAGCACCAACGTGTAGCTTCTTTTAACATAGGTTGTGTTTGTTTATAAGAATAGGACATTGAAATATAAAATTGTGTTTGATGATATATGGATAGAGATACTGTGTTCAGAAATATTAAATTAATATATTTTGTGTTTATTCTGATAGGAAGAACACAAAAATACTAATAAAGGACATAACTTATTTTTTATTTTTTTATAATTATATTTTTTATTATTATATTTTTGTTTTCAAACTTTTTAAATAAAAAAATAGAATAAATTAAATTTTTATAATTTATTTTATTTTATCCCCAAACAAAATATAAAAACTCTAAATTTTGTCTCTATTTTTTATGTCTTCTTCTCAGTATCTTTTTGTCTTATCCTATTCTCAAAACCAAACATAACTATATAGAACTGCAAATCTAAAAGACTGTCATTGTAGGATGATACAGATAGATTGTCATAGTTGGTTGCACATTTAATTTAGGAAAACAATTGTATTAATGTGAGTGATTATAGTTTTTGAAAATTGAGCTGAAATTTTTCGGGCTTACTCAGGATAAATAAACTTTTTGTTTTTGTATAATATGAGATTATGCAGTCTGTTTTAAACTTTTTTTTATCATCATGTTTTGATATAAAAAAAATTGTTTGGATTTTGCATTTAAATGGATCATCAAAGCAATGCAAGAACATCTGGAGAATTGTTTTGAGCTTTGACAAAAAAAAAAAAAGAGAATTGAAAGAGACGATGCATGACCGACAAAAATAAAAGAATAAGGATTGAAGGAGATGATGCTCCCACCATTTAGCATGAGGAGTTACTGATGAGCGGATAATTTATACGCTTTTTGGCATTGTTTTTAGTATGTTTTTAGTAGAATCTAGTTACTTTTAGGGATGTTTTTATTAGTTTTTATGTTAAATTCACATTTCTGGACTTTACTATGAGTTTGTGTGTTTTTCTGTGATTTCAGGTATTTTTTGGCTGAAATTGAGGGACTTGAGCAAAAATCAGATTCAGAGGTTGAAGAAGGACTACTGATGCTGTTGGATTCTGACCTCCCTGCACTCAAAGTGGATTTTCTGGAGCTACAGAACTCAAAATGGCACGCTTCCAATTGCGTTGGAAAGTAGACATCCAAGGCTTTCCATCAATATTTAATAGTCCATACTTTGGCCGAGTTTAGATGATGAAAAAGGGCGTTGAACGCCAGTTCTACGCTGCAGTCTGGAGTTAAACGCCAGAAACACGTCACGAACCAGAGTTGAACGCCAAAAACACGTTACAACTTGGCGTTCAACTCCAGAAGAAGCCTCTGCACGTGTAACATTCAAGCTCAGTCCAAGCACACACCAAGTGGGCCCCGGAAGTGGATTTATGCATCAATTACTTATTTCTGTAAACCCTAGTAGCTAGTCTAGTATAAATAGGACTTTTTACTATTGTATTTACATCTTCGGATCATCTTTGATCAGTTTTATGCTATCATAGACTTTCATGGGGGCTGGCCATTCGGCCATGCCTGGACCATTATCACTTATGTATTTTCAAACGGTAGAGTTTCTGCACTCCATAGATTAAGGTGTGGAGCTCTGCTGTTCCTCATGATTTAATGCAAAGTAATACTATTTTCTATTAAATTCAACTTATTCCGCTTCCAAGATATCCATTCGCACCCAAGAACATGATGAATGTGATGATTATGTGACGCTCATCATCATTCTCACTTATGAACGCGTGCCTGATAAACACTTCCGTTCTACATGCAACAAAGCTAGAATGAGTATCTCTTAAATATCTAATACAGGGGACCGAGTCCGAGTTATTAGTATCTTCGTGGTATAAGTTAGAACCCATGGATGGCCATTCCTGAGATTCGGAAAGTCTAAACCTTGTCTGTGGTATTCCGAGTAGGATCTGGGAAGGGATGGCTGTGACGAACTTCAAACTCGCGAGTGCTGGGCGTAGTAAATCCTATTCCAGTATGATCGAGAACCTCCAGATGATTAGCCATGCCGTGACAGAGCATTTGGACCATTTTCACAGAGAGGATGTGATGTAGCCATTGACAATGGTGATGTCCTTACAGAAAGCTTGCCATGGAAAGGAGTAAGACTGACTGGATGAAGACAGCAGGAAAGCAGAGATTCAGAGGAACGAAAGCATCTCTATACGCTTATCTGAAATTCTCACCAATGAATTACATAAGTATTTCTATCTTTATTTTCTGTTTATTTATTATTATTATTCAAAAACTCCATAACCATTTGATATCCACCTGACTGAGATTAACAAGATGACCATAGCTTGCTTCATACCAACAATCTCTGTGGGATCGACCCTTACTCACGTAAGGTTTTATTACTTGGACGACCCAGTGCACTTGCTGGTTAGTTGTGCAAAGTTGTGAAGTTATGTTTGGACCATGGTATTGTGCACCAGTTATTGGCGCCATTGCCAGGGAGAAAACGAACAACAAATTTTACAACCTGAGAGTAACAATTTCGCATACCAAGTTTTTGGCGCCGTTGCCGGGGATTGTTCGAGTTTGGACAACTGACGATTCATCGTGTTGCTCAGATTGGGTAATTTTCTTCTAATTTTATTTTCAAAAAGTTTTCAAAAAATTTTTCAAAAATCTTTCAAAAATTTTCCCTTTGTTTTCGAAAATTATTTCAGAATTTTTAAGAATGAATTCTAGTGTTTCATGAAGCATGTTGAAGCCTGGCAGGCTGTAAAGCCATGTCTAAATTCTTTTGGAGTGAGGCTTCCAAACCATCATCACAAGAGCAAGCTAGCTGTTCCTAATCCACCTGCTGTTGTATGACTGATTTGTATCTTCTAAAGCTTGGCTAGCTATTAAGCCATGTCTAACCCTCAGATTGGAGCTTTAGACTAAGAGTGCAAGATTCCTGGAATTCATTTTAAAAATTTTGGAATCCTTATTTTTCTTTTTCACATTAATTTTCGAAAAATCCAAAAATTTTATAAAATCATAAAAATAAAAAATATTTTGTGTTTCTTGTTTGAGTCTTGAGTCAATTTTTAAGTTTGGTGTCAATTGCATTTTTTTCTAAAAAAATTTATGCATTTTTTTCAAAAATTCATGCATTCATAGTGTTCTTCATGATCTTCAAGTTGTTCTTGGCCAGTCTTCTTGTTTGATCTTCATATTTTCTTGTTTTGTGTCTTTTCTTGTTTTTCATATGTATTCTTGCATTCATAGTGTCTATACATGAAAAATTTCTAAGTTTAGTGTCTTGCATGTTTTCTTTTCTTGAAAATTTTTCAAAAATAAGCTCTTGATGTTCATCTTGACATTCAAAGTGTTCTTGGTGTTCATCTTGACATTCATGGTGTTCTTGCATACAACACATGTTTAGATCCAAAATTTTCATGCATTGCATCATTTTCATGTTTTTCTCTTTCATCATTAAAAATTCAAAATTCAAAAAAATATCTTTCCCTTTTTCACTCATAAATTTCGAAAATTTGGATTGACTTTTTAAAAAATTTTTAAAATCTAGTTGTTTTTATGAGTCAAATCAAATTTTCAATTTAAAAATCATATCTTTTTCAAAAATCAAATCTTTTTCATTTTTCTTATTTATTTTCGAAAAGTTCAAAAATATTTTTCAAAAATCTTTTTCTTAATTTTATCTCATAATTTTTGAAAATATTATCAATTAATGTTTTGATTCAAAAATTTCAAGTTTGTTACTTACTTGTTAAGAAAGATTCAAACTTTAAGTTCTAGAATCATATCTTGTGATTTCTTGTGAATCAAGTCATTAATTGTGAATTTAAAAATCAAATCTTTTTCAAAACTAATTTCAATCATATCTTTTCAAAAATATCTTTTTTATCTTATCTTTTTTTTCATATCTTTTTAATCATATCTTTTTAAAACATATCTTTTTCAAAAATTTGATTTTAAAATATCTTTTCTAACTTCTTATCTTCTTATCTTTTCAAAATTGATTTTCAAATTTGTTTCAACTAACTAATTAACTTTTTGTTTGTTTCTTATCTTTTTCAAAATTACCTAACTAACTATCCCTCTCTAATTTTTGAAAATACCTCCCTCTTTTTCAAAAATTCTTTTTAATTAATTAATTGTTTAAATTTTAATTTTAATTTCAATTTTCCTTTAATTTTCGAAAATCATTAACTATTTTTCAAAATCAATTTTCGAAATTCCCTCTCCCTCATCTTCTTCTATTTATTTAATTACTTACTAACACTTCTCTTCATCTCATATCTCTGCTCTCCTCACCCTTGTGTTTGGATTCTCCTCCCTTCTCTTTCCTTACATTACATTCTTTTCTTCTTCTACTCACACAAAGGAATCTCTATACTGTGACACAGAGGATTCCATATTTTCTTTGTTATTCCCTTCTTTGTCATATAAGCAGGAGCAAGGACAAGAACATTCTTGTTGAAGCAGATCCTGAACCTGAAAGGACTCTGAAAAGGAAACTAAGAGAAGCTAAAATACAACAATCCAGAGACAACCTTACAGGAATTTTCGAACAAGAAGAGGAGATGGCAGCCGAAAATAATAATAATGCAAGGAGGATGCTTGGTGACTTTACTGCACCTAATTCCAATTTACATGGAAGAAGCATCTCCATCCCTACCATTGGAGCAAACAACTTTGAGCTGAAACCTCAATTAGTTTCTCTGATGCAACAAAACTGCAAGTTTCATGGACTTCCATCTGAAGATCCTTTTCAGTTCTTAACTAAATTCTTGTAGATATGTGATACTGTTAAGACTAATGGAGTAGATCCTGAAGTCTACAGGCTCATGCTTTTCCCTTTTATTGTGAGAGACAGAGCTAGAATATGGTTGAATTCTCAACCTAAGGATAGCCTGAACTCTTGGGATAAGCTGGTCAAGGCTTTCTTAGCCAAGTTCTTTCCTCCTCAAAAGCTGAGTAAGCTTAGAGTGGATGTTCAAACCTTTAGACAGAAAGAAGGTGAATCCCTCTATGAAGCTTGGGAGAGATACAAGGAACTGACCAAAAAGTGTCCTTCTGACATGCTTTCAGAATGGACCATCCTGGATATATTCTATGATGGTCTGTCTGAATTAGCTAAGATGTCATTGGATACTTCTGCAGGTGGATCCATTCACCTAAAGAAAACGTCTGCAGAAGCTCAAGAACTCATTGACATGGTTGCTAATAACCAGTTCATGTACACTTCTGAGAGGAATCTTGTGAGTAATGGGACGCCTCAAAAGAAGGGAGTTCTTGAAATTGATACTCTGAATGCCATATTGGCTCAGAATAAAATATTGACTCAGCAAGTCAATATGATTTCTCAGAGTCTGAATGGAATGCAAGTTGCATCCAACAGTACTCAAGAGGCATCTTCTGAAGAAAAAGCTTATGATCCTGAGAACCCTGCAATAGCAGAGGTGAATTACATGGGTGAACCATATGGAAACACCTATAACCCCTTATGAAGAAATCATCCAAATCTCTCATGGAAGGATCAACAAAAGCCTCAACAAGGCTTTAATAATGGTGGAAGAAACAGGTTTATCAACAGCAAGCCTTTTCCATCATCCACTCAGCAACAGACAGAGAACTCTGAACAAAGTACCTCTAATTTAGCAAACTTAGTCTCTGATCTATCTAAGGCCACTCTGAGTTTCATGAATGAAACAAGGTCCTCCATTAGAAATTTGGAGGCATAAGTGGGCCATCTGAGTAAGAAGATCACTGAAACCCCTCCTAGTGCTCTCCCAAGCAATACAGAAGAAAATCCAAAAGGAGAGTGCAAGGCCATTGACATAGTCAACATGGCCGAACCTAGAGAGGAAGGGGAGGACGTGAATCCTAAGGAGGAAGACCTCCTGGGACGTCCAGTGATCAACAAGGAGTTTCCCTTTCAGGAACCAAGGGACTCTGAGGCTCATCTAGAGACCATAGAGATTCCATTAAACCTCCTTACGCCCTTCATGAGCTCTGATGAGTATTCCTCTTCAGAAGAGAATGAGGATGTCACTGAAGAGCAAGTTGCCAAGTTCCTTGGTGCAATCATGAAGCTGAATGCCAATTTATTTGGTAATGAGACTTGGGGAGATGAACCTCCCTTGTTCACCAATGAACTAAATGCATTAGATCAACTGAGATTGCCTCAGAAGAAACAGGATCCTGAAAAGTTCCTAATACCTTGTACCATAGGCACCATGACCTTTGAGAAGGCTCTATGTGACCTTGGGTCAGGAATAAATCTCATGCCACTCTCTGTAATGGAGAAACTGGGAATCTTTGAGGTACAAGCTGCTAAAATCTCATTAGAGATGGCAGACAATTCCAGAAAACAGGCTTATGGACAAGTAGAGGACATATTAGTAAAGGTTAAAGGCCTTTACATCCCTGCTGATTTCATAATCCTAGATACTGGGAAGGATGAGGATGAATCCATCATCCTTGGAAGACCCTTCCTAGCCACAGCAAGAGCTGTGATTGATGTTAACAGAGGTGAACTAGTCCTTCAATTGAATGAGGACTCCCTTGAGTTTAAAACTCAAGGACATCCTTCTGTAAACATGGAAAAGAGGCACAATAAGCTTCTCTCAAAACAGAGTCAACCAGAGCCCCCACAGTCAAACTCTAAGTTTGGTGTCGGGAGGCCACAATCAAACTCTAAGTTTGGTGTTGAACTCCCATATCCAAACTCTAAGTTTGGTGTTGGGGAGTCTCAACAATACTCTGAACATCTGTGAAGCTCCATGAGAGCCCACTGTCAAGCTATTGACATTAAAGAAGCGCTTGTTGGGAGGCAACCCAATTTTTATTTATCTAATTTTATTTTAATTTTGTTGTTCTTTCATGTTTTATTAGGTTCATGATCATGTGGAGTCACAAAATAAATACAAAAATTAAAAACAGAATAAAAAAATAGCAGAAGAAAAATCACACCCTGGAGGAAGGACTTACTGGCGTTTAAACGCCAGTAAGGAGCATCTGGCTGGCGTTCAACGCCAGAACAGAGCATGGATCTGGCGTTGAACGCCCAAAACAAGCAGCATCCTGGCGTTCAGACGCCAGGAATGCACACTGAGGAAAGCTGGCGCTGAACGCTAAAGACAAGCATAGAACTAGCGTTAAACGCCAGAAACATGCTGCAGATGGGCGCTGAACGCCCAGAACAAGCATCAATTCGGCGTTTAAACGCCAGAATTGCATGCAAATGTATTTTACATGCCTAAATGGTGCACGGATGCAATTCCTTGACACCTCAGGATCTGTGGACTCCACAGGATCATCTCAGCATCTGTGGACCCCACAGGATCCCCGCCTACCTCCACTCATACTCTTCCCTCTTCTCAATGTTCATCCTCTCTTCCCAATAAACACCCTTCCCCAAAACCCTTCACCAATCACCTCAAGCTCTCTTCCCTATTACCTATTCACCACTCACATCCAACCACTCTTCCCCATAAACCTACTTCATACACCCCACCTACCTTCAAAATTCAAAATCACTTTTCCACCCAAACCCACCCTAAATGGCCGAACCTAACCCCTCTCCCTACACTATATAAACACCTCCATTCTTCTTTATTTTCACACAACACAACCCTCTCTTCCCCTTCTTGGCCGAAACACAACCCTCTCTCCCTCTCCTCCATTTCTTCTTCTTCTTCATCTCTTCTTTCTTCTCTTGCTCGAGGGCGAGCAATATTCTAAGTTTGGTGTGGTAAAAGCATAAGCTTTTTGTTTTTTCATTACCATTGATAGCACCTAAGACCGGAGAATCCTCTAGAAAAGGGAAAGGGAAGACAAAAGCTTCCACCTCCGAGTCATGGGAGATGGAAAGATTCATCTCCAAAGCCCATCAAGACCACTTCTATGATATTGTGGCCAAGAAGAAGGTGATCCCCGAGGTCCCTTTCAAACTCAAGAGAAATGAGTATCCAAAAATCCGACATGAAATCCAAAGAAGAGGTTGGGAAGTTCTAACAAACCCCATCCAACAAGTCAGAATTCTAATGGTTCAAGAGTTCTATGCTAATGCATGGATCACTAGGAACCATAATCAAAGTAAGAACCCAAACCCAAAGAATTATCTTACCATGGTTCGGGGGAATTACTTAGATTTTAGTCCGGAAAATGTGAGGTTGGCGTTCAACTTGCCAATGATGGAAGAGAATGCACGCCCCTACACAAGGAGAGTCAACTTTGATCAAAGGTTGAACCAAGTCCTCATGGACATATGTGTGGAAGGAGCTCAATGGAAGATTGACTCAAAAGGCAAACCGGTTCAACTGAGAAGACTGGACCTTAAGCCTGTAGCTAGAGGATGGTTGGAGTTCATTCCACGCTCAATCATTCCCACTAGCAACCGGTCTGAAGTTACTATAAGGCCATCATGATCCATAGCATCATGATTGGAGAAGAGGTAGAGGTTCATGAGATTATACCTCAAGAACTCTACAAGGTGGCTGACAAGTCCTCCACTATGGCAAGGTTAGCTTTTCCTCACCTCATTTGCCATCTATGCAATTCGGCTGGGATTGACATAGAGGGAGATATCCTCATTGATGAGGACAAGCCCATCACTAAAAAAAGGATGGAGCAAACAAGAGAGCCTATTCATGGATCTCAAGAGACGCATGAAGAAGCTCATCACCAAGAAATCCCTGAGATGCCTCAAGGGATGCACTTTCCTCCACAGAACTTTTGGGAGCAAATCAACACCTTCCTAGGAGAACTGAGTTCCAACATGGGACAATTAAGGGTGGAACATCAAGAGCACTCCATCATCCTTCATGAAATTAGAGAAGATCAAAGAGCAATGAGGGAGGAGCAACAAAGACAAGGAAGAGACATAGAAGAGCTCAAAGACATCATTGGTTCCTCAAGAAGGAAACGCCACCATCACTAAGGTGGACTCATTCCTTGTTCTTACATTCTCTGTTTTTCGTTTTCTATGTTAAGTGCTTATCTATGTTAGTGTCTTATTACATGATCATTAGTATTTAGTAAATTTGTCTTAAAGTTATGAATGTCCTATGAATCCATCACCTCTCTTAAATGAAAAATGTTTTTAATTCAAAAGAACAAGAAGTACATGAGTTTCAAATTTATCCTTGAACTTAGTTTAATTATATTGATGTGGTGACAATACTTTTTGTTTTCTAAATGAATGCTTGAACAGTGCATATGTCTTTTGAATGTTGGTGTTTTAGAATGTTAAATATGTTGGCTCTTGAAAGAATGATGAACAGGAGACATGTTATTTGATAATCTGAAAAATCATAAAAATGATTCTTGAAGCAAGAAAAAGCAGTGAATACAAAGCTTACAGAAAAAAATGGCAAAAAAAAAAATAAATAGAAAAAGAAAAAACAAGCAGAAAAAGCCAAAAGCTCTTAAAACCAAAAGGCAAGAGCAAAAATCTAATAACCCTTAAAACCAAAAGGCAAGGGTAAATAAAAAGGATCCCAAGGCTTTGAGCATCAGTGGATAGGAGGGCCTAAAGGAATAAAATCCTGGCCTAAGCGGCTAAACCAAGTTGTCCCTAACCATGTGCTTGTGGCGTGAAGGTGTCAAGTGAAAACTTGAGACTGAGCGGTTAAAGTCAAGGTCCAAAGCAAAAAAAAGAGTGTGCTTAAGAACCCTGGACACCTCTAATTGGGGACTTTAGCAAAGCTGAGTCACAATCTGAAAAGGTTCACCCAGCTATGTGTTTGTGGAATTTATGTATCCGGTGGTAATACTGGAAAACAAAGTGCTTAGGGCCACGGCCAAGACTCATAAAGTAGCTGTGTTCAAGAATCAACATACTGAACTAGGAGAATCAATAACACTATCTGAACTCTAAGTTCCTATAGATGCCAATCATTCTGAACTTCAATGGATAAAGTGAGATGCCAAAACTATTCAAGAGGCAAAAAGCTACAAGTCCCGCTCATCTGATTGGAGCTATGTTTCATTGATATTTTGGACTTTATAGTATATTCTCTTCTTTTTTATCCTATTTTATTTTCAGTTGCTTGGGGACAAGCAACAATTTAAGTTTGGTGTTGTGATGAGCGGATAATTTATACGCTTTTTGGCATGATTTTTAGTATGTTTTTAGTAGAATCTAGTTACTTTTAGGGATGTTTTTATTAGTTTTTATGTTAAATTCACATTTCTGGACTTTACTATGAGTTTGTGTGTTTTTCTGTGATTTCAGGTATTTTCTGGCTGAAATTAAGGGACTTGAGCAAAAATCAGATTCAGAGGTTGAAGAAGGACTGCTGATGCTGTTGGATTCTGACCTCCCTGCACTCAAAGTGGATTTTCTGGAGCTACAGAACTCAAAATGGCGCGCTTCCAATTGCGTTGGAAAGTAGACATCCAAGGATTTCCAGAAATATATAATAGTCCATACTTTGGCTGAGTTTAGACGATGCAAAAGGGTATTGAACGCCAATTCTACGCTGCAGTCTAGAGTTAAACGCCAGAAACACGTCACGAACCAGAGTTGAACGCCAAAAACACGTTACAACTTGGTGTTCAACTCTAGAAGAAGCCTCTGCACGTGTAACATTCAAGCTCAGCCCAAGCACACACCAAGTGGGCCCCGGAAGTGGATTTATGCATCAATTACTTATTTCTGTAAACCCTAGTAGCTAGTCTAGTATAAATAGGACTTTTTACTATTGTATTTACATCTTCGGATCATCTTTGATCAGTTTTATGCTATCATAGACTTTCATGGGGGCTGGCCATTCGGCCATGCCTGGACCATTATCACTTATGTATTTTCAAACGGTAGAGTTTCTGCACTCCATAGATTAAGGTGTGGAGCTCTGCTGTTCCTCATGATTTAATGCAAAGTACTACTATTTTCTATTCAATTCAACTTATTCCGCTTCCAAGATATCCATTCGCACCTAAGAACATGATGAATGTGATGATTATGTGACGCTCATCATCATTCTCACTTATGAACGCGTGCCTGACAAACACTTCCGTTCTACATGCAACCAAGCTAGAATGAGTATCTCTTAGATATCTAATATAGGGGACCAAGTCCGAGTTATTAGTATCTTCGTGGTATAAGTTAGAACCCATGGATGGCCATTCCTGAGATTCGGAAAGTCTAAACCTTGTCTGTGGTATTCCGAGTAGGATCTGGGAAGGGATGGCTGTGACGAACTTCAAACTCGCGAGTGCTGGGCGTAGTGACAGACGCAAAAGGATAGTAAATCCTATTCCAGTATGATCGAGAACCTTCGGATGATTAGCCATGCTGTGACAGAGCATTTGGACTATTTTCACAGAGAGGATGGGATGTAGCCATTGACAACGGTGATGCCCTTACAGAAAGCTTGCCATGGAAAGGAGTAAGACTGATTGGATGAAGACAGTGGGAAAGCAGAGATTCAGAGGAACGAAAGCATCTCTATACGCTTATCTGAAATTCTCACCAATGAATTACATAAGTATTTCTATCTTTATTTTCTATTTATTTATTATTATTATTCGAAAACTCCATAACCATTTGATATCCGCCTGACTGAGATTAACAAGATGACCATAGCTTACTTCATACCAACAATCTCCGTGGGATCGACCCTTACTCACGTAAGGTTTTATTACTTGGACGACCCAGTGCACTTGCTGGTTAGTTGTGCGAAGTTGTGAAGTTATGTTTGGACCATGGTATTGTGCACCAGTTATTGGCGCCATTGCCAGGGAGAAAACGAAAAACAAATTTTACAACCTCAGAGTAACAATTTTGCATACCAGTTACACACTCCACCGTTTAGTCCATTTGATTAAATGACCTTTTAATAATCTTTTTTATGTATAAATTAGGAATAATTATTCTAGTTTAAAAAAAGAGAATAATATAAAATATATGTACCTATTGAGATTTTGATATTTTTTAAATATTTTAAATCCAAAATTTATTACATTAATAGTGATGATTTTCAGTGGCTAAGAGAATGGGGTTGAATTTTAGCCCCCTTTTTTTGCTTATTAAAACTTGCTGGTCCTTGAAACAACTTCTAGAGACTTTTTGATTTTTGTCTCGTACCCAGCCATGAGACTTTTCTTTTTATCTCGTCACCTGGCATGAGATATTTTTCGGTTTTGTCTCTTATGCAGCAGAAACAGAAATGGAGTAGAAGAAAGAGAGAGAATCACACCAAGATATATCCTGGTTCAGCTGCCAAGTGCAATGCAGCCTACATCCAGTCTCCATCACAACAATGATGGAATTTCACTATAATCATCCTTGAATACAAACACCAATTCTCCCTATGAACTACCCTTCCTATCCGGGACAAGTCCAGAATCTAAACCCCAATCCTGAACTTGACTTGGTCACTGCCAAGCTTTCAACTGCTAAGTGCTAACCCAACTTGCAAAGAGATTTCCACAGAATCATGAAACACAACACAGATGTACAAGGGACCTATAAGGACATCTATGACTTTTTCTTTTAATTTTGCACTCTCTACCTTTTTCTGCTCTATGACTTTTTCTTACAAACCTCATTGTTTTCTTTTTTTCATGAGACTCAAGACAGACAAAATTAAACAGAAAAATACAAAACAGAAAACATTGAAGAAGAATAACTTCTGTTAGCTTGGGGAGCTATAGGAACTCTGTGCTCACTCTTTTCCTTGCTTCAAGCCCTGGCTGTTCTCCCTTATATATATAGGGGGAAGCCTCCATGGTTGAAACCAAATGAACCAAGCCAAACTTCTTCTTCTTCATGCAAATCGATTCGGCCAGAGAGAGAAGAGAGATAACCGCATGCTAGAACCAACATGCAAATACCTCTGAGTCTTTTCTTTACACTAAGCTTCATCAATCTGAGCCATCCAACTTGACTTGCACTCCAAGAAGGACTCCTAGCCCTTGATGCTTCTTGATGTATGACAGCTCCTCCTGCTCCACTTTTGCTTCCTTCCTCACGTAGCCACCCTAGCTACCTTCTGTGATGAGTGAACACAAAAGCAAAGACAAGCCATCCCTCTGAGATCTTCTTCCTCTGACCGAAATCTTCTTCATCTATTTTTGGTATGGAGAAGCTGAGATCTCTTCACCAAATCTTACCATTTGTGATGAAAAATCTCAGTCACAACTTACTTTTTGTTTTCTTTTTCTTGCCATCATTACAATGGTCTTGTTGCTTGCTTCTTCTTATCTACGGTAGCTTGCCATAGCTTCCATAATTTCCTCTGTGATATGACCGAATAGAGAAGAGAGATGAGAGACAAGAGAGAGTTGAAAGAAAATCAATCAAGTGAATTTGAACAAATTGATTAAAGATGAGTTACTTTTGCTTCCCTTTTGCTGAGTAGCGTGTAGCATTGATGATCACAATTAAATCAATTTCTTTCTCATGATTCCAATGCATTAATGATAATTGAATTAAATTTGGAATCCATCACATAAGAGAGATCCGTTGGAAGCAAGAAGCTTTTGCTCTCTCTCTTTTCTTCATTTCGGATCAAGCAAGCTAGTATCTAGAAAAAAAGTAATTTGGGCTAATAATAATAATCCAATCTGGCTCAACATTATAGTAATAATTCAGCCACTCATCATATATACTTGCATCAAGGCTGATGGAATAACCAATTGGGCTTATGTCACAATTTCTGGCCCATATAACATAACCATGATTTCAGCCACCATAATCACAACAATTTAATACCAAGGCTGAATATATTTTTGATACAATTTGCGCTTATATATTTTTCTTTTCTTTTCGGCCCAATTGCAGAAACCTGCATAGCAAAATTATTTTAATCAACATATATGAATTGAAATCAAATTAGTAATTTTGCAATTAATCATATTAATAATGTTTGATCATCACTAATTTAATTTGGAGTTTTTCAAACTCATCAATCTCCCCCTTGATGACAAACATTATTAAAAATTGAAATAGAAATAAATCAAGGATTAGAGTATTCCCTTTGAATACTTGGATTCCTTCCTTTCTAATTGTTACATGGCTCTCCCTTAATGTATGCTATTTTACCAAGGGAATCTTTACCTGTAACTTTTGAAATCAAGCTTATTGCAACTATGTTATTCAACATATAAAATTCTGCAATGTTGAATGGCTTGATTTATGAGCAGAGTTGAGGATAAACAAATACTCAATTTGTCATCATAAAAATTTTCTGCTCAATCAAAACAATCAAAAAGTAACGCATGCTTGAGTACTTTCAGAATACTTTTCAACATATATTAAAAACTCAACATACTTTGGATCAAACTAATTCTTGTAAAAAAAATAGATTCTTGCCAAAAGAATTTGCCAAACAATAATTTACAATCTGTGAAACTGTTTCAGGTCATCAACCAAACTGAAAAGAATTTGCAAATTACTAAGCTAAAGTTATCAGAACTTAAACAAATTTATCACAGCCAAAAAAATCATGATAACCATAAACCTGCATAATTAGTATCAAAACAAATTAAACATAAAATAAAGCAACACAATTAGAACATCTCAAGTACAGGGGTAATCATGAATCAACTTGATTTCAGCCCCCTGTTTTTAGTTCTAGCCACTTTTTCAATTTTTGACTTTCCTCCCCTTTTCTCATCAAAGGGGACACCTGCAAGAAGACACAATGATAGGCAAAATATCCAGAATATCACCAGTAGCAAAATAACAGAGTATCACAGATCTAAAGTATCACAAGTCTAAAGCATCCATAACAGCCTATAATAGTATCAAAATAAGCAAAACAAAGCCAGAAATCAACAATAAACATAGTGATCAATCATCAGATAAATTGTACTCAGAGCCATCTGCATCATCATCATTGGCACCCCCAACTCTTCTTCAAAATTCTGCAGCATTAGTCCCACTCTCTCTTGGCATTTCATCCATGCCCTTTCATTTTCAAAAGCTTATTTGCGTGCTGCCTTGTATGAATCCACCATGAGTTTAGACATATTTAAAAACTCAATGAGTACTTCTCTTATTGACGCTGTCACTTTAGATGGTTTGGCCAATCGGCTCTCTATGTCACTATCTGAGGGCATTGACTTTTTCCCTTTGGTGCCTTTCATTGTACTTGAAACTCCTCCTCCCTTAATGATTGAGACCTTATTCTCTACAGCTTCATTGGTTAAATCAACTTTAAAATATTCAAAAATGCTGGTGAGAAACATTTCATAGGAAATATTTGCCTTTTTGGTACTTTTAACAGCTTCCCACACATGTCTTATCATAAGGTATGCAAAAGAAATAGAAGAGGAAGTAACAATAGCAAAAAGCACAAGAGAGTCAGAAATAGTTACTCTGTTATGTGAACTACTTTGTGGAGTCAAAATATGGGTAATGATTCTGTGCAGCAAAGAGTTTGTGGGACTGAGGGCATTGTGAGTGGGGATGGAGCCATCCAAGCTAGACAAGTTCTCACAAATGTGTTGCAGGACAATCTTGTATGTGACTCTAACCTGAGAGTCCCATTTTTCAGTCATGTATGCTCTTGGTCCCTCATCTGTGTAGCCTAGGACAGTGCTGATCGTCTCCGAGTTCAGAGTCATGTATACCCTTTTTACGTAGGAATGAATGGTGCCATCGATCAGCCTCATATTGGCATAAAATTCTCCTACCAATCCTGGGTAAACCGGTTTCTGAATATGGAGCAGAGGGATCCATTTCAGATTCTCGAATAAAGGAAAGAAGTTGATTCCTTTGGCTGCCAGTGAGTCTAGATTCACTAGGTGTGTGACACATAACTGACATTTCTCTAAGACTTCCTTGTGGAACTCATAGGAGGCACACGAATTGAACCTAGCAGGATCAAAGTGTGAATGATGTTTATTGAATTTATTTTTGAATTCCAATGATTCCAGATTGGCTGGTTCCCTCGTGTCCTGTAACACAAAGCTTTTGGACTTCTGTGAACTTCGTCCAGGGGTTGCCTTCTTCGGTGGTGAGGGAGGTGGTGAGGTGTGAGATTCTTCTTTTTCTTCAACCACGGGTTCCTTCTTTTTTCTTGATTAAGTCTTCGTTGCTATCACTTTTCTCCTCATGGTGTCCGTTTGCTTGGATGATGGTGAGAGAGATGATGAAGATGTAGAATGAATGTGTATATGAGTGTGGGTTTGAAGGTTGGAGGACTTTTTGGAGAGAAGGATTCGTTCACTTTTCCTTGGAGCAGTTTTCTTTTTCATGATATTAAAAATGGAGAAGTGGAGAGGAGAAGATGAAGAAAGAACCGAAGTAAGTAGAGAGATGTGGGAGGTTAGAGAAGCATTAAATGCTAATTGGAGAGAGAAGTGGGGTAGTTAATACCCATTATGGCGCGATTATTAACCAAGGGAAGTTTCTTTTTTAAAATTAAAATTGAAGGATTAGCTCCTAGAATCAAGGGATGAAGGAGGGATAAAAGATTTGATTTGACATTAGCCTCTTCCAACAAGATTTGATAAGACAGCTTCAAAAAAATGTGATTAACACAAAGAGGAACTCAAAACAGGTCAGAGTAAGATCAAAGTAATTTGGTGGGGCCCAAGATAATTAACATTAGTTCAGTCTCCCCCTGAGTCATGGCCCATTCCTCATGTCCAAAAAAAATGTCTCCTGCCTTCCTACGAGACAAAACCAAACAAAATAAAAAATTTCACAAATTATCAACAGAACTTAATTTTATCATTCCCAAACTTTTTCTCAAAGAGCAGAATCTGTCTTCACACAAGGGTTTTGTAAAAATGTCTGCAAGTTGATCTTCAGATTTTACAAATTGAATATCAATAGTTCCCTTTTGCACATGTTCTCTAATAAAATGATATTTAATTTTAATGTGCTTTGTTCTTGAGTGCAGAACAGGATTTTTGGAAATGTTTATAGCACTCATATTGTCACAGAACAAGGGTATACTATTGATTTTTAATTTGTAATCTTCCAATTGAGTTTTCAACCAAATTAATTGTGAACAACATGCAGATGCAGAAATGTATTCAGCTTCGACTGTGGATAGAGCTACGGTGGCTTGTTTTTTGCTTGACCACATATTGAGTGAGCTTCTAAGGAAGCAACACATGTCGGATGTACTTCTTCTATCCACTCTATCTCCCGCATAATCTGTATCACAAAACCCTACTGCACAAAAATTATCAGATTTTGGATACCATAAGCCATAATCACTAGTTCCCTTAATGTATCTAATGATGCGTTTAACGACCGAAAGATGGGATTCTTTTGGGTGAGATTGAAATCTTGAACATACACCATACTTTGAACTATATCCGGTCTAGAGGAGGTAAGGTACATGAGCGATCATATCATTCCTCTATACTTTGTTTTATCCACATTTTTGCCATCATCATCCTTTTCAAGTTTAGTGTTTGGATGCATTGGTGTTCCCATTGGTTTGGAATTTTCTAGGCCAAATTTCTTGATTAATTCTTTGGCATACTTTCCTTGGTGAATAAATGTACCACTAGGAGTTTGTTTAATTTGGAGGCCAAGAAAGAATGTTAGTTCCCCCATTAAACTCATTTCAAACTCACTAGTCATGATTTTTCCAAACTCTTCACACAAGGATTCATTGGCCGATCCAAACACAATGTCATCCACATAAACTTGAACTAGGAGAATGTCATCATTAGATGCTTTAATAAATAAAGTAGTATCGGTGGTACCCCTTTGAAATTGATTTTCCAACAAGAAGGCACTAAGCCTTTCATACCAAGCTCTTGGAGCTTGTCTAAGGCCATAAAGAGCCTTTGAAAATTTGAATCATGGTTTGGAAATTCTTTATCTTCAAAACCGGGGGATTGTGACACAAACACTTCTCTATCAATAAAGTCATTAAGGAAAGCACATTTGACATCCATTTGAAATATTTTAAAACCCTTATGGGCAGCATAGGCAAGAAGCAACCTAATTGCTTCCATTCTAGCTACCGGAGCAAAAGACTCATCAAAATCTATACCCTCTTCTTGATCGTAACCTTGGGCCACTAATCTAGCCTTGTTACAAACAACTTTTTCATCCTCACCTAGTTTATTTTTGAAAACCCACTTAGTACCCATTACCTTCTTACCATCCGGATGAGGTACTAATGTCCAAACCTCATTCTTCTCGAATTGAGCAAGTTCTTCTTGCATGGCTTTGACCCATAATGGATCTTCAACAGCTTGCTTTACATTGTTGGGTTCCATTTGTGACAAGAGAGCAAAATTGCTTGGTTCGGATTGCCTTTTGGTTGAGGATCTTGTTGTCACACCTTGTGAGGGATCACCAATGATAAAGTCATGAGGATAACCTCTCATGGACTTCCATTCTCTTGGCTTTCGGAGTGAAGTTGAGCCTTGTTGAGCCTCATCACGCTGGTCTGCTCCAGTTTCTTTTACTAGCTCATGAGACAAAACAGAAATGTCTCCTCCATCCTGACGAGACAAAACTAGACGGATAGATTCTTCATTTTGAACAGACTTGGGATTTTCTTCACTTGTTTCCTTGTTGACAGCATCTTCACAATCTGAATCATTTTCTATCACAGTACTGGGAATTGAATTAGAATCACAAAAAGTTACATGTATAGATTCCTCTATAGTTCTATGTTCTTTGAGGTAAATTCTATAGGCCTTGCTAGTGGTGGAGTATCCAACAAACATTCCTTCATAGGATTTTGGATCAAATTTACCAAGGTTTTCTTTATTGTTAAATACAAAGCATTTGCATCCAAAAACATGGAAATACTTAAGATTTGGAGGGGTTCCTTTCCATAGCTCATAAGGAGTTTTCTTCAACCTTTTCTAATAATGGTCATATTCAAAATATAACAAGTTGTATTTACAACTTCTGCCCATAGAAATTTTGGAATCTCATTTTCACATAACATGGCCCTAGTCATCTCTTGAAGGCTTCTATTCCTTCTCTCAACCACCCCATTTTGTTGAGGGGTTCTAGGGCATGAAAAGTTATGAGCAATTCCAAAATCATCACAGAATTTTTCAAAGTCTTGGTTTTCAAATTCTTTTCCGTGATCACTTCTCAAATGGGCAACCTTTAAATCCTTTTCATTTTGAATTCTTTTGCAAAGGGTTGAAAAAGCATGAAACGCATCATTTTTATGAGCAAGAAAAAGTACCCAACTGAATCTAGAGTAATCATCCACCACCACTAGACCATAGTGTTTACCTCCTAAACTTTGAGTTCTGGTTAGACCAAAAAGATCAATGTGTAACATCTCTAATGGCCTCTTGGTTGCGATTCCATCTTTTGGTTTAAAAGAGGATTTTACTTGTTTGCCTAATTGGCAAGCATCACAAGTAAGATCCTTATCAAATTTGATATTTAGAATTTCTCTAACCAGATTTTTCTTAACTAGCTTAGAAATTTGATACATGCTAGCATGACCCAATTTTCTATGCCATAGCCATTTTTCAAATTCAAGAGAAGTAAAACATGTCACTTTTTGTTCTTTCAAGTCCTCAAGAGTCAATCCATACACATTATTGCACCTTTTAGCCTCAAACAAAATATCCCCAGATTTTTCACATACAACTAAGCACACAAACTTTCTAAAAATAACTTCATATCCTAGATCACACAATTGGCTTACACTAAGTAAATTATGTTTCAAACCATTTACAAGAAGAACATCATTTATATAAGATGAAAAGCTTTTACCAACTTTTCCAATGGCCATTATCTTTCCTTTACCATCATCACCGAAAGTGACAAATCCTCCATCATACTCATCAAGCTTTATGAAGAAGGTTGTCTTTCCGGTCATATACCTAGAGCATCCGCTGTCCATGTACCACATGTTGTCCTTCCTCTTGGATGCTAGGCATACCTACAAAATAAGCTTAAGTGACCTTAGGTATCCAAATTTTCTTGGATCCTTTTACGTTAAACCATCTCCTCTGTCCCAAACCATTATAGTCAAAAACAACTTTGCAAACTTTGTCACCAATCATTCTTTCACCAAAGAAGCATTGAATGGGAAAGTGTCCATTTCGATTACATATTCTACAAAACCTTGGAGTTGCTGTTTTGTTAAAGCTTGCTGGATTTTGAAACCTTGTATCATTAGAAGATGAAGCAATATTTTCAAAATAAAGTTTCTCAACAGATTTAAAGAAACCCAAGCCAGCTTTATCATAAAGAGGTTTTTGACTAGCCAAGATTTGATTTAGATTTTCAGAACTTTGAGTGAACTTGGCTAAGTCTTTTTTAAGCCTTTTGACCTCTTTAAGAAACTCTTCATTTTCTTTAAAACAATTTACATATGCAACAATAGAATGATCACTTTCACAGCTCTTAAGTTGGGCTTTCAGCTGCTTGTTTTCTTCAACAAGTTCAACAGCAGTTTCAACCTCCCTTAACTTATCTTTGAGAAACCCATTTTTTGCTTTAAGAATGGTGATTTGTTGTTCAAGATCTTGGTTATCAAGTAGGAAGCATCTAATTTTTTTAGAAAGGTGGTCTATCATAAGATGAAGAGCTTCAGTGTCAGGGTTATGAATGACTACCTGTTCAACATGGTCTGCCATAAGACATGGTTGAGACTTGGTTTCGGATTCTTCATCATCTTCTGAATCATTTTCCAAGTCCTCCCAAGAAGCCATCAGACCTTTCTTCTTTCCCTTCTTTGGCTTCTCTTCTTTCTTCAACTTAGGGCAATCTGATTTGAAATGCCCAGTTTCTTTGCAGTTGTAACATATCACCTTGCTGAGATCTTTTCTTTGTTTCCTAGAGCTGCTTCCCTTGCTTCTCTCCTTGAACTTCACCATTTTCCTGAATTTTTTGGCAAACAACACAAATTCATTTTCAGAGGAGTTATCACTGGATTCATCATCAAGGGGGTTAGTAATAGATGTAAAAGCAATTCCTTTCTTTTTTGAATCTTTTTTCAAATAAGTGTTTTCAAAAGCAAGTAAGTTTCCTCTCAAGTCATCATATGTCATGGAATCTAGACCACTACTCTCAGATATGATTAATGCTTTTGTTTCCCACTCTTTTGTAAGACATCTTAGAACTCTCCTCACAAGCACAGAATCAGGATACTTTATTCCCATAGCATCCAAGCCAACAATGATAATGTTGAATATTTCGAACATTTCATCTATTGATTCTTCTTCCTTCATTGAGAACATTTCATATTCTCTGTTCAGCATGTCTATCCTGGTCTTCTTCACTATGGTGGTTCCTTCATGAGTGATTTGAAGTTTGTCCCAGATTTTCTTTGCCGTTGTGCATCGTGATACCCGTCGGTACTCCTCGAAGCTGATAGCACAGTTGATCAAGTTGATAGTCTTGGCATTGAACTCCACCTTCTTTCTGTCTTCTTCGGTCCAGCTTGTTTCGGGTTGAAGAGAGACGACTCCTTCAGCACTTATGGTGGTTGAAAATTGAGGACCCTCCAAGATAATCTTCCAGAGTCTATAGTCTACTGCTTGTACAAAGATCTTCATTCTCTCCTTCCAATAGGTATAGTTTTTCCCATTGAAAAGAGGAGGTCTGTTGCTTGACTGTCCTTCTGTCAGGTTGTAAGACACCAGATTTGAGCCACTATTTTCTGCCATCTGGATCTTTTCTCCAAGCTGCAAAACTTGACCTGTTTGATACCAAGCTCTAATACCAATTGATGGTTTTCAGTGGCTAAGAGAAGGGGAGGTTGAATCTTAGCCTCCTTTTTTTTGCTTATTAAAACTTGCTGGTCCTTGAAATAACTTCTGGAGATTTTTTTATTTTTGTCTCGTACCCAGCCATGAGACTTTTATTTTTATCTCGTCACCCGGCACGAGATATTTTTCGGTTTTATCTCCTATACAGCAGAAACAGAAATGGAGTAGAAGAAAGAGAGAGAATCACACCAAGATATATCCTGGTTCAGCTGCCAAGTGCAATGCAGCTTACATCCAGTCTCCATCACAACAATGATGGAATTTCACTATAATCATCCTTGATTACAAACACCAATTCTCCCTAGGAACTACCCTTCATATCCGGGACAAGTCCAGAATCTAAACCCCAATCCTGAACTTGACTTGGTCACTACCAAGCTTTCAACTGCTAAGTGCTAACCCAACTTGCAAGGGGATTCCCACAGAATCATGAAATACAACATAGATATACAAAGGACCTCTAAGGACATCTATGGCTTTTTCTTTTAATTTTGCACTCTCTGCCTTTTTCTGCTCTATGGTTTTTTCTTACAAACCTCACTATTTGCCTTTTTCTATGAGACTCAAGACAGACAAAATTAAACAGAAAAATACAAAACAGAAAATATTGAAGGAGAAGAACTTCTATTAGCTTGGGGAGCTATAGAAACTCTGTGCTCACTCTTTTCCTTGTTTCAAACCCTGGCTGTTCTCCCTTATATATATAGGGGGAAGCCTCCACGGTTAAAACCAAATGAACCAAGCCAAACTTCTTCTTCTTCATGCAAACCGATTCGGCCAAAGAGATAAGAGAGATAACCAAATGCTAGAACCAACATGCAAATACCTCTGAGTCTTCTATTTATACCAAGCTTCATAAATCTGAGCCATCTAACTTGACTTGCACTCCAAGAAGGACTCCTAGCCCTTGATGCTTTTTGATGTATGACAGCTCCTCTTGCTCCACTTTTGCTTCCTTCCTCACGTAGCCACCCTAGCTACCTTCTGTGATGAGTGAACACAAAAGCAGAGACGAGCCATCCCTCTGAGATCTTCTTCCTCCGACCGAAATCTTCTTCATCCATTTTTGGTATAGAGAAGATGAGATCTCTTCACCAAATCTTATCATTTGTGATGAAAAATCTCAGCCACAACATACTTTTTGTTTTCTTTTTCTTGCCATCATTACAATGGTCTTGTTGCTTGCTTCTTTTTCTCTACGGTAGCTTGCCATAGCTTTCATGGTTTCCTCTGTGATATGACCGAATAGAGAAGAGAGATGAGAGAGAAGAGAGAGTTGAAAGAAAAGTAATCAAGTGAATTTAAACAAATTAATTAAAGATGAGTTACTTTTTCTTCCCTTTTGTTGAGTAGCGTGTAGCATTGATGATCACAATCAAATCAATTTCTCTCTCATGATTCCAATACATTAATGATAATTGAATTAAATTTGGAATCCATCACATAAGAGAGATCCGTTGGAAGCAAGAAGCTTTTGCTCTCTCTTTTTTCTTCATTTCGGACCAAGCAAGCTAGTGTCTAGCAAAAAGTAATTTGGGCTAATAATAATAATCCAATCTGGCCCAACATTATAGTAATAATTCAGCCACTCATCATATATACTTGCATCAAGGCTGATGGAATAACCAATTGGGCTTATGTCATAATTTCTGGCCCATATAACATAACCATGATTTCAGCCACCATAATCACAACAATTTAATACCAAGGCTGAATATATTTTTGATATAATTTGGGCTTATATATTTTTCTTTTCTTTTCGGCCCAATTGCAGAAACCTGCATAGCAAAATTATTTTAATCAACATATATGAATTGAAATCAAATTAGTAATTTTGCAATTAATCATATTAATAATGTTTGATCATCACTAATTTAATTTGGAGTTTTCCAAACTCATCAAATAGCTAGAAATATATTTTATGTTATTATTAATATTAAATATATGTATTATTATTAATGTTAAATATATGAAACATATATATATATATATATATATATATATATATATATATTATAATATATTTTATATATTTTATTTATTACGTTAATCATGAAATATATTAAATCATTTTTCTGGTGATTTCCATCAAAATTTTATGACTTTAGATATTTATTTTAGTTTAGAGGTTATTTTTAATAAAATTTTAGATATTCTTCTAGTATGTAATTTAAGATGTGCATTTAAATATTAATATGTGCTAGAAATAAAAATGAATTCTGTAGTTGATCCGTTTTTAAAATTATATATATATGCATAACTATTAAAATATTAATGACATATTTAATTGTATTGTTTGTTTTACCAATGAAAACAGATTGAGTAATTATGTTAGATACTTTAAGTTAAGTTAAAAATATCAAAAATAAAAAATAATTCATTCATTTTTTAAGAAAAAAAAGAGAATAGATGATGAATAAAATTTTACTTCAAATTCTTTAAATAATATTTAAAATATTATTTAAATTGACCTCTTCTTATAAAATTTCTAGTTCCGTCACTAATTTCTTCTCATCTTCCGTGAACCTATCCAGCTATCCGTCTTTTCATGTGGTTTGTCGTTCTCTCCTAAAATATGGGATATGTGGCAATTTATATTGCATATTGAGAGTCGCAGAACAACATTGATGAACCAATGGTGATTTTGAAATCCAAGCTACTTATCAACCAGGCCACTGTTAGTGTTCGCACTTGTTTGTTTGCTTGTATTATACTTTAACAAAAAAACAGTATTTTCTAAATATGTTTTTAGCTCGGGGTCCGATCCTTTATTATTGTAGGAGGCATATTTTGCTTTTAACCCCTTTTTTATATTGAATTTTTTAGCTAAATGATTAAGAACCTTTTAAATTAAATTCGTTGAAGACACTATTTTCTTTTAAGAGGTGTATGATTCGTGAAAAGTTTTTAAATTTCTGAAAATCTTACATTGTAAAATCATTCTCACATAAAGATTTTAGTATGAAAATTCTCAAAAATATAAAAATATTCTTCTAACCAGTAACCACACATCCTCTTAGTGCCTCCTACACCATATAGTTAAAAAACAGTTGTAGTAGAAAACACTGAAATGTGCATAAATAAATTGAATGGGGTGAAAATTTCTTCCGAGATTGATGGAAATTAGGCACTTTAGCTGTGAGAAAAACTTTTAAGTTCAAAATACATCAAAGAGTGTTGTACGGACAAAAAATTAAATGAAATTTTGTTTACAAACTGTAAAAATGATATAAATTATCCATATAAAATTATTTTTATTTTATTATATAAATTTCGACATACTAAGATGCATTTACCGTGGATTGATATCGCTAATTGTGAGCTGATTAATTGATGATGGTATTTCATGGTTACTTGATGAAGTGTCATCAACAATCACATCTCTCTCAATAAAAAACTCCGGCTTCTTTGGTTGAGGCAATGGCCATTCACTACTCAGCATCATAAGCACATCCGACATACTTGGCCGGTCTTCTGGATTTCGTTGAACACATAATAAACCCACATGAATTGATCTTATCACTTCTTCTGGTGAAGAATCAATTGAGTCTCTGAAGGTTGCATTCACCATTTCTAAGCACTTGTCTTCAACGAAAAGTTTCCACGCCTGTATATATTTAGCTATTAGTTGATGCATTAACTTCAATCGACTAACTATGTGGTATGAATAGATGATGTTATTTAGTTGTTGAGAATTGTGAATAAACATCGAGGGAATTGAAAACAAACAATTATACTTACATGACCAAGAAGATTAAAGTGGTGATTGATATGGGTGAATCCTCTATTTCTCTTTCCACTGACTATTTCTAGTATCAGTACACCAAAGCTATAGATATCGGATTTGGTTGAGTATAGTCCATCAACTATGTATTCGGGTGATAAATAACCGCTGTAGATATCATCAAATAAACATATATAATTTAAAATCAAGGGATATTATTATACTATTTATTTTCTAGCATTATCTCATATAATCAACAACTTACTAAGTTCCGGCCACATGTCTTGTGTTTGCTTCGTTTTCATTTCCTACAAAACTTCTTGCCAGTCCAAAGTCCGAGATTTTGGGATTCAATTTATTATCTAATAGAATATTTCCTGCCTTGAGATCTCTATAAACAATTCTATGCCTTGAATTTTGATGAAAATAAAGAAGACCTTTAACGATTCTATTTATTATAAGAAAACGAATAGGCCAGTTTAATAATTTTCCTCTTTCATGATCTATATATAAAAAAGATACGAGAAATGATGAGTTGGCTCATACTAATATTCTAAAAGAAATTTTGAAGCATAGTTGAGAGACAACCAACAATGATTAGCCAAATTTTGGAATTTAATTACTTTTTGTAGATATATAGCTTTTAAATTTCTTAATCAATAATTGTTGCTAAAGATAGAAAGGGCCAGAAATGTTCTAGGAGTAGTCATGGAAAATATTGTGACAGGAAAATATATCTAATTACGTACTCAAACTAGACCATGCATAATCACTATCAAATAAAATGATGAGCATGGTTCCCCGAGAAACAAACCGAATATGAAGAAATCCAAGCTTTTGTTGTGCATAAATTCATAAACCAATAATATTTCTTCTGCTTGAATACAAAACCCTAATAGCTTCACTAAATTTCTGTGTTGAAGTTTGGCAATATGCATAGCTTCATTTTTAAACTCTTGAAGTCCTTGACTTGAATTTTGTGAAAGTCTCTTTACAGCAATTTCTTGTCCATCTTTTAAGATACCCTAAAAATTATAAACATTTATAGATTGTAAAATCTTCATATATATTTAATTACACACAAGTAATTTCCTAAAAACTACACTTCTAAAACGGTTACATGGATACAATAAACATTGCCTAATTTTCTTGTTGCCCAAGTTATCTGATCTATATTATTTGTGGCTCGTTGGAGAAAAGATACATATCAAAGTTTAGTAGTTGAAGTCTCAATTAGTAGTTCATGCTATGCATATATTGTGTTTTGATGACATATTTAATTTCACCGTAATAAAAATTATTTTTAGTAGTAAATTTTAAGTGACAATAATTTAGTGGTCACTATATGTCTTATTTAACTTATATTTTTGTAGTAATTATAGATTTATCATTATTACTATGTGTTATTATAATAATTATATATTTTACACTATTAAAAAGGTATTTATTGGCTCAAATGGCATAGTCTCCCCATACTCAATTAAAAAGTTGCGGATTTGAGTCTCCTATCTTTGGTAAAAAAAAAAAAAAAAGGTATTTACTGGTAATTATATAATTATTGTTAAAACCTTTTAGCAATAAACTATAAGACAACTAATATCTAAATACTGGTAAATATATTAGTGATTATTTTTATTATCGCTAAAAACAAAACAAATGGTTGCTAAAATTAAATTTCAAGTAATAGTGTTTGCTTCTTCTACCTAGATAACCTATTGGCTATACATAAGGCTTGCTGGTTTATCACAAAAGCTAAGCTCCATTGTTGACAGATATGGTACAAAAGCAATTGTTGAAAGAGTGAGACAAGTCACAAATAAAAGGCTAAGAATTTTCAAATAATTAAAGATACGTATATCGGTTATAAAGATTTGCACCCATTATAAACACTAATATGAGGCAAAGTATTGAGCCCATCAAATTACGAATGATACTGGCAAACTATAACATCAACACATTATTCAATTAGTTTCAAGACGATTTCACTGACTGAATAAGATGGGGTGGATCTTTTTATTTATTTTTAATTATTTGATAAAGTGTAATTTTTTATTATTTAATATTTATTTTTACATATTTTTTATTTTATTTAAAAAATAAAAAATAAAAAATTATACTTTATTAAATAATTAAAAAAATTAAAAAGATCTATTTTCTCAAAGCGTAAAACTAATCAAGAATATTTTATATATGGATTCTAGGCTACGGGTGGCATTATTGTATTATATTTATCTTATATATTACCTTGTATACTGATCCAAAGCCACCTTTCCCGAGTATGTTTTCCGCAGAAAAATTATTGGTTGCAGAAATAATTGTGGACATATCAAACAACGGTAATTCTATTTCTTCGTCGAGGTGGTCACTGATTTTACCTGCAAAGTAAATAAAAATGAATTGAAATTGAAACGTAGAGCATGCTGTGTGTTCTCCACTAACACATTTTGCCATTGCATGTTAGTCAACCTCTTAAAGAAATAGACTCATTATGATAATTTATTAAAAATATTATGTGTATATTAAAATTAATTATTAATTAATTTATAAATATATATAATTTAATTTAATTTTAATATTTATTTTATATTTTAATATATATTTTATACTGATAATTAATTTTATAACTAATTTTAATGTAAATATGGTATAATTATAATGTATTTGTAATAATTGATAAATTTTTTATTAATAATTAATTTTAATATATATCTAACACTGTTTTTTATATAGTATTGCTCCAATCACACAATCTAATAATTACTTACCGTTTTTTTGTAAGGTCCATCTATAGATGACGATGACGATGAAGATTAAAATTCCAAATGACAATACACAACTTATAATGATAATCTTTTTCTTCCGAATTCTGGAGTTAAGCGATTCATTCCTTTGATGAATAGCTTCTAAGAAATATGCAATTAAAAGAAAGAATGAAAATTTATAAGACAGTAAAGTTACAACAACAAATAATAATAATAATAATAAATTGAAAGCTAAAAGTTTGTAAATTTAAAACAAAAATGTTATTCGTATATTAAAATTAACTACTAAAATTAGTTATCATTGTATTTGTGTATAAATATATGTGTAATTTAATTTATTTTTAACGTGTATTTATATTTTAATATATATTTTATAATTCTAGTTGACTTTAGTGGCGTAACAAAGTCCAATCTAAAAAGACATAAGTACCTAGTTCCGTAGCAGCCATCCTTATATAAATATCTTGTAGCGATGGAGACAACTCTTTCATATCACTAAGATCTCCAAACCAAAGTATACACCCATGTTCTCCTTTATCTATGTTGGAAGCTGCATAAGCCGTACAAGAACAATTGTTGAAGCATAAAACCCTGCAATCTTTGTTACATGACTTAACACTTCTACTAGTTAGTTAGTGTAGTGAGCTTATGTGTATAGTGTTGGTTACAAAATTTATCAGTGACTTAGTTACTTTGTACAAGAGAGAAGAATTAGTTAGCAGTAGAGTAATTAGTGACTATATATATCAACAGTATTATTTTGTATGGATAGTTTTGCATTTCCATTTTTAAGTGGAATGGTGATTGAGATGTGAATAAGAAACACACTCTCTCTTCTCTGAGTTTCGTGAAGTCGCTCTTTCATCTTCCAAAACTCACCACTTTCACATTGTGCGGTGAGCGTGGATGGAAGGATTGAGAAACTTCAAAAGAAAATTGAATGCAACTTCGATTTCGTCTCCCTGTTGATTCAATTAACCTGCATGCAGTTTCAATTCCTTCTTCTTGCAAATTCAATTTCATCTTCTTCTTCTTCTTTCTTTCCTCTTCGATTTCATCTTCTACTCCGTTTCTTCTTCTTCTTTGTTTCTTCTTCCTTCTCCCTTGAACTCACACAATAGAGACTGATGAGAGCTACTTTGTTCTGCACAAAACTAATTCAGACAAATAGTGATCCGATCAGCGAGTTCTAGGGCGAAAATTCTACAAATCCATCAGTTCTTGAAATTTCTTTAAAATTGAATCCAGAGCAAGAAATTGAAGAAATGGCGTCAGATAACAATCCACCGTTCTCTTCTGTAGACATCCAGGCTCTTGCAAGTTTGGTTAACCAGATCAATCTTATGCAATCGAATGCAACAAGAACGCAATCAAATCCTGCATTGGATCCAGTGAATCCCTATTTTCTGCATCCCGGAGAAAATTCAGGTTCTTCTTTACTTTCGACTCCTTTAGTAGGAAACAATTACCAAATTTGGGAGAAAGCTATGTGGAGAGCACTTACATCAAAGAATAAACTAGGATTTGTAGATGGATCAATTAAAAAACCTGAAAGAGGAACTGCATTGTTTGAAGCATGGGAACGATCTAACACATATGTGGTTTCTTTGATTAATCAATCTTTAAGCCCTGAGATAGCTAAGAGTGTAGTGTGGATAAATTCTGCTGAGGAATTGTGGAAAGAATTAAAGCATAGGTACTGTCACGGAGACATATATAGAATTGCAGAACTAGAGGAAGATCTATTTGCTACAAGACAAGGAGAGTTAACAATTACAGATTACTATACAAAATTGAAAGAGATTTGGGAAGAATTAGATAATTTGCGCCCGATCCCGATCTGTTCAAGATGTTCTGAAAACTGCACCTGTGAATTGAATATATTGAGAGGTTATAAGGAAGACTCAAGTGTTGTAAGACTCTTGCGTGGATTGAATGATCAATATTCTACTGTACGATCTCAAATCATGCTGATGAAACCATTGCCCAAGGTAGATGCAGTTTTTTCTGATTTGCTTCAGCAAGAAAGGCAGTTTAACATGAATGAAATGGTTGAAGGGAAGGCATTGATAACCAATGCAAGAACTGATGGTGGAATTATTAGAGGAAGGGGTAGAGGCAAAGGAGGTAGGGGAGGCCATGGCAATTATCACAAGACTGGAAGAGGTTCAAAGCAGTGCAGTTATTGTGGCAAAAATGGCCATCTAATAGACACATGCTATAAAAAGCATGGATTCCCTCCTCGTTTCAAGAATGGTGGTGCCTCTATCAACAATTTGGTTGCTGAAGAAAGTGATGATAACAGCAATCAGTCTCAAGAAGCATTCGGCAATTCTGAGCTTGGCTTTACTTTAGAGCAAAAGAAAGCATTATTAGCTCTCTTGAATCAGCAAGATGCACAACCAAAGCATAGCATAAATCAAATTGTTGCCACCACACTTCCGTCAAACCAAGGTATATCTTATATAATGTCAATGTCCATTTTCAGTCCAAAATCATGGGTCATTGACTCAGGTGCTACAAATCATGTTGCCTATTCAAAGTCATTTTTTCAGTGCCTATATCAAATAAAACCTGTTCTTATTAATATGCCTGATGGTACCAGTACAATAACCCAATATGCAGGAACCATAGTATTCTCGGACCAGTTTAAATTGTTTCATGTGTTTTTCATTCCAACATTCAAATTTAATCTAATATCTGTGTCTAAATTGACTGCCGATTCAAAATTAAAACTTACATTTGATGAATTTGGTTGTGAAATTCAGGAAAAGATTACCATGAAGACAATTGGTGTAGCTGAACAGAGAAGAGGCTTGTATGCTTTTGAAAACCTCACACCTGTTCAAGCTGTATCTTCATCTGTTCTTCCATCTACATCTGCATTGGCTATTGAGCCTACACAATCTGCATCTTCATCTGTTCTTTCATCTGCATCTGCACTAGCTGTTTAGCCTGCACAATTAGATAACTCTGAGCTCTGGCACCTCAGATTAAGACACATACCTCATGATAGGATTGTTGTAATGAAAAAAGAATACAATGACTTGAATTTTTCTGCTTGTAATAATCCTTGTGACTCATGTCACTATGCAAAACAAAAAAGATTACCATATGCAACTAGAGTTTCAAAGAGTGAAAATAAATTTGACATTGTCCATATGGACATTTGGGGACCTATAAATACAGCTTCAATTTCTGGTTACAAATATTTTTTAACTGTGGTTGACGACAAAAGTAGATTTACATGGTTGTATTTTATGAAATCAAAAGGAGAAGCCGCTGATTTGGTCAAAAATTATGTTAAAATGGTTGAAACTCAGTTTGGCATGGTAATTAAAAAGGTTAGAACAGACAATGGAAATGAATTTAAGCTACCAAATTTCTATGCATCTAAGGGTATAATACATCAAACTACCTGTGTTGAGACTCCTCAGCAAAATGGCATAGTAGAGAGGAAACATCAACACATTTTAGAAATTACAAGAGCATTGATGTTTCACTCAAACATGCCTAAAAGGTTCTGGAACTTTGCAGTAGGACATTCAGTGCATCTAATAAACAGAATTCCTAGTACTCTACTGCAAAACCAGTCACCCTACTACATTTTGAAACAAAAATTACCTGATATATCATACCTCAAGGTGTTTGGATGTCTCGGATATGCATCAACATTAACAGCACATAGAACAAAACTAGATCAAAGAGCTCACAAGTGTGTATACTTGGGGGTCAAAGATGGAGTTAAAGGACACATTCTTTACAATGTTAAGAGTAGAAACATTTTCATTTCTAGAAATGTTCAATTCTATGAAAATTTTTTTCCATTTGCATTACAGGAATTTTCAAGCAATGATAAAAATAATAGACAAATGCAAACTGTCCCAAAATTGCATCATGTATCTTTATTTGAGGATCCATTTCTAGATTTGGATGAACCTTCTTTTTCCCAAGGTTGGTTAGATACCATGCATCTATCATCTCATTTAGATTCTACCTCACATACTCAAATCAATTCTAATAACAATTTACATCCATCACCACATTGCCACACTAACTCAAACATGCATCCATATCCTGACATAGCATCACAACCTAGAAGACCCTTAAGAGAAAGAAGACGTCCCACATACCTCAATGATTATCACTGCAATAGCATGAATGCATCAGCAAATGATTTTTCTAACATTTCAGACAATTCATCGTGTTCTTCTCAAGAATTTTTTGAAAATTACACAAATATGTTACTAAACCAGGCAGATCAATTTTTTGACAAGTCTTCCATTCTTTTCTTTGAGTCTGAGTCCCCAGTTCCTCTCCTTCCTTTATCACTTGAGTCAATCACACAAAAATCCAACCAGGCCAAATACAAAGAACCAAAAACCTATGCTGAGGCAGTTTGTGATCCGAACTGGCAAGAAGCTATCAATGCAGAATTAATTGCTCTAAAGGAAAACCAGACTTGGACTCTTACCAAGCTTCCTCATGCTAAAAAGGCAGTAGGGTGCAAATGGGTGTTCAGGTTGAAATTAAATCCTGATGGATCTGTGGAGAGATACAAGGCAAGACTGGTAGCTCAAGGCTTCACCCAAACAGCAGGGGTGGATTACTTTGAAACCTACAGTCCCGTGGTAAAAATGAGCACACTGAGGATAATTTTGTCAATAGCAGCCGTAAAGAATTGGTTTGTACACCAATTAGATGTCAACACTGCATTTTTACATGGAGATTTAGCTGAAGAAGTATACATGCGACCCCCTCCAGGTTTAATATTGCCTTCACCAGACTTATTTTGTAGATTAGACAGATCCTTGTATGGTTTGAAGCAGGCCAGTAGACAATGGAACACCAAATTATCAACCACTTTGATCGATTTTGGCTACACTCAATCTCGAAATGATTATAGTCTCTTCACAAAATGTCATGGTTCACAATTCACAGCCATCTTGGTATATGTAGATGACTTAATCGTTGCTGGAAATAACATGGATGAAATTGGGTCCGTCAAGAAGCACTTGCATGATTTGTTTAAGATCAAAGATTTGGGTGACTTAAACTTTTTTCTAGGCCTTGAAATAGCTCGAAGCAAGAGGGGCATTGCAGTATGTCAACGAAAATATTGCATCGACCTATTGAAGGAGTATGGATTAATGGATGCAAAGGCAGCAACTACACCAATGGATTACACAATAAAATTGGCAAAAGATTCAGGGAGTTTACTCAATTCAGCATCTGAATACAGAAGATTAGTAGAAAGATTACTCTATTTGACCAATATTCGACCTGATATTGGATATGCAGTAGGAAAATTAAGCCAATTCTTAGATTGTGCTACTGACAAACACTTTGAAGCAGCCATCAGAGTATTAAGATACCTCAAGGCCAAACCTACCCTGGGTCTAATGTTCTCATCCCAAACTGACTTAGAACCAACTGGTTTTTCAGACAGTGATTGGGGAGCCTGCTCAGACACAAGAAGATCAATTTCAGGGTACTGCTTCTTCATAGAAACTTCTATTGTATCCTGGAAAAGCAAGAAACAAAACACAGTGGCCAGTTCTTCATGTGAGGCAGAATATAGGGCCCTTGCAATGGCCACCAGAGAAGCGCAGTGGATCACCAATATACTTGGAGACTTGAAGATTGAATTGAGTAAGCCAATTGCAATATATTGTGATAGTCAATCGGCCTTGCATGTTGCAGCCAATCCAGTTTTCCATGAAAGAACTAAGCATATAGAGATGGATTGTCATGTTGTTCGAGACAAATGGCAAGAACAAGTGACAAAATTGCTTCCTGTTTCAACTGTTAATCAAACTGCAGATATATTGACTAAAGCCTTAACTCCAAAGATGTTTCAAGACTGTCATGACAAGCTCAGAATGATAGATGTAACTGATTTTGGCTTGAGAGGGGGTGTTACATGACTTAACACTTCTACTAGTTAGTTAGTGTAATGAGCTTATGTGTATAGTGTTGGTTACAAAACTTATCAGTGACTTAGTTACTTGTAGAGTAATTAGTGACTATATATATCAACAGTATTATTTTGTATGGATAGTTTTGCATTCCCATTTTTAAGTGGAATGGTGATTGAGATGTGAATAAGAAACACACTCTCCCTTCTCTGAGTTTCGTGAAGTCGCTCTTTCATCTTCCAGAACTCACCACTTTCACAATCTTCGAGGCTAATACTTCTATTATACCATGATTTTTCCGTGTCAGGTATTTTCAAGCCCGAAAGCTTCAGAAACCCATCTCCACGGCAATTCAACGAAGTTCTCCTAACACAATCGCTAGATGAATCTTGCTTATTACTCAGCACAAACCCATCCAAGCAGCTACATATAGGATTTCTATTGATATTACAACTAGAATAAGACCCGCACGTTGCGTAGTTGTCGCAAGTATCTCCACGCTTTGACATAATGGTGATCCAAGATGATTTCTCGCTACTCCACGTCGTGCGCCGAATGATTCCATCAGATTGTAACATCAATTTGTGAGGGGCTACACTATTGATAAGCTCATACATACCATATTGCTCTTCCTCATTAAAAACATAGCTATATTTAACTATAGAGTTTGTTGTAACTGCCGCCTGTCCTATTAACTGAACGCCGTTCCATGATCCGAAGCGAAAGACTTTGGTTGAACCATCTCTCATCATTGTCTGTGGACATCCATCTATATCAAATCGTAAACTATATCTACCTGGAGATGGATCGCTGGAGTTGCTCCATGATGTTATGGACCATTTTATACCAGTAACCAAATTTCTTCCTAGTTTTATTCCAGGTAGGATTATATCACTTGGATAATCGAAACTCTGCCACACAAAATCTCTAGAGTCGTCATCACCTTTGCTTCTCTCGTGCACAACAAGATTTCCTGAATTCAAAAGCTTTGCAATTGGATCCCCTGTTGCTGTTGTGGTTGTATTAGAGGACCAGACGACCATGTCGTTGCTACGATCAAGAAGAACTAAGATTCCAGTGTCGTTAACCTTCAAAACTCCTGATGAATCAGTTAAGGGTTTGTTTCTGTTGGCAACCCATACTACTGTTTCCTTTGGGACTTTGTTATACCAAATTCCAACATAACGGTTCTTAGAAGTTCCAGGACTGAAAAATCCTAGTGCGAAGGTTTCATCAGCTGAAACTATGGTCTCACCATTATCGCTAAGAAATTGCACTCTATCAATAGTGTCTCTTGCATTAGAGATTGCTATATTGTTTACGAGAGAAAGACACAGTAGCAGCAGTGTTAAGCTTTCCATATGTTCTTTTTCACTGTCTTTGTTGATTGCAACTTGAATACCTGAAAACAATTTATTTGTTTGAGCTTTGTAAACTTTTAAGTGTTAAATTGTTATCCAGTTTCTACACTTTCTCAATCTTAAATTAGTTAGGTTCTTATGTTTTAAATTTTATAATCAAATTGCTATTTTGTAAGTAAATTTGTAATTAAATTATAAGAAATACTAATTTATTATTTTTAGTCATTATTTACTCATCAACTAACTCAATTCTTTTAGTCTAGTTTCGTCTAGTAATTCAACAACATATTTTATTCCATATTTTTAAACATTAATGGCTAACTAATGGTTAAAAATAATAAATTCTGATAACTCTCTAATTTTTTTCTTAAATTATTATTATTTAAATATTTATTATAAGGTGAATTCTACCGAACCCTCCCTAAATTAACTGGTAAATTATTCCTTATGACATGTCTTTTTATTATTAAATGAAATGAAATAAATTAATTTATTATGGTTAATTTTTATTTTTATTTTAACTTAAATTTTGTTAATTTAATTAATTCATTATGATGTAACTTTTTTTATAAATTATAAAAATTATTAAAAAAAGTATTTTTATTTTTTTAAATTATACATTTATTAATCAATTTCAATCACAAAATATAAAAAATTTCGAAGGATAAAAATATAAAAAAAATTCAAGAGACACACAAAATTTAAAATTTTTTCTCTTTTGCTTTCTTAAATTTTTTAAAAAATAATAAATATAAAATAAAACTTCTCTAATAATTAATTAATTTTTATAATAAAAGTTACATCAGTGATTTAAGCAAAAATTTCCCAATTTCAATCCCCCCACCCCAATTGATTTAAGCAATGAATGATGTGATTATATGCTATAATTTAACTTCAAATTTCATTGGCTTCACGTTTCATTATACTATCTATCGAGTTAATGATGAGGATAATAAGATAAAATTGATACTATTATTGTGATTCACACACTACTCTCCGCTAATAATATGATGAATCCTAAGTAAAGTAACTTATCACAAGATCACATATATATATTAAGATTTTGATGTGAAAGGATGAACTAATTAAATAGTCCAATGATAGGATAACTTACATCATTATTAATTTTAAATATTTTTAATAATTCTTATAATTTGCAAAAAAAATTACATCATGATTAATTAATTAAATTAATAAAATTTAAGTTAGATTAAAATTAAAGTTAATCATAATAAGTCAATTAATTTTATTTTAATTAATAATAAGAAAATGTGTTACAAAGAATAATTTATTCTCTAATTTTGAGATGGTTGAATAATATTCACCTTATTACAATTATTTATGTATTATTTTTTTAATCAGTTATCTTTTAAATATTTTATTTTACTAAATACATTAATTAAAATTTTAAATTTTATATGATTTTGATAAATAAAAAAGATGGATAGACAAGTCTTATTAATAACCGAGTCTAACCAAATTTAAATTTTTTTATATTATTTTTTATAGAATTTATGTCCTATTTTTTTTCTTTTTTTTTGTATTGTCTTATTTGTGTCTTTTCTATTTCATCTATTGTGTTATTTTCTTTTTATATGTTTTTTTTTTATTTTTTTTTAAGTTTTCTTTTTTATATTAATGATAAATCTAATAATTTGTAATAATAATGATGAATCGAGTTTGCGATGATGGTGAAGTAAAAAGAGGAAGAAGAAGAAAGAAAAAGAAATAAAGGAACAGAAAGAAAAAAGAAAGAAAGAAACATAGAGTAAAAGCAGAAATTTTATTACTTAAGTTGAAATACATACATTTTACCATTTAAACACAATTTTTTTTGTTTAAAATAAAAACTTTTTTAGAAAAAAAAATACAAGAAAAAACACACAATTTTTTTACCTAAACACAAAATTTTTTACCTAAAGAAGAGGAAGATAGAAGGACAAAAAAAAGGAAAGAAAGGAAGAATTTTATAACCTAATGTAACATCCCAAAATTTGAGGGAATCTAACTCTAGTTAAATTAGAGTTAATTTCATTTAACTAGGATAATTATTTTATTCAGTAAGAATAATTAAGCTCAATGTACTATAATTCGAGCCTAATTACTTTTTTATGCGTATGGTTGATTTTGATTTTGATTTTGCTCACGAACACATGATTTTAAACTCATTATTAATTACGCATATTCTGTTTTATTTTAATATTTATAAATAATTATGTTTTTTGTGTTTTTGTTGAGTGTGTAATAGTGATTTAGTGTTGAATAAAATAAATCAACTTGTATCCATTTTTATATTAGAATTATCATAAATGATCATGAGATAAGCAAGTTATTAAGTTGAATAAAAGAACAAGAAATTAAAAAATTTCACATATTGTCAAGTTGTTAAAAGATTGGAGAATTTACAACTCATAGGATATTTTCTACAAAATCAAAAGGATTCAAGAAAATGATAAGTTGCACTCATCATCTCCATATACTAAAAGAATCATATGAATTAAAAATTTCAAGTTGATTATTAAACTTGAAATTTTTGAAGCAAATTTAAAGAAGAAAGTTGACTAGTCAAAATTTCTACTAATTTTTTGAATTATTATAACTAGTGCTTAGTTGTTATAAAAATTATTGTTTTATTATGAAACATTGCCTATATAAAGGCTTAAATCCCATGTACTTTAATTATCTCTCGATATGAATAAAAATGTATTGAGTTATTAGAAATTCTCTTTTACTTTGTGAGTGTGTTGTTGGTGAGTTTGAGATTCGAAAAGATGATAGTGTCATTTATGTGAGTGATCCTGGAACCAATAAATTGTGGGTATTATACTTATATTTGGTATCAGAGATGGTTAATCCAGTACTAAGTGTTTGATATAATTTGTGAGGTGTGAGAGAGTTCTCACATAGTTTTTTGTTCATAGAGTCAGTATGGCCAACAATTTTAATGTTGTGTGATCCGATTCCAAATTAGATGAAAAACTTGATTACAGTTATTGGGAGACTTTGATGTCTACCCATTCGAAGGCTCAGAACCTATAAAATTTTACTGAACCGAATTTGTAAGAAGGAGCAGATGCTGCCCAAGAGAGGAGAGATCAATTAGACGCTATCTCAAATTCATCAACGTGTAGATTATATGGTGTTTGGAAAAATAGCAAACACCAAAAATATAAAAGAAGTATGAAACACATTGAAGCTATCATACAAAGGCGCAGATAAAGCCCAAAAAGCAAAGCTACGGTCTTTGCGAAGAGAATATAAATGGCACGACATGTCTAGCTCAGAAACTGTTGAGCAATATTTTACTCGTGTTACAGATCTTGTTAATAAGATGAGAGTCTATAGAGAAGGTATGTCTGATAGCAAAGTGGTAGAGAAAATTCTTCACATCATGCCGACAAAGTATGACCATATGGTAACTACAATTCTAGAATTCCACGATGTGGATACTATGACAATTGTAGAGTTACAAAAAATCATGGAAAGGCACATCAGCAGAATATTAAAGAAGTCAGAAAAATCAATTGAAAAGTCCTGAAAAGCCAGGTGAATTTAAACAATTTGCAGAATCAAGTTGTACACAAGAAGGATGAGGTTAGTTTCAATTTTCAAAGTAAAGGCAGATCTAGAGAAAATTTCAGAGGAAGAGGTCGCATAAATTATAATCAAGGAAGTTATAATAATTTTACATCGCCTAATCAAGGATGAAGTGGAACAAATTTCAGGCCTGTCAACCGAGGAAGAAGTCGAGGCAATTTTTATCATGAAAGATCCAATTTCAATTGCTTTCATTGTGAAAATATGGACGCAAAGCATCAGATTGCCGATTTAAAATGATGAATAACAATCAAGCACACGTTACAGAAAATCAGCAAGAAAATACTGATGATAATTCGAGTACTCAAACTTTATTTTTTACAAGTAATTTATGTGCTGAAGATGAAAATATATGATACTTGGATAATACTTGTAGTAATCATATGTTTAGTAGAAAAGAATTATTTTTTTCACTAGAAGATAATTTAGACAAATACTAATTAGATTGAAGGATGGTTCTCTAAGTTATATTTTTGATGTTTTCTATATTCCTGAACTTGATTATAATTTACTAAGCATGGAATAGTTAGCTGAGAAGGATATAAGATGATAACTATTTATCGTGGATATTGCACTGTATTTGACAACAATAAAAGATTCATAGATAAAACAAAGATGACTTCAAATAAAATATTTCCATTAAAAATGTTAATCCCTCTTGCATGAATTATGTGATACTTGATGATAGTTGACTGTGACATATGCGGTTTGGATATTTTTATTTTTCTGGCCAAACTACTTGTCAAAAAAAGGACTTGTTTTTGGTTTACCACAGGTACATATTCTTAATTGTGTTTGTAAGATTTGCTAACGAAAAAGAAGCACAGAGATCTATTTCCTATAGAAAAGTCATGGAGAGCCAGAAAATTACTTGAAATAGTGCATTTAGATTTTTGTTCTATTGAAGTTCTAAGTAATGGTAACAGATATTTTATCTCTATTATTGATGATTTTAGTAGATATACATAAGTATTTTATGCAGAAATAAAAAATATGTAGTACCTTCAAGACATTCAAAGTATTTGTCAAAAAATAAAGTGATTGTAAAATCAAAATTCTCAAAACAAACAGAGAGACAAAATATCTTACATGTTCAGATTACTTTAAATAACATGGAATTCAACATTAATTAACAACTAGATATACTCCTCAACAAAATAAAATTTCTAAAAGAAAGAATAGAATCATCATAGATATAGTCAGATGCATGCTCAAGTAAAAACAAATGCCTAAAACTTTGGGCAGAAGCAATCGCAATAGCAATTCATATTTTAAATATGTGTCCAACAAAGAGTGTTCGTAATAAAACTCCAGAAGAAGCTTAGAGTGGAAAGAGCTATTCCATTCATCATTCCAGGATCTTTGGTTGTATTGCTTATGCCCATGTTCCACATCAATTAAGGAAGAAGTTAGATAACAAATGCGAGAAGTGTATCTTTATCGACTATAGCAGAGATTCAAAAGCATACAAGTTATATAATCTAGAATCAAATAAGGTGATTATCAGCAGATATGTGACGTTTAACAAAAAAGACATGTGAAACTGAAATACAAAGACAGAAAAGCAACCAATTGTAATTCCAAATACGTGTGATGAAGAAGAAGAAAGGTAATCTGATATAACTGAATAACCAGAATCATCTAAAAGACCTCAAAGAAAATAGAGACTACCTATTAGATTGGCAGATTATGAAGTTGGCAATGACAACCATCCGTGTAATAAAAAAAATAATAAATTTAACTCTATTTTCATATTGTGAGCAAAAATAAAAAAGATATTGCTGTTTATACTTTTGTGTTTGTCTAGCTAGAGATTGCAATTCTCCTAATTCTGTTTGGTAAATCTTTGGGTTTTGATAGAAGGGATTAAAGCTGACAGGACTAAGGTTAAGAATTATGTGTACAAGTCTAAGAAAACTTAAAGCCCTTTGGAATTAATAAAGATATGTGATTTTCGCGATAACTAAAATAAACTTGGTAATTAATTGTTTGCTTCCCAAAATCAAACTTGATACGAAGTATAACATGTACACATACATGCATTCATCCCATACCCTCTTACTAAAATTTATTCTCACCCTTATGGTTTTCTTCTCTTTCCCTTTTAGGTTATCTCTTTATGAGTTTAGGGATCGTGATTCAGAGAGGCGTCTCATCATCTTGGAAGATACTTGCAGCCGGTATAAGAAGTTTGGAAAACGTTCTTTGTATTCATTTTATTTTGTTCATTATTAAGACTTATTTAGTTCCCCTACCTTTGGCTATTTGGTATCTATCTTAGGGATTTAGATTAGTTATATAGAGTTAAATCTTATATATATGCATATATATTGGGGGGAAAATTGCAGTAAACACGCAATGGCTCGTACTATAATATCATTAATTATTATATATATAATCAAAGATTAAAAAGAAAGAAATTTAACTAAAACTTTTAAAATAAAAAAATTTAATTATAAATTTGATAAAATTACAAAGATTAATGGAATAAGTAAAGATATTTAAAAAATAAGCAAAACTACCTTACCTTTTATATACTACAGATTAAAATATTGTCCTTTTTTGGTGTCTTAATATTGTCTACTAATTACTATGAATCATCTGAAAAAGTAATGATTATGCTAATAAAGTGAAATGTAAACGAAGACAAATAATCATCACTAATTCAATTAATAGAATATACATAAAATAAAGGGGTAAGTATGGTTTTGGTCCCTAAAATTTTCAGCCAAAATCGAATTCGTTCCTCTTCTAATTTTGGATTTAGAATCGTCCTTAACGTTTTTTTTCGTATTAAAATCGTTCTTTTTATTTTTTTTGGACAAAAATACTCGCACCACTTCCAACACAATTACCTCCTCCACCACCACCACCACCAACACCAACATCACCGCCACAACCTCCACCAACACCACCACCAGCACCACCACCACCACCAACGCCACCGCCATCCCTCTCCCCCCTTCCCCCTCCCCGCCGCCCCTTTCCCCCACCCCCAGCCCCGCCCCCACCCCGACGTCCCCTCCCCTCCCCGCCTCCCCTTCCCCCTACCCCCACCCCACCCTGCGTCCCCTCCCCCTTCCCGTCTCCCCTACCCCCCACCCCCACCCCGCGGTCCCCTCCCCCTCCCCGTCTCCCCTACCCCCCACCCCCACCCCGCGCGTCTTCCCTTCCCCCTACCCCCACCTCCACCTCCACACAGAGAAACAGAAACAGAAAATCAACAAATTCAAGCACAAATTTAACACAAGCAGAAACAGAAAGCAACAAATCAACAAAGAAGCAGATGGTGGTTCCTCAGAAATTCAAAGCACAAAGAAGCAGATGCAGAAGGCAGAGACAACGGCGAACGGTGGTTCCTCATGTGGCGGCGGCGAGGAGAGTAGAAGAAGAAGAAGGAGGTGGTGGTGGTGCGGTGCGGTGCCGGAGGGCGGCAAGGCGGTGGCGGGACGGCGGCTTCCCTTCCCCCTTCATCGTCATCATCATCAGAGTTCTGGAGGAAGTGGCGGCGACAATGGAGGCTCCCCGGCGTCGTCCCCCTTCCCCCTCCCCCTCTTCCCTTCCCCTCCCCTCCCCTCCCCCTTCGTATACCCTTTTCTTCTCTCACCTCCCCCCACGCGTTTTTACGCGTTTTTTTTTTATAATTTTTATTATTGAAATAGGAATAGGGGTAGTTTAGGAATAAAACAAAAAAATTTATTAAAAATGATGATTTTAATACCGAAAAAAACGTTAAGGACGATTTTAAATCCAAAATTACAAGAGGAACGATTTCGATTCTGCCACTAAACTTTAGGGACCAAAATGTACTTACCCCTAAAATAAAAGTGATTGATCAAAGCATAATAAATAGGTGGATATATACTTCTGGGCTAACCCACATAGTTCACGATTAACATTTTATTTTCATGCTCATTTTAAATAATTTATTCATACTAATTAACGTACCTTGTGGTCTTGGATATTCAGAACAACCTACGAATGCTTTAAGAGATGGAAATTAGAGAAGGGGTAATGGAAGCTTGATTATGGAGTGCAAATGAAAGTTTGAAACTAACATGATATTTATATCTGCCTTAGTACCTAGCTACCTATGTATGAAACGTTGTATATATCAATCAAAGAAAATACAGTTAAAGAAAAAAAGAAAGAAAAGAAATGTATAGAATTAATAAGTAGTGGAAAAACATATTAACCGTCAGAGAGGGATTTATTATGCACAAACCTTGGGAGAAATTAAAGTACCCCACTCATATTTTCAAAATATTTGTAAAATATATTTTATTATTTCTAAGATTTTAATTTAAAATCTTTCAATTTAAATTTACGACATTAAACCATCTAAATTAATCATAGATGTGATATTATTTTACATATTTAATAAATAAAAATGAATAATAAATATATTAATTAATGACTATTAATACATCTGAAGGATTACCATGTGTTCATAAGAAAAGAAAGTAATCCTTAAATGTCTATTTTGTGCTTAAATTTTATTCCAATAATTTAATATATAGATCAAATCTAAATACCTTTAGACGCTTTAGTAAAAATCACTTTCTCCTTCGATGGTACGAAGGCGCTATGCGTATCCACACCGAGACCAACCTTTGCTGTCAACTCCTTGATCAATGGACATCTGATCTAAATTGAGAAACCTCTTGCAACTCTTTGCACGCCATTAAATTCTTCTCCAAGAATCAGGCTCACATACATTTATGTGTGTAGAGGTAAAGGAATAAAACCCTTGTGTTTTATTCTCGTCTCTTTTTCATTCCTCTACTCTTTGCATACATATATATAGTATCAGATTTGTTACTGATTTTAAATTTGATTCTCAATTCAAATTTAAATCATATCTTGTTATTTTAAACTTGAATCTTTCAAATTTATGAATCATATCATAACTCAATTTGAAACAGAATCAGTTAGGATGTCATCCAAATTTATAATTCAAGTTTAGAAATAAAATAACTAATTATTCTCAAATCTCATATAATATTCTCAATTATCATACTATTATTATATTCTTGGTGCTAGCAAAAAATATAATAATATTCCATTTGAATTAATATAATTATTTATTTGATCAAATCAAATTAATAATTAAATAATTCTACAGCAAAGATTAGAACACTCGTTAGTGTGTGACCCCATAGGTTCAATACTAAGCGGGTAGTAAATTAGTCATACTAAATTTACTAATCAATGTTGGCGTCTAGCAACACTTCTCAACGACCCGATAGTATGAAGTAATATATTTTTACTAAGAACCTTAGAAGAACAAAGTATAATTCCTTCCATCTTTCCAGCTCTTGGTTAATCCTTAGAGTATGGTTTAATTGTCAAACTCTAACTTGTTATCATTATTATAATGAACTGTGAATGACCTAAGAAACTCATTTCTTCATTCATTCAATCCCCTTGGCCAAGGTTTTATTCATCTCAGTCATTATAATCATAGAGCTCAAACTCTTTACCGAGAGTTGACGGATTCCTTATTGACTAATCATTAATTCTACAAGTATTTAAATCATACCCAATATCCATTCAACTAGCACCCTAGGGTATTAGGTGTCCGGAATCAAAGTATAATAAATACATTGTCAATTACTATGATAGTCGCAGGTCAAAGGAAAATTCTAATATTATGTTCATCATAAGAATATCCTATTGACAAATATACGGTAACTATAACCATTAGGAATTCTCAAAGTGAGTCAGTTCAATGGTCATATCTCTATATGCACCATCTATATATATAATTTAATAAATGAGATCTATTAATCTTCATCCAATGAAGACCATTATATATATATTGGTCTTTCCGGATTATTAATGTCCTTTTTAATAATCCTATGACCAAGAACAATTTAGATTAAATTATAAAAGATTTATCTCTCAATATTATGATCACTATCACAATGATAAATCTCTAAATTTAATCAAGGACGTTATTATATTAACATTTTAATATAATAACAATAACAAATTATTTGACACGTGATTGATTGGATTGTAATCATACTACTTATTCCCAACAACATCAATATTGATATTGAATAAGTAAAAAATTATTTAATATTTAACATTTTATATTATTTAATTTTATGTACTTTTGATATAGTTATATTAATTTTTTTGGTGATAATTATCTTAGTAATCAAGTTCAATAGCTTATTTACACAATAAAACTCAGTTGAAAAAAAAAATGCATACAAAAAAAACTAATTAACTTTAGTTATAAAAAAATTATTTATATAGTATTTCTCAAATTTATTTATTTTTGTGTTTGGCCCCGGACTTAAAAGTTTCTGAATAGCCGCCATGTACATGCGATCCTATTAAAATATATAGTTGCATCAATCATAGAAAAGAATCAAAAGATAGTAATGAAGTAAACGAAACAAGAATTGTATAAATCATGAATTAATTTGGCAAAGAATTAGATGGTTTAAACGTCGACTTATCTTATTGCCCTTCAATCTCTAACTCTAAGGCGGGTTTACGCTGACAACAGAAGAGTGTTTGTGTCAAAAGGTGAACAATGCTAACGTTTCTAGAGTTCACAGCTTTTTCCAGGCCGAAGAAGGATTTATAGGGCTGCACATGGATCGGATAATATCCGCATATCTGCGATAATTATTCGCATCCGATCCGAATTTTGCGGATATTATCCGATTCGCAAAGCCATCGGATCGGATCGGATTGGATCCGTACTATAGTCGGATCGGATTGCAGATTTGGCAGTGATATCTGCGGATCCGATCCGCAAATCCGCATATCTGCACATCACATATAAATAGCATAGTTTAAGAAAATAAACCCTAATTAGGTATGAATTTTAGAGTGTTATTTATGAATTTTATGATATTTTGTTTTTAATTTTTTATGTTGTACTTCAACTTAGAATAATTAAACTTAAATCTTGTGTTATTATTTTGTTTTTGTTATTCAAAAGAACTATTATTGATAATATTTTAGGAGTAAATAGGCTTAAACAGATAAAAAATAAATTTTTTAGATTTTTTTTGTAAAAATAATCAAATAGAATCTCAAAATAGTTTTTTTTTTAATTATGCGGATATACCCGATATCCGATCCGATCCGTAAGTATGCGGATCGGATCGGATCGGATCCGTAAGTATGCGGATCGGATCGGATCGGATCCGGCCTAAAAAAATACGGATATCGTATCCGATCCGATCCGATGAGTGCAGTACGGATCGGATAGAATTTTAGGCTATATCCGATCCGATCCGATCCGTGTGCAGCCCTAAGGGTTTATACTGCTCGCCTTTGTTTGATATGTTCATTCAGTACCAATACAAACTAAAACTATACCAAAGTGGAAAGGCCCCTATAGAAGCTAGAAGTAACCTCTAGTAGTTCAGTAGTTGGCCTAACCAAAGCAAAGCGTTTCAAAACGTTTAGACTATTAAATGATTTCATAATAAAACATGTTTTTTAAATTTTTTAATACCTGCTAAATAGTTTTTTTTTTAATTTTAATTACAAATTAATCTCATATATTTTATTTAATTATAAAAACTATTTTTTTATTTTAAAAATTATTATTTTATTATTCATCTATTATGTTTATTAACAATAAAAAATAAAAATAATAACGAATTAGATCTTCCATTGATCGCAATAACTTTTTCGCAATTCCAATCTATTAAAAGTTTATCTTTGATCCGTTACATCCGTCGAGGGTTGTGAAATCGTGTTTCTTAAAAAATCAATCAATTAGATTAACAAAATAATCGATTGAATTTCAGGTTTCCAAAACTCAATCGATTGGACTTCAGGTTATCACAAAACAATCGATTAAAAGTTGCAAGGCAGTATAGTTTGCCCAAAAATCAATCGATTGAACTCATCAAAGCAATCTGAGTTTAATTAATTCAATCGATTGGTTATGCATTCAATCGATTGGTTATATTTTGAAGTTTGTACGTGACTAGTGGCTTATTCTAATTCAATCGATTGGTATAAGAATTTAACCGATTGAAATGTGACGTAAATAAATTTTTATCTGAATAATAAGCTTTAGTGAATTTTATAGAGATTCGGATGAGGATTAATAATATGTATGTCATAGTTTGGAGTGGATGTTGGTGAGATTGGAGAAGAAGAAGAGAGAAATTTTTTGGATTTAGACAGAGAAGAGAAGTTAGCAGAAATGGTATTGTTATGTTTAAAAAGGGGAGGGAGGTTGAATACGCATGGTTACCAGGATTAATATATAGCGTGTTTCAAATTTCAATCAATTGGATTATCATACCAATCGATTGGATGCAGATAAAAACTTATTTACGTCATATTTTAATTCATTGAATTCTCATACCAATCGATTGAATTGGAATATGCCATTAGTCACGTACAAACTTCAAAACATAACCAATCAATTGAATTCTCATAACCAATCGATTGAATTAATTAAACTCAGATTGCTTTGATGAGTTCAATCGAGGGTAATATGACCAATCGATTTATTTTGGGCAAACTATACTGCCTTGCAACTTTCAATCGATTGTTTTGTGATAACATAAAGTCCAATCGATTGAGTTATGGGAACCTGAAATTCAATCAATTGTTTTGTTAATCCAATCGATTGATTTTTTAAGAAACACGATTTCACAACCCTCGACGGATGTAATGGATCAAAGATAAACTTTTAATCAATTGGGATTGCCAAAAAGTTATTACAATTAATGAAAGATCTAATTCGTTATTGTTTTTATTTTTTATTGTTAATAAACATAATAAATGAATGATAAAATAATAATTTATAAAATAAAAAATAATTTTTATAATTAAATAAAATATATGAAATTAATTTATAATTAAAATTAAAAAATAACTATTTAACCATTATTAAAAAATTTAAAAAACATGTTTTATTATGAAACAATTTAAAACGTTATGGGACCATTGAATCCGATGCTTAATAAATACGGAAAAACATGTTAGCCGCCATTTACATTCGGTGCTATTAAAATATACAAGAAACTAAGCTAAGTCAACCGCTTTTAAATTCAACTAACGCGTGAGCATCATATTTTTATCGAGGGATTTAATACTACTTTTATTTGTTTCTTTGTGAATGAATATGAAGTCAACGATTTTAATATTATTTTTCTTTGTTTCTGTTATGGCCGTCGGCGTTAAGATTCCACTATCACCTCGGAAAACTCAGAGTAGTTTAGAAATTATATATATATATATATATATATATATATATATATATATATATATATATATATTATATGTGTGTGTGCTAAATTTATCTAAAAGTTTCATGGTCCAATTCAACTTCAAATTTAAAGGTTTTAGATTTATTTGACTTTTTTTTAAGTGCATCAAATATATATAATAATAGCTACTAAAATTATTTATGAAAACTATAAAATATTTTTTTTTGTCTATAGTAGGATAATTATACAAATTACATACATGAGAATGTATTAATTTTTATAATTTAGAACTTTTTTTTTACTCTTTAAAAAAATTATTATTTTCGTTAGCATACAAACTGTGCATGTATTTAAATTTTAATTGATTTTAAAATAATATCATATTTTATTATCGATAATGTTGAATAAACAATTTCTTTTAGTAACTAAGACTAATCAAATTAGTCTAATAATTTATTGACCTAACAAAAGCTACTCACACAAATATGAACAAAAAGAAAGAAGAAGAAAATGATGAAATAAAAAGAATAAAAATAGAAAGAAGAAGAAAAAAAAAATTAAGTGTTTGTTTGGACGTCATTAAATTAATAAAAAATATTTTTTTCAATGAAAGTCTCTTTTGTTTTCAATATATTTGGCAAAGTTCTAATAATAAAAGTAAACATACTAAAAAAATAAAAAATATATTTTTTAAAAAGTTATAATTTATATTTTTTAAAAGATATTTTTTTTTAAAAAAAGATGTTTTCACATAATAAATGAACCAAAAAAATATTCTTATATTTTTTTATTTAAATATAACTGATAGATAAAAAAAAATTTTACACAATATATTCAAACATAAAATTACTTTTATTTTTTTTAAATTTTTAAAAAAAATATATCATTTATAAAAAAAAGCTTTTTTCAAAATAGCTCCCAAACAAATCTTAAGAAAAAAAAAATGAAAAGACTCAGAAGAAAGTGAATGTCCGAAAAAGAAATAAAAGAAAAGCATATATATAGGTATACATATTACATGACTTAATTAGTTGGATCTTGTATGTTACTAAAATAAGATAATTGGTTATCCAACATTTTTGTTTCACTATATCATTTAATTTATAAAAATTAACATATTCTAAATAATTATGCTACAATTAAAAGATTCAGTAATATCATTATAATCATCATCATGTTATTTATAACTTTTAACTTAAATATATTTTTAATATATATTCTGTATTCACAAACATTTCACTCTTAAATATAATACATTTGTCTTTCACAAATATAGACGTAAAGCCATACCTATTAAGTAAGGATACAAAAGCTAAATTCTTTATAAGTTCTAGTACATAATTTACATTAATGAACATATGCACTCTTCTAGAAGTGAATTCAAAAATTTCAAAGTCCTTTTCACTTTTACTTGAGTAATTGATGCATTTTCTATGTACGAAATAATGACTCCATCTTTTTCTCCAATCTTGAAAAAATTCTTATTCTTGCATACATGTTGGGTTGCTCAAGAGTCTTTCTGTCATGACCCAATTCCAATGTTCAATGATGCCGGTGTCATAAATATTAGCAATAAGATTATTTGTTGTTTCTAGGTCATTCTTTTTTCTTTTTTTTTTTAACTTTATAATGATATTAATTTCTTAATAATTTGATTAATTAGTGATCAATCGTAGCCTAAATAACTTGAGGTAAGAATATTTAAAGTTTTTAAATGATCAAGTTATTTAATCTGAGTCAAACTTAGCACAAAAAAATTAAACGATAACATCTAATAGTTCTAAGATCAAAATTGATCGGTTCATATATATCAACCTGAAAAAACTAGAGAAAATAACATCTTGTAAAACTTAACAAATAGTAAGATTCTTAATTTGGTTGAGAACTTAATGTATGGATTATTATTAGTTGAAAAAGTATAAATCATGGAGTTTATATTCTTATCTCTATCTCAATTTATTTATATTGTTTAAATTATCCTTTTATCTCAAAAGTTGCTTTTAAAATCATTGTGAAATTGTTACCAGAAGCTTTCTACTTAAGTGATCATATAAAGTGAGTTCTGTGGTGGCATAGTATTTGTCATGACCCGAATCAAGTCATGATTGACACTCAAGGGACAAGCCCTCAGCAAGTCAAATGACTAAATTTTTAGAAAAACGGATAGAATCTTTTCTATTTCTAGGACTTTACTGGTGCGTGACGGAGTTGTGATTGTTCGTGCAAATGCCTCCAAGGAATGATTCTCCCTGACAACGGTGCCAAAAACTTGGTGCACGAAATCATGATCTAGATGTGAAATTGTTGTTCGAAATTGATTCCCTCGCAATGGCTCCAAAAACGTGTGCATGATACCATGGCCCAAACATAACTTCACAACTCCGCGCAACTAACCAGCAAGTGCACTGGGTCGTCCAAGTAATAAACCTTACGTGAGTAAGGGTCGATCCCACGGAGATTGTTGGTATGAAGCAAGCTATGGTCACCTTGTAAATCTCAGTCAGGTGGATTCAAATGGATATAGAGTTTTAATAATTAAAAGATAAATAAAACATAAACTAGGATAGAGATACTTATGTAATTCATTGGTGAGAATTTCAGATAAGTGTGCAGAGATACTTTCGTCCCTCTGAACCTCTGCTTTCCTACTGTCTTCATCCAATCCTTCCTACTCCTTTCCATGGCAAGCTTTGTGTAGGGCATCACCATTGTCAATGGCTACATCCCATCCTCTCTATGAAAAAGGTCCAAATGCTCTGTCACGGCACGACTAATCATCTGGAGGTTCTCGATCATACTGGAATAGGATTCACCCTCCTTTTGCATCTGTCACTACGCCCAGTACTCGCGAGTTTGAAGTTCGTCACAGCCATCCCTTCCCAGATCCTACTCGGAATACCACAGACAAGGTTTAGACTTTCCGGATCTCAGGAATAGCCATCCATGGGTTCTAACTTATACCACAAAGACACTAATAACTCGGACTCGGTCCTCTGTATTAGATATCTAAGAGATATTCATTCTAGCTTGTTTGCATGTAGAACGGAAGTGTTTGTCAGGCACGCGTTCATAAGTGAGAATGATGATGAGCGTCACATAATCATCACATTCATCATGTTCTTGGGTGCGAATGGATATCTTAGAATAGGAATAAGTTGAATTGAATAGAAAAACAGTAGTACTTTGCATTAATCTTTGAGGAACAGCAGAGCTCCACACCTTAATCTATGCAGTGTAGAAACTCTACCGTTTAAAAATACATAAGCGATAAATGTTCAGGCATGGCCGAATGGCCAGCCCTCACAAAGGTCTAAGATAGCATAAAACTAATCAAAGATGATCCGAAGATAAAGGATGTAAATACAATAGTAAAAAAAAGTCCTATTTATACTAAACTAGTTACTAGCGTTTACAGAAATAAGTAAATGATGTAGAAATCTACTTCCGGGGCCCACTTGGTGTGTGCTTGGGCTGAGCTTGAAGTTTACACGTGGAGAGGTCATTCTTGGAGTTGAAAGCCAGTTTGTAACGTGTTTCTGGCGTTGAACTCCACTTTGCAACTTGTTTCTGGCGCTGAACGCCAGACTGCAACATAGAACTGGCGTTCAACGCCAATTTGTGTCATCTAAACTCATGCAAAGTATGGACTATTATATATTTCTGGAAAGCCCTGGATGTCTACTTTCCAACGCAATTAGAAGCGCGCCATTTAGAGTTCTGTAGCTCCAGAAAATCCACTTTGAGTGCAGGGAGGTCAGAATCCAACAGCATCTGCAGTCCTTCTTTAACCTCTGAATTTGATTTTTGCTCAGGTCCCTCAATTTCAGCCAGAAAATACCTGAAATCACAGAAAAACACACAAACTCATAGTAAAGTCCAGAAATGTGATTTTTAATTAAAAACTAATAAAAATATACTAAAAACTAACCAAATCATACTAAAAACTATGTAAAAATAATGGCAAAAAGCGTATAAATTATCCGCTCATCACAACACCAAACTTAAATTGTTGCTTGTCCCCAAGCAACTGAAAATCAAATAGGATAAAAAGAAGAGAATATACTATAAATTCCAAAATATCAATGAAACATAGCTCCAATCAGATGAGCGGGACTTGTAGCTTTTTTCCTCTTGAATAGTTTTGGCATCTCACTTTATCCATTGAAGTTCAGAATGATTGGCATCTATAGGAACTCAGAGTTCAGATAGTGTTATTGATTCTCCTAGTTCAGTATGTTGATTCTTGAACACAGCTACTTTATGAGTCTTGGCCGTGGCCCTAAGCACTTTGTTTTCCAGTATTACCACCAGATACATAAATGCCACAGACACATAACTGGATGAACCTTTTCAGATTGTGACTCAGCTTTGCTAAAGTCCCCAATTAGAGGTGTCCAGGGTTCTTAACCACACTCTTTTTTTTTGCTTTGGACCTTGACTTTAACCGCTCAGTCTCAAGTTTTCACTTGACACCTTCACGCCACAAGCACATGGTTAGGGACAACTTGGTTTAGCCGCTTAGGCCAGGATTTTATTCCTTTAGGCCCTCCTATCCACTGATGCTCAAAGCCTTGGATCCTTTTTATTTACCCTTGCCTTTTGGTTTTAAGGGCTATTGGCTTTTTCTGCTTGCTTTTTCTTTTTCTTTCTCTCTTTTTTTTTCGCCATTTTTTTCTTTTTTTTTCCTGCAAGCTTTGTATTCACTGCTTTTTCTTGCTTCAAGAATCATTTTTATGATTTTTCAGATTATCAAATAACATGTCTCCTTGTCATCATTCTTTCAAGAGACAACAGATTTAACATTCTTAAATCTCAAATTCAAAAGACATATGCACTGTTCAAGCATGCATTCAGAAAACAAAAAGTATTGTCACCACATCAAAATAATTAAACTAGTTTCAAGGATGAATTTGAAATCATGTATTTCTTGTTCTTTTGTTTTTAAAATATTTTTCATTTAAGAGAGGTGATGGATTCATATTCACTACTTTAAGGCATAGACACTTAGATACTAATGATCATGTAATAAGACACAAACATAAATAAATATTTAACATAAAAAAAATGAAAAACAGAAATTTAAGAACAAGGAATGAGTCCACCTTAGTGATGGTGGCGTTTTCTTCTTGAGGAACCAATGGTGTCCTTGAGCTCTTCTATGTCTCTTCCTTGTCTTTGTTGCTCCTCCCTCATTGCTCTTTGATCTTCTCTAATTTCATGGAGGATGATGGAGTGCTCTTGATGTTCCACCCTTAGTTGTCCCATGTTGGAACTTAGTTCTCCTAGGGAGGTGTTGATTTGCTCCCAAAAATTCTGTGGAGGAAAATGCATCCCTTGAGGCATCTCAGGGATTTCTTGGTGATGAGCTTCTTCATGCGTCCCTTGAGATCCATGAATAGGCTCCCTTGTTGGCTCCATCCTTTTCTTAGTGATGGGCTTGTCCTCGTCAATGTGGATATCTCCCTCTATGTCAATCCCAGCCGAGTTGCATAGATGGCAAATGAGGTGAGGAAAGGCTAACCTTGCCATAGTGGAGGACTTGTCAGCCACCTTGTAGAGTTCTTGAGGTATAATCTCATGAACTTCCACCTCTTCTCCAATCATGATGCTATGGATCATGATGGCTCGGTCTATAGTAACTTCAGACCGGTTGCTAGTGGGAATGATTGAGCGTTGAATGAACTCCAACCATCCTCTAGCTATAGGCTTAAGGTCCAATCTTCTCAGTTGAACCGGTTTGCCTTTTGAGTCAATCTTCCATTGAGCTCCTTCCATACATATGTCCATGAGGACTTGGTCCAACTTTGATCAAAGTTGACTCTTCTTGTGTAGGGGCGTACGTTCTTTTCCATCATTGGCAAGTTGAACGCCACCCTTACATTTTCCGGACTAAAATCTAAGTAATTCCCCCGAACCATGGTAAGATAATTCTTTGGGTTCGGGTTCTTACTTTGATCATGGTTCCTAGTGATCCATGCGTTTGCATAAAACTCTTGAACCATTAAGATTCCGACTTGTTGAATGGGGTTGGTTAGAACTTCCCAACCTCTTCTTTGGATCTCATGTCGGATCTCTGGATACTCATTTTTCTTGAGTTTGAAAGGGACCTCGGGGATCACCTTCTTCTTGGCCACAACATCATAGAAGTGGTCTTGATGGGCTTTGGAGATGAATCTTTCCATCTCCCATGACTCGGAGGTGGAAGCTTTTGTCTTCCCTTTCCCTTTTCTAGAGGTTTCTCTGGTCTTAGGTGCCATTAATGGTAATGGAAAAACAAAAAGCTTATGCTTTTACCACACCAAACTTAGAATATTGCTCGCCCTCGAGCAAGAGAAGAAAGAAAAGAAGAAGAAGAAGAGAAAATATGGAGGAGAGTGGGGGGAGGTGTATTCGGCCAAGGTATAGAAGAGAGGGTTGTGTTGTGTGGAAATGAAGGAGGGAAGGATGGGTTTATATAGTGAGGGGAGAGGGGGTAGGTTCGGCCATTTTGGGTGGGGTTTGGGTGGGAAAGTGATTTTGAATTTTGAAGGTAGGTGGGGTTTATGGAAAAGAGTGGATGGATGTGAGTGGTGGTAGGTGGTAATAGGGAAGAGAGATTGAGGTGATTGGTGAAGGGTTTTGGGGAAGGGTGTTTATTGGGAAGAGAGGATGAATGAGAAGAGGGGAGAGTATGAGTGGAGGTAGGTGGGGATCCTGTGGGGTCCACAGATGCTGAGATGATCCTGTGGGGTCCACAGATCCTGAGGTGTCAAGGATTTGCATCCCTGCATCAATTAGGCATGTAAAACACCTTTGCATGCAATTCTGGCATTTAAACGCTGAATTGATGCTTGTTCTGGGCATTCAACACCCAGATGCAGCATATTTCTGGCGTTGAACGCCAGTTCTATGCTTGTTTCTGGCGTTCAGCGCCAGCTCTTCTCAGGGTGCATTCCTGGCGTTTGAACGCCAGGATGTTGCTTGTTTCTGGCGTTCAACGCCAGATCCATGCTCTGTTCTGGCATTGAACACCAGCCAGATGCTCCTTACTGGCGTTTAAACGCCAGTAAGTCCTTCCTCCAGGGTGTGATTTTTCTTCTACTATTTTTTATTCTGTTTTTAATTTTTGTATTTATTTTGTGACTCCACATGATCATGAACCTAATAAAACATGAAAGAACAATGAAAATAAAAATAAAATTAGATAAATAAAAATTGGGTTGTCTCCCAACAAGCGCTTCTTTAATGTCAATAGCTTGACAGTGGGCTCTCATGGAGCCACACAGGTGATCAGGTCAATTTTATAGACTCCCAACACCGAACTTAGAGTTTGGATATGGGAGTTCAACACCAAACTTAGAGTTTGGATGAGGCCTCCCAACACTAAACTTAGAGTTTGACTGTGGGGGCTTTAGTTAACTCTGTACTGAGAGAAGCTTTCTATGCTTCCTCTCCATTATTACAGAAGGAGATTCTTGAGTTTTAAACACAAGGTTATCCTCATTCAGTTGAAGGATCAACTCTCCTCTGTCTACATCAATCACAGCTCTTGCTGTGGCTAGGAAGGGTCTTCCAAGGATGATAGATTCATCCTCATCCTTTCCAGTGTCTAGGATTATGAAATCAGCAGGGATGTAAAGGCCTTCAACCTTTACTAGCACGTCCTCTACTAGTCCATAAGCCATTTTCATAGATTTGTCTGCCATCTCTAATGAGAAATTGGCAGCCTGTACCTCAAGGATTCCCAGTTTCTCCATTACAGAGAGTGGCATGAGATTTATCCCTGACCCAAGGTCACATAGAGCCTTCTCAAAGGTCATGGTGCCTATGGTACAAAGTATTAGGAACTTTCTAGGATCCTGTTTCTTCTGAGGTAATGTCAGTTGATCCAGATCACTTAGTTCATTGATGAGCAAGGGAGGTTCATCTTCCCAAGTCTCATTACCAAATAATTTGGTATACAGCTTCATGATTGCACCAAGGTACTTGGCAACTTGCTCTTCAGTAACATCCTCATTCTCTTCAGAAGAAGAATACTCATCAGAGCTCATGAAGGACATAAGGAGGCTCAATGGAATCTCTATGGTCTCTAGATGAGCCTCAGAGTCCTTTGGTTTCTCAAAGGGAATCTCCTTATTGATCACTGGACGTCCCAGGAGGTCTTTCTCACTAGGATTCACGTCCTCTTCCTCTTTTGTGGGTTCGGCCATGATTGTTATATCAATGGCCTTGCACTCTCTCTTTGGATTCTCTTCTGTATTGCTTGGGAGAGTACTAGGAGGTGTTTCAGTGATTTTCTTACTCAGCTGGCCCACTTGTGCCTCCAAATTTCTTATGGAGGACCTTGTTTTACTCATGAAACTTAGAGTGGCCTTGGACAGATCAGAGACTAAGTTTGCTAAATTAGAGGTATTTTGTTCAGAGTTCTCTGTCTGTTGCTGAGAAGATGATGGAAAAGGTTTACTATTGTTAAACCTGTTTCTTCCACCATTATTAAAGCTTTGTTGAGGCTTTTGTTGATCCTTCCATGAGAGATTTGGGTGATTTCTCCATGAGCGATTATAGGTGTTCCCATATGGTTCACCCATGTAATTCACCTCTGCTATTGCAGGGTTCTCAGGATCATAAGCTTCTTCCTCAGAAGATGCCTCTTGAGTACTGTTGGATGCAGCTTGCATTCCATTTAGACTCTAAGAAATCATATTGACTTGCTGAGTCAATATTTTGTTCTGAGCCAATATGGCATTCAGAGTATCAATTTCAATAACTCCCTTCTTCTGAGGCGTCCCATTACTTACAGGATTCCTCTCAGAAGTGTACATGAACTGGTTATTAGCAACCATGTCAATGAGTTCTTGAGCTTCTGCAGGCATTTTCTTTAGGTGAATGGATCCACCTGCAGAATGGTCCTGTGACATCTTGGAGAACTCAGACAGACCATAATAGAATATATCCAGAATGGTCCATTCTGAAAGCATGTCAGGAGGACACCTTTTGGTCATCTGCTTGTATCTTTTCCAAGCTTCATAGAGGGATTCACCATCTTTTTGCTTGAAGGTCTGAACATCCACTCTAAGCTTGCTCAGCTTTTGAGGAGGAAAGAACTTAGCCAAGAAGGCCGTGACTAGCTTATCCCAAGAGTTCAGGCTATTTTTGGGTTGAGAGTCCAACCATACTCTAGCTCTGTCTCTTACAGCAAACGGGAAAAGCATAAGCCTGTAGACTTCGGGATCAACCCCATTGGTCTTAACAGTATCACAGATCTGCAAGAATTCAGTTAAGAACTGAAAAGGATCTTCGGATGGAAGTCCATGAAACTTGCAGTTCTGTTGCATTAGAGAAACTAATTGAGGTTTAAGCTCAAAATTGTTTGCTCCAATGGCAGGGATTGAGATGCTTCTTCCATGTAAATTGGAATTAGGTGCAATGAAGTCACCAAGCATCCTCCTTGCATTATTTTCGGCCATTACTTCTTCTTTTTCAAAAATTTCTGTCAGATTTTTTCCAGAGAGTTTTGCTTTAGCTTCCCTTAGCTTCCTCTTCAGAGTCCTTTCAGGTTCAGGATCAGCTTCAACAAGAATGTTCTTATCCTTGTTCCTGCTCATATGAAAAAGAAGAGAACAGAAAAGAAAATATGGAATCCTCTATGTCACAGTATAGAGATTCCTTTATGTGAGTAGAAGAAGAGAAGAATGTAATGTAAGGAAGAGAAGAGAAAAAATTCGAACACAGAGAGGAGGATGGGGTTCAAATTTTTGGGTGGAAGAGAAGTGTTAGTAGATGAATAAATAAATAGAAGGAGATGAGAGGTGAGAGAATTTCGAAAATTAATTAAAATAAAATTAAAATTTAAAGTTAAATTTCGAAAATTAAAGTTTGAAATTAAATTAAAAATTAAAATTTAAAACAATTAGTTAATTAAAAAGGAATTTTGAAAAAGATGGAAGGGATTTTCGAAAATTAAAGGTAGAGAGTTAGTTGGGCAGTTTTGAAAAAGATAAGATTGAAACAAAAAGATATGATTGATTGAAAAAGGTTTGAAATTTGTTTTTTTTGAAAATGATATGATTGAAATTGAAAAAGATATGATTGAAATAAAAAGATAAGATTGATTGAAAAAGATTTGAAAATCAATTTTAAAAAGATAGGAAGTTAGAAAAGAAGTTAGAAAAGATTTTGAAATTGATTTTGAAAAAGATATGATTAAAAATTATTTTGGAAAAGATTTGAAAAAAAAATTTAAAAATATTTGATTTTTAAAATTAAAGTTGATTACTTGACTAACAAGAAACAAAAAGATATGATTTTAAAATTTAAAGATTGAACCTTTCTTACTAAGCAAGTAACAAACTTAACATTTTTGAATCAATCACATTAAATGTTAGTATTAATTTCGAAAATATGAAATAAAGATAAGGAAAAGATTTTGAACATAAATTTTTTAAAAATTTCGAAATTAATAAAAAAAATGAAAAATATTTTATTTTTGAAAAAGATTTTGAAAAAGATAAGATTTTTAAATTGAAAATTTGACTTGACTCATAAGAAACAACTAGATTTTAATTTTTTTTGAAAAAGTCAATCCAAATTTTCGAAATTTTAAGAGAGAAAAAAAGGAAAAGATATTTTTTTGATTTTTGAATTTTTAATGGTGAGAGAGAAAAACTTCAAAAAGACTTCATGCATAAAAATTTTAGATCAGAACACACAATGCATGCAAGAACACTATGAATGTTAAGATGAACACCAAGAACACTTTGAAGATCATGATGAACATCAAGAACATGTGTTTGAAAAATTTTTGATGCAAAGAAAACATGCAAGACACCAAACTTAGAAATCTTTAATGCTTAGACACTATGAATGCAAAGATGCACATGAAAAACAACAAAAGACACAAAATAAGAAAACATCAAGATCAAACAAGAAGACTTACCAAGAACAACTTAAAGATCATGAAGAATACTATGAATGCATGAATTTTCGAAAAATGCATAAATTTTTAGAAAAAATGCAATTGACACCAAACTTAAAAATTGACTCAAGACTCAAACAAGAAACACAAAATATTTTTTTTATTTTTATGATTTTATATATTTTTTTTGTATTTTATTTTACATTTTTCAAAAACATATAGGAAAAAGGAAGTAATGAATTCAAAGTCCTCAATCAAAATCCCATGAATCATACCATGTTAGTCTAAAGCTTGATGGCCAGACAAGCTTCAGCATATTATTTTGAAACTCTAGAATTCATTCTTAAAAATTTAGAATAATTTTTGAAAACAAAAGGAAAAAAAATTTTTTTGAAAGATTTTTGAAAACAATGTTTTTTTTTTGAAAATAAAACGAAAAAGAAAATGACCTAATCTGAGCAACAAGATGAACCGTCAGTTGTCCAAACTCGAACAATCCCTGGCAACGGCGCCAAAAACTTGGTACGTGACGGAGTTGTGATTGTTCGTGCAAATGCCTCCTAGGAATGATTCTCCCCGGCAACGGCGCCAAAAACTTGGTGCAGAAAATCGTGATCTAGATGTGAAATTGTTGTTCGAAATTGATTCCTTGGCAATGGCTCCAAAAATGTGTGCACAATACCATGGCTCAAACATAACTTCACAACTCCCCGCAACTAACCAGCAAGTGCACTGGGTCGTCCAAGTAATAAACCTTACGTGAGTAAGGGTCGATCCCACGGAGATTGTTGGTATGAAGCAAGCTATGGTCACCTTGTAAATCTCAGTCAGGTGGCTTCAAATGGATATAGAGTTTTAATAATTAAAAGATAAATAAAACATAAACTAGGATAGAGATACTTATGTAATTCATTGGTGAGAATTTCAGATAAGTGTGCAGAGATGCTTTCGTCCCTCTGAACCTCTGCTTTCCTGCTGTCTTCATCCAATCCTTCCTACTCCTTTCCATGGCAAGCTTTGTGTAGGACATCACCGTTGTCAATGGCTACATCCCATCCTCTCTATGAAAAAGGTCCAAATGCTCTGTCACGGCACGGCTAATCATCTGGAGGTTCTCGATCATACTGGAATAGGATTCACCCTCCTTTTGCGTCTGTCACTACGCCCAGTACTCGCGAGTTTGAAGTTCGTCATAACCATCCCTTCCCAGATCCTACTCGGAATACCACAGACAAGGTTTAGACTTTCCGGATCTCAGGAATAGCCATCCATGGGTTCTAACTTATACCACGAAGACATTAATAACTCGGACTCGGTCCTCTGTATTAGATATCTAAGAGATATTCATTCTAGCTTGTTTGCATGTAGAACGGAAGTGTTTGTCAGGCACGCGTTCATAAGTGAGAATGATGATGAGCGTCACATAATCATCACATTCATCATGTTCTTGGGTGCGAATGGATATCTTAGAATAGGAATAAGTTGAATTGAATAGAAAAACAGTAGTACTTTGCATTAATCTTTGAGGAACAGCAGAGCTCCACACCTTAATCTATGCAGTGTAGAAACTCTACCGTTTGAAAATACATAAGTGATAAATGTTCAGGCATGGCCGAATGGCCAGCCCTCACAAAGGTCTAAGATAGCATAAAACTAATCAAAGATGATCCGAAGATAAAGGATGTAAATACAATAGTAAAAAAAGTCCTATTTATACTAAACTAGTTACTAGGGTTTACAAAAATAAGTAAATGATGTAGAAATCCACTTTCGGGGCCCACTTGGTGTGTGATTGGGCTGAGCTTGAAGTTTACACGTGGAGAGGTCATTCTTGGAGTTGAACGCCAGTTTGTAACGTGTTTCTGGCGTTGAACTCCACTTTGCAACTTGTTTCTAGCGCTAAGCGCCAGACTGCAACATGGAACTGGCGTTCAATGCCAGTTTGTGTCATCTAAAATCGGGCAAAGTATGAACTATTATATATTTCTGGAAAGACCTGGATGTCTACTTTCCAACGCAATTAGAAGCGCGCCATTTAGAGTTCTGTAGCTCCAGAAAATCTACTTTGAGTACAGGGAGGTCAGAATCCAACAGCATCTGCATTCCTTCTTAACCTCTGAATCTGATTTTTGCTCAGGTCCCTCAATTTCAGCCAGAAAATACCTAAAATCACAGAAAAATACACAAACTCATAGTAAAGTCCAGAAATGTGATTTTTAATTAAAAACTAATAAAAATATACTAAAAACTATCCAAATCATACTAAAAACTATGTAAAAACAATGCCAAAAAGCGTATAAATTATCCGCTCATCACAACACAACATAAATATTATCTTCTTTTATCAACAATAAACATCCATTTTCAATGACAACAACAACAATAATATATTTTAATCATATCCACTACCAAACATGTCTAAAATACGCATCATATATATTAAATTGATAACTAGCGTATATAGTTAAATCTATAAGTCTTACATAATCAAATTATAATTACTATCTAAACAGTTTGATATTCAAAATAACATAACCCACACGAGGATCCTGCCTGTGTCATATGGAGTATTGACATAATCTAAATTTTGAGTAAAGGTTCCATTACATAATTACTTAGCCCTTGGAAAGAAGAAGGGCTCACCAAAATGACTAAGATCTACTGAGAGGCAGGTGAAATAGAACTTGGAATGACTCCTGTATCTGAAAAACATACGAATATAATAGGGTGAGTTTTGCAACTCAGTGAGCAAACGTTACATCTATAACCCACACGAGACAATACAGAGTTTACCTTAAAAATTATATTTCCTTTCAGAGATGAGAAATTCATATTAATTAATTATGCAAACAAATAGATAAGTAGTTAAGCGGATGAACTGAAATGGAAGTTCTCATTCTAGAAGTCAAATCAAATCAAATATTACACACCTAGGGCGGCTCCACCTCTAAGGGTAGCCCTTTCCTCTAGTGTGCCCGTACAGTATAACAGATCCAACGTGTGGCCTAGTTGGGCTAGCAATGCCCCTGCTAGTTGAGGTCTGAGTTAGATGCATCTAATTTAACGTCATAACCGCTGTTAACTACGATTTTCTAGTCAGAGTCTCCCAACCAATCCAAACCAAATCATTTATAACAAATCTCTAATAATTATAACATATTACTAAATTTCCATAGTAAATCAAACATACATAAGAATGCATACTAAAATTTAATTAAAATTCAATAGAGTCAAATAAGAAAACATGTATGCTTTATAAAATATATAAATATCGTCTCGTGTGTATTTTTATAAAATTATAAGTTTCACAAATCAATATTTATTTCAAAAATTCAAAAATCAAAATAATCAAATCTTTTCAAGCTCCAAAAATAATTATTCAATATAAATATTGATAATAATATATTTAAAAATAATTATAGACATAATATCCATTCACAACTTGATTTCAAAGAACCGGAAGAACTCTGAGCGCATCAACGAGCTACCAAATGATATCCAATAACTCTACAACTCTAGAAATATGACAATAATAATATTTGTGAGCTACTAATATTGTCAATTAACATAATCTTACTCAATTTGACAGAAGCCCCAAATTTTCTAACCCTAATTTCGGATTTTGCTATACCCACAAGTATAGGGATGATAAAAATTTGAGATATAGCTAATTATTAAGTCAAAGAGTTACCTTGAAGTCTCAATAATAACCGAAACTCAAAAGTTGAATACTTTCTTCACTAATTAAGTTGAAACTCCATGATTTAGGGTTGTGATAAATGAAATTTGAATGAATAAGATAGAGAAGAGAATGAGAAGGAAGTAAAATGAAAGAAGTGGGTTTAATGATAGTGTACGATTTCAAGAAGAAGAGATGAGAAGATGGAAAGAATGAAGAAGAAGAAGAAGAAGAGAGAAGAAATGAAATTGAAAAGAGAGGGAGGGGGTGAGTCACGTGACTCACTAAGTCCTTCTTCCTTTTTTTTTTTCTCTTCGGTTATAACATTCTCTCCCCCTTAAGAAATTCGGTCCCCGAATTTTGAACTTATATACGGTGATAAGTATGATAGTTACCTTCAGACTCTAACAAATACGGATATTTGTCGCGCATGACATCCTCCACTTTCCAAGTTGCTTCTTCTACCGAATGATTCTTCCGAACAACTTTCACAGATGCTATCTCTTTAGAGCGTAGTTTCTTTACTTGGCGATCAACTATAGCCACTGGTTCCTCTTCAAAGGATAAATCCTCCTTTAGCTCTATGGCTTGTGGTGCGAGCACATGAGATGGGTCAGGAAGGTATTTGTGCAACATTGATACGTGAAAGATTGGATGAATCATAGACAACTCAGGCGGCAATGCCAAGCGGTAAGCAACTGCGCCTATTCTGTTTAGTATCTCAAATGGACCAATGTAGCGAGGACTAAGCTTGCCTCTTTTCCCAAATCTCATCACTTCCTTCATAGGCGACACTCTAAGAAACACCTTATCACCCACTGAAAACTCTAAGTTATGCCTTCTGTTATCAACATAAGCCTTATGCCTACTCTGAGTTGCAAATAAAAGTTCTCTTATTATGCGAACCTTCTCAACTGCATCTTGTACCAAATTTGGCCCCAAAAGCCTAACCTCACCAACCTCAAACCACCCAATAGGTGACCTGCATCTTCTCTCATAAAGGGCCTTAAATGGTGCCATTTGAGTGCTGGCTTGATAACTATTATTATAAGAGAACTCGATCAAAGGTAGATAGCTGTCCCAATTTTCACCAAAATCTAGAACACAACACCTTAACATATCTTCCAATGTTTGAATCGTCCTTTCCGACTGTCCATCGGTTTTAGGGTGAAAAGTTGTGCTAAGATCCAGACGAGTTCCTAACGCTTTCTGAAAAGATTTCCAAAAATGAGAGGTGAATTGAGGTCCGTGATCTGAAATAATGGACACTGGAATTCCATGTAATTTAACTATCTCATCAACATAAAGTTGAGCATATCAAGCTGCACTAAAAGTTGTTTTCACCGGAAGAAAGTGGGCTGACTTTGTCATTCTATCCTCAATTACCCAAATTGAATCAAAACCTTTAAACTACAAGGTAAACCTGTTACAAAATCTATCGTAATCATTTTCCACTTCCATTCAAGTATCTCAATTTGTTGCAATAACCCAGCAGGTCTTTGATGTTTAGCTTTAACCTGTTGGCAAGTTAAGCAATGAGAAACAAAAACTCCTATGTCTGTCTTCATGCCTTCCTACTAAAACAATTGTTTCAAATCTTGATACATCTTATTGGAGCCTGAATGAACGGTATACTTAGAATTGTGAGCCTCCTCCAAAATAGCTTTCTTTAAGTCGTGGTTATTTGGCACACATAAGCATTGACCACAATGCAAAACATCTTGATCAAGAGAAAAGTCTGAGTTTCTCTCATTGCGAACATCTTCTATAAGATTTCTTAGTTTCGGGTCATCACGTTGTGCAGCCTTGATCTGTTCTATCAGGGAAGATTGGGCTCGAACATATGCTAAGAAAACTCCTGATTCTCCAAGGTCAAATTGAATTCCACTAGCCTCCAATTGATGGACCTCTTCAACAATTGGTCTCCTTGCAAGAGTAATATGGGCCAAGCTACCCATAGATTTCTTACTGAGGGCATCTGCTACAACGTTTGCCTTTCCAAGATGATACAAAATGGTACAATCATAATCTTTTAGCAACTCCATCCATCTTTGTTGCCTCAAATTTAAATCCTTCTATTGAAATATATACTTCAAACTCTTATGATCTGTATAGATACAAGTCTCACCATAAAGATAGTGTCTCCAAATCTTCAAAGCAAAAACGACTGCTGCCATTTCCAGGTCATGAGTTGGATAATTTTGCTCATGCTTCTTGAGTTGTCGTGAGGCATAGGCAATAACACGGCCATGTTGTATCAATACACAACCCAGTCCTATCCGAGATGCATCACAAAAGACTGAGAATCCCCCAGACCCAAAAGGTAAAACAAGAACAGGTGCTGAGGTTAGACAAGCCTTAAGCATCTGGAAACATTTCTCACAAGCTTCTGACCATTGAAACTTTATATTCTTCTGAGTTAACTTGGTTAATGGTGTAGAAATTCTCGAGAAGTCCTTGATGAATTGTCGATAGTAGCCGGCCAACCCTAGAAAGCTATGAATTTCCGTCACTGTAGTAGGCCTTGGCCACTTCTGAACGGCTTCAACCTTCTTTGGATCGACCATGATTCCATCTGTTGATACCACATGCCCTAAAGATGTCACTTGATCAAGCCAAAACTCACATTTAGAAAACTTAGCATAAAGCTTGTGATCCCTTAAGGTTTGTAACACAATCCTCAAATGATACTCATGCTCCGTAGCACTTTTCGAATACAAAGATATCATCGATGAAAACGATAACAAAACGATCTAAGAAAGGTTTGAAACTCGATTCATTAAGTCCATGAAAGCTGCAAGCGCATTCGTCAGACCAAAGGACATTACTAAGAACTCATAGTACCCATAGCGAGTACGAAAAGCAGTTTTTGGAATGTCTTCCTCTTTTATCTTCAATTGATAGTACCCTGAACGTAGGTCGATTTTTGAGAAACAAGTAGCTCCTTGAAGTTGATCAAACAAATCATCAATCCTTGGCAATGGATACTTGTTGCGAATAGTTATCTTATTGAGCTGATGATAATCCACACATAGTCGCATCGTTCCATCCTTCTTCTTTCTGAATAGAACAGGAGCTCCCCACGGAGAAGTGCTAGGACGAATGAATCCTTTCTCTAGCATATCTTCCAATTGAACTTTTAATTCTCGTAACTCAGTTGGAGCCATACGATAGGGAGGAATGGACACATGTTGGACTCCCGGAGCTAATTCTATGGAAAACTCAACTTCACGGTCAGGCAGTGTTCCGAGGGTTACCTGAAACTGTAGGTCGATCTCGGACGAGATCTTCTGTACTGGTCGGAGATGACGTGTCCGGCCGGTGGGTGGCGGCCGGAGCTGTCATGTCTGACTTGTTGGACTGACTGCACTGCTGATCCTCTGTCACTGGAGGGTGGGGGTACCTTCAAGGGACTTCGATGCTTAAGTTAGCAAGGGTATTAAGCAGGTTTTGAGTAGAATCAGAGTATGAGTTATACCTGGGTGCTCCAATGTATTTATAGTAGTGTGGGCTGACCTTTCTAGATAAGATAAGTTAGTTATCTTATCTTATCTTATCTTATCTTTGGGTGAAGTCAGCTTATCTTCAAGGGAACCACCTTTATCTCTATAGGCTTGGATTGCCTTTGGATTTGGGTCGTGTTCCTCTATTTGGGCCCTTTACTGGGCTTTCCTGTCGATTTGGCCGAGCTCTTTGGGAAGAGGTCGGATTGTCTGACCTGAAGAGGTCGGTTGCCTTGTTACTGAACATCCCAGGTCGGATAGCTCGACTCAGGGTATGAACAGTGCCCCTGCTCGAACTCGATCTTTCTTTCTGAGGTTGAGTCCTAAACTTCGATCCTTCTCTGGTGAAGCTGAACTCGAGCATTTGTCGACTTATTTCTTTTGTAGAATTTTGAATGTGGAACGTTTTCCTCTGAAAGTGCGCGCTTCTATAGTAGCGTTCTGTTCTTGGGAATGTGCGAGGGTTTAATACCTTCATTAATTGGTTTTAATTGCCCCGTTTCTCTTGGCTTTTTATTTTGAAATTTGTGCACAGAAACGGTTTCTCTTCTTCGTTTCTCTTTGTAACTTCTCCCTTTACTCTCTCACTTTTCTGTTTTCACCTACGCTTTGCATTTCTTGCGTTGCGGCGTTATTTGGCAATTTCTTGGGCGATTCCATCTCTCCGTCTTCAATCTCTTTCCGAAGCTTCCTCCTTTGCTCAGGTTGGTTTTTCTTTCTATTTCTTTATCGTTTTGCCCTTGGTTGTCTTTTGATAAAGCTTTGTTTTTTGGAATGTATGCTGGAAAGTCTGAGCCTTTATGCGTCGTTACGCTCGAGTTTACTGTTGTAATGCATGCTTCTGGCGTTTCTTCTGATGATTGAGGTTTTGCTTGTTTGCATGTTTGCTTACTATTTTTGACTGTCGTCTTCATATCTTGGAATTTTGGATTGATGAACTGTTTGATGATCTTTGAAAAAGACTGTGCCTCTTGTGGTTTTCTTTGCTGATAGACTTTGTAGAAGATAACGTTCTTTCTTTGTCTTTCTCTTCATGTTTGTTGTTTGTCTGGAAAGGGGTTTTTTGAATTTTTCTTCGTCGAGGGTTTCGTCTAGATGCTAACCTTGTAGATTTTTCCTGGGTCCTTACTCTGTCACTGCCTCCAAAGGATGCCCCTGGACCTTCTGTGTGGGTTCTGGGGTTTTCCTTTTGGTGTTTGTGTCATCTGAATCATACTGGCCGAGTTGTTTTATCCTTCGTCCGAGATGTTTTTTAGTAATCCGATCTTCTTTTCTTGTTGTAGGATTAGTTGGCCTCATGTCTTCTCGCAAAAATATTGTTGAGACGTCTTCCCAAGTCCCTGAGGGCATGGCTGACTGAGTGGATTCTATGGTTCTTCTGTGTGTTTCGTTGGTTGACTCTGAGTTCTGTCAGCAACTTAGGCAATTTCATAAGATCTGTGGTAATGTTGGTGATGAAAAGAACTATGAGCTTGTATCTTCGAGTTCTGAGGAGAGGGTCTGTTTCTCTACTCGAATTGCTGGAGAGCGCCCTTTTTTCTATGTCTACGACTTCTTTTTTAGTCAAATGAATATCACTCTTCCTTTTACCGATTTTGAGACCAACCTGTTATAGTCCTGTAATTTTGCTCCGTCCCAACTTCACCCCAATTCCTGGAGTTTCATAAAAATCTTTCAATTGTTGTGTCATGGATTCGGTATTCCTGCTTCACAATCCCTTTTCTTTTATCTCTTTGTTTTGACAAAGCCTGGGGTAGTTAAGAAGAAAGCCGCCTGGGTTTCTTTCCACGCTTCCCAAGGGAAAAGGGTTTTCTCTATGTTTGATGAATCTTTTTGTGACTTTAAAAATTACTTTTTTAAGGTCCGAGCTGTTGAGGGAGCTCGGCCCTTTTTTGTGGATGAAAATGACGAGCCCGCCTTTCCTTTGGAATGGCAAAAGGATGTGAGGGTATCTAGATATACATGAGAAATGTTGGATGAGGTTGAGCAAGCTTTCGTGACTGTTCTGGAAGAAAACTGGGGTTAGCCTCCCTATCTCAATACAAAGAAATTTTTAACCAATCCCTCTCTCATCCGAACTAAGCTGGGTAGTTAATTTTTTAATTTTCCTCTCTTGTCTGCTCCCATATTGTTTGCAAGCTCTTTTCTGATTTGTGAATTGGTTCCTTGTTGTGTTTTGCTTGCAGAGATGATTAAGAATAATGAATCTATGAAGGCCTTCAAAAGGGCGAGGAAAGCTACCGCAGCCCAAAATGTCTCGGCCAGGGCGGCCGGGGAGGGATCGTCCCAGGCTTAGTCGAAGCCGACCGTACTGGTACGCGGAATCGTGATTACACTTTAAGTATGTAAAATTCATCGCTCTTTCTTTCCCTGGTAATGGCGCCAAAAATATGATGCCAAGACCACGGTTCACAACTCCGTGTAACTGACCAGCAAGTACACTGGGTCGTCCAAGTAATACCTTACGTGAGTAAGGGTCGAATCCCACGGAAATTGTCGGTATGAAGCAAGCTATGGTCACCTTGCAAATCTCAGTTAGGCAGATATAAATTGATAATGGTGTTTTCGAATAATAAATAATAGAATAGGGATAGAGGTACTTATGTAAATCATTGGTAGGAATTTCAGATAAGCGAATGGAGATGCTTTTCGTTCCTCTGAACCTATGCTTTCCTGCTATCTTTATCCAATCACTCTTACTCCTTTCCATGGCTGGCTTTATGTGATACATCACCATTGTCAACGGCTACTTTCGGTCATCTCTCGGGAAAATGATCCAATGCCCTGTCACGGCACGGCTAATCATCTGGAGGCATCACCCTTGTCAATGGCTTCATCTTATCCTCTCAGTGAAAATGATCAACGCACCCTGTCACGACACGGCTATTCATCTGTCGGTTCTCGATCATGCTGGAATAGGATTTACTATCCTTTTGCGTTTGTCACTAACGCCCTGCAATCGCGAGTTTGGAGCTCGTCACAGTCATTCATTCATTGAACCCTACTCGGAATACCACAGACAAGGTTTAGACCTTCTAGATTCTCTTGAATGCCGCCATTATTCTAGCTTACGCCACGAAGATTCTGGTTAGGAGATCTAAGAGATACTCATTCAATCTAATGTAGAACGGAAGTGGTTGTCAGGCACGCGTTCATAGGGAATGATGATGATTGTCACGTTCATCACATTCAGATTGAAGTACGAATGAATAGTTTGGAAGCGAAACAAGATGAATTGAATAGAAAATAGTAGTACTTTGCATTAATCTTTGAGGAACAGCAGAGCTCCACACCTTAATCTATGGAGTGTAGAAACTCTACCGTTGAAAATACATAAGTGAAAGGTCCAGGCATGGCCGAGATGGCCAGCCCCCAAAACGTGATCAATAGATCAAAAGATAATCTAAAGATATCTAATACAATAGTAAAAGGTCCTATTTATAATAAACTAGCTACTAGGGTTTACATGAGTAAGTAATTGATGCATAAATCCACTTCCGGGACCCATTTGGTGTGTGCTTGGGCTGAGCTTTGAGTGTTACACGTGTAGAGGTCCTTCTTGGAGTTGAACGCCAGCTTTTGTGCCAGTTTGGGCGTTCAACTCTGGTTTTGGCTCTTTTTCTGGCGCTGGACGCCAGATTTGGGCAGAAAGCTGGCGTTGAACGCCAGTTTACGTCGTCTATTCTTGGTCAAAGTATAGACTATTATATATTTCTGGAAAGCCCTGGAAGTCTACTTTCCAACGCAATTGGAAGCGCGCCAATTCGAGTTCTGTAGCTCCAGAAAATCCACTTTGAGTGCAGGGAGGTCAGAATCCAACAGCATCAGCAGTCCTTCTTCAACCTCTGAATCTGATTTTTGCTCAAGTCCCTCAATTTTAGCCAGAAAATACCTGAAATCACAGAAAAACACACAAACTCATAGTAAAGTCCAGAAATGTGAATTTAACATAAAAACTAATGAAAACATCCCTAAAAGTAACTAGATCCTATTAAAAACATACTAAAAACAATGTCAAAAAGCGTATAAATTATCCGCTCATCACAACACCAAACTTAAATTGTTGATTGTCCCCAAGCAACTGAAAATCAAATAGGAAAAAAAGAAGAGAATATACTACAAATTCCAAACTATCAATGAAACAGAGCTTCAATCATATGAGCGGGACTTATAGCTTTTTGCCTCTTGAATAGTTTTGGCATCTCACTTTATCCATTGAGGTTCAGAATGATTGGCATCTATAGGAACTTCAGATTTCGAATAGTGTTATTGACTCTCCTAGTTCAGTATGATGATTCTTGAACACAGCTTCTTTATGAGTCTTGGCCGTGGCCCTAAGCACTTTGTTTTCCAGTATTACCACCGGATACATAAATGCCACAGACACATAATTGGGTGAACCTTTTCAGATTGTGACTCAGCTTTGCTAAAGTCCCCAATTAGAGGTGTCCAGGGTTCTTAAGCACACTCTTTTTTTTTTGCTTTGGACCCTGACTTTAACCGCTCAGTCTCAAGTTTTCACTTGACACCTACACGCCACAAGCACATGGTTAGGGACAGCTTGGGTTAGCCACTTAGACCAGGATTTTATTCCTTTAGGCCCTCCTATCCACTGATGCTCAAAGCCTTGGGATCCTTTTTATTTGCCCTTGCCTTTTGGTTTTAAGGGTTATTGGCTTTTTCTGCTTGCTTTTTCTTTTTCTTTCTATTTTTTTTCGCCTATATTTTTTTTATTTTTTATTTTTTTTCTACAAGCTTTGTTCTTTGCTGCTTTTTCTTGCTTCAAGAATCATTTTTATGATTTTTCAGATTATCAAATAACATGTCTCCTAGTCATCATTCTTTCAAGAGCCAACATATTTAACATTCTTAAACAACAACTTCAAAAGACATATGCACTGTTCAAGCATACATTCAGAAAACAAGAAGCATTGTCACCACATCAATATAATTAAACTAAGTTCAAGGATAAATTTGAAACTCATGTACTTCTTGTTCTTTTGAATTAAAATATTTTTCATTTAAGAGAGGTGATGGATTCATAGGACATTCATAACTTTAAGACATAGTTACTAACTACTAATGATCATGTAATGAAGACACAAACACAGATGAACACATAACATAGAAAACGAAAAACAGATAAAGTAAGAACAAGGAATGAGTCCACCTTAGTGATGGTGGCGTTTCCTTCTTCAGGAACCAATGATGTCCTTGAGCTCTTCTATATCTCTTCCTTGTCTTTGTTGCTCCTCCCTCATTGCTTTTTGATCTTCTCTGATTTCATGGAGCATGATGGAGTGCTCTTGATGTTCCACCCTTAGTTGTCCCATATTGGAACTCAATTCTCCTAGGGAGATGTTGATTTTCTCCCAATAATTTTGTGGAGGAAAGTGCATTTGAGGCATCTCAGGGATCTCATGGAAATGAGCTTCTTGCGCCTCTTGAGCTCCATGACTGGGCTCTCTTGCTTGCTCCATCTTTTTCTTAGTGATGGGTTTGTCCTCTTTAATGAGGATATCTCCCTCTATGTCAATCCCAGCCGAATTGCATAGGTGGCAAATGAGGTGAGGAAAGGCTAACCTTGCCATAGTGGAGGATTTGTCAGCCACCTTGTAGAGTTCTTGAGATATAATCTCATGAACTTCCACCTCTTCTCCAATCATGATGCTATGGATCATGATGGCCCGGTCTATAGTAACTTCAGACCGGTTGCTAGTGGGAATGATTGAGCATTGAATGAACTCCAACCATCCTCTAGCCACAGGCTTGAGGTCCAATCTTCTTAGTTGAACCGGCTTGCCTTTGGAGTCAATCTTCCATTGAGCTCCTTCTACATATATGTCCATAAGGACTTGGTCCAACCTTTGATTAAAGTTGACCCTTCTAGTGTAGGGGCGTTCATCTCCTTGCATCATAGGCAAGTTAAACGCCAACCTCACATTCTCCGAACTAAAATCTAAGTATTTCCCCCGAACCATTGTAACATAGTTCTTTGGATCCGGGTTCTTACTTTGATCATGGTTCTTGGTGATCCATGCATTGGCATAGAACTCTTGAACCATTACGATGCCGACTTGTTGGATGGGATTTGTTAGAACTTCCCAACCTCTTCTTTGAATTTCATGTCGGATCTCCGGATACTCATTTCTTTTGAGTTTGAAAGGTACCTCAGGGATTACCTTCTTCTTGGCCACAACATCATAGAAGTGGTCTTGATGGGCTTTGGAGATGAACCTTTCCATCTCCCATGACTCGGATGTGGAAGCTTTTGTCTTCCCTTTCTCCTTTCTAGAGGATTCTCCGGTCTTAGGTGCCATCAATGGTAATGAAAAAACAAAAAGCTTATGCTTTTACCACACCAAACTTAGAATTTTGCTCGCCCTCGAGCAATAAAAGAAAGTATAGATGAAGAAGAAGAAAAAATGGAGGAGAGGGAGAGGGGGTTAAGGTTCGGACATATGGGTGGGTTTGGGTGGGAAATTGGTTTTGAATTTGAAGGTAGGTGGAGTTTATGAGGTAGGTTTATGGGGAAGAGTGGATGGATGTGAGTGGTGAAGAGGTGATGGGGAAGAGAGTTTGAGGTGATTGGTGAAGGGTTTTTGGGGAAGAGTGTTTATGGGGTTGTGTGAAAGAGAGTGGTGAGAAGAAGTGAGTGGAGGTAGGTGGGGATCCTGTGGGGTCCACAGATCCTGAGTGGATCCTGTGGGGTCCACAGATCCTGAGGTGTTCAAGGGTTTACATCCCTGCACCCATTAGGCATGTAAAAATGCCTTTGCACACAACTATGGGCGTTCAGCGCCAGGTTGGTGGCCATTTTGGGCGTTCAACGCCCATTTGTGTGCCATTTCTGGCGTTGAACGCCAGAACCATGCTCTGTTCTGGCGCTGAACGCCAGACAGATGCTCCTCCAGGGTGTGATTTTTCTTCTGCTGTTTTTGATTTCGTTTTCAATTTTTATATTTATTTTGTGACTCCACATGATCATGAACCTACAAAGACATATAACTAAGAAAAATATAGTTAGATAAATAAAAATTGGGTTGCCTCCCAACAAGCGCTTCTTTAATGTCAATAGCTTGACAGTGGGCTCTCATGGAGCCTCACAGATGTTCAGAGCATTGTTGAAACTCTCCAACACCAAACTTAGAGTTTGACTGTGGGGGCTCTGGTTGACTCTGCTTTGAGAGAAGCTTTTTCTGCTTCCTCTTCATGGTTGCAGAGGTAGATCCTTGAGTTTTAAACACAAGGGAGTCCTCATTCCATTGAAGGACTATTTTACCTCTGTCAACATCAATCACAGCTCTTGCTGTGGCCAGGAAAGGTCTTCCTAGGATGATGGATTCATCCTCTTCCTTTCCAGTATCCAGGACTATGAAATCAGCAGGGATGTAAAGGCCTTCAACCTTTACTAACACGTCCTCTACTTGTCCATAAGCCTGTTTTCTTGAATTGTCTGCCATCTCTAATGAGATTCTAGCAGCTTGCACCCCATAGATTCCCAGTTTCTCTATTACAGAGAGGGGCATGAGGTTTATCCCTGAACCAAGGTCACACAGAGCCTTAAAGATCATGGTGCCTATGGTACAAGGTATTATGAACTTTTCAGGATTCTGTCTCTTCTGAGGCAATGTCAGTTGATCCAGATCACTTAGTTCATTGATGAACAAGGGAGGTTCAACTTCCCAAGTATCAATGCCAAATAATTTGGCATTTAGCTTCATGATTGCACCAAGAACTTGGCAGTTTGCTCTTCAGTAACATCCTCATTCTCTTCAGAAGAGGAATACTCATCAGAGCTCATGAAGGGCATAAGGAGGTTCAATGGAATCTCTATGGTCTCTAGATGAGCCTCAGATTCCTTTGGTTCCTCAGAGGGAAGCTCCTTATTGATCACTGGACATCCCAGGAGGTCTTCCTCTTTGGGATTCACGTCCTCTCCTTCCCTTACAGGTTCGGCCATGGTGCTTATGTCAATGGCCTTGCACTCTCCTTTTGGATTCTCTTCTGTATTGCTTGGGAGAGTACTAGGAGGGATTTCAGTGATTCTTTTACTCAGCTGGCCCACTTGTGCTTCCAAATTTCTAATGAAAGACCTTGTTTCATTCATGAAGCTCACAGTGGCCTTGGATAGATCAGAGACTAGATTTGCTAAATTAGAAGCATTTTGTTCAGAGTTCTCTGTCTGTTGCTGAGTGGATGATGGAAAAGGTTTATTATTGTTAAACCTGTTTCTTCCACCATTATTAAAGCCTTGTTGAGGCTTTTGATCCTTCCATGAGAAATTTGGATGATTTCTCCATGATGAGTTATAGGTGTTTCCATAAGGTTCACCTAAGTAATTCACCTCTGCTATTGCAGGGTTCTCAGGATCATAAGCTTCTTATTCATAAGAAGCCTCTTGAGTACTGTTGGATGCAGCTTGCATTCCATGCAGACTCTGAGAGATCATATTGACTTGCTGAGTCAATATTTTATTCTGAGCCAATATGGCATTCAGAGTATCAACTTCAAGAACTCCCTTCTTCATAGGCGTCCCATTATTCACAGGATTCCTTTTAGAAGTGTACATGAATTGGTTATTTGCAACCATGTCAATGAGTTCTTGAGCTTCTGCAGGCGTTTTCTTTAGGTGAATGGATCCACCTGCAGAAGTGTCCAGTGACATTTTTGATAGCTCAGATAAACCATCATAGAATATATCCAAGATGGTCCATTCTGAAAGCATGTCAGAAGGACACTTTTTGGTCAACTGTTTGTATCTTTCCCAAGCTTCATAGAGGGATTCACCTTCTTTCTGTCTGAAGGTTTGAACATCAGCTCTAAGCTTGCTCAGCTTTTGAGGAGGAAAGTACTTGGCTAAGAAAGCCGTGACCAGCTTATCCCAAGAGTTCAGGCTGTCTTTGGGTTGAGAATCCAACCATAATCTAGCTCTGTCTCTTACAGCAAAAGGGAAAAGCATGAGCCTGTAGCTTTCAGGATCTACTCCATTAGTCTTAACAGTATCACATATCTGCAAGAATTCAGTTAAGAACTGAAAAGGATCTTCAGATGGAAGTCCATGAAACTTGCAGTTCTGCTGCATCAGAGAAACTAATTGAGGTTTCAGCTCAAAGTTGTTTGCTCCAATGGCAGGAATGGAGATGCTTCTTCCATGTAAATTGGAATTAGGTGCAGTAAAGTCACCAAGCATCTTCCTTACATTATTATTATTTTCGGCTGCCATCCCCTCTTCCTGTTCGAAAATTTCTGAAAGGTTATTTCTGGATTGTTGTAATTTAGCTTCTCTTAATTTTCTCTTCAGAGTCCTTTCAGGTTCTGGATCTGCTTTCACAAGAATGTTCTTATCCTTGCTCCTGCTCATATGACAAAGAAGAAGGCACAAAAATAATAATAATAATAATATGGATCCTTTATACCACAGTATAGGGGTCCCTTTGTGAGTGGAAGGAAAGAGGGAGACAAAGAATGTGATGTAAAGAAAGAAACACAACTGTGAGGAGGGCAGAGATGTGAGATGAGATGTTAGTAAATGAATAAATAAATAGAATAAGATGGGAGAGGGAGAATTTTCGAAAATAATTTTTGAAAAAGAGTTAGTGATTTTCGAAAATAGTTTTTGAAAAAGGTTAGTATTTTTTTTTCGAAATTTTTTTTAAAATCAAAAATAAAAATAATTAGTTAATAAAAAAGAAATTTTTGAAAAAGAGGGGATATATTTTCGAAAATTAGAGAGAGAGAGAGTTAGTTAGGTGGTTTTGAAAAAGTTAAGAAACAAACAAAAAGTTAGTTAGTTAGTTGAAACAAATTTTGAAAAGATAAGAAGTTAGGAAGTTGGAAAAGATATTTTGAAATTAGATTTTTGAAAAAGATAAGATGAGAAGATATTTTTGAAAAGATATGATAGAACTTAGTTTTTGAAAAAAAAAGATTTGATTTTTAAAATCACAATTAATGACTTGATTCATAAGAAATCACAAGATATGATTCTAGAACTCAAAGTTTGAATCTTTCTTAACAAGCAAGTAACAAACTTGAAATTTTTGAATCAAAACATTAATTGTTATTGTTATTTTCGAAAATTTGGTATAAAAATAAGAAAAATATTTTTGAAAAATATTTTTGGAATTTTCGAAAATAACTAAGAATTTTGAAAAAGATTTGATTTTTGAAAAAGATTTTGAAAAAGATAAGATTTTCAAATTGAAATTTTGATTTGACTCATGAGAAACAATTTGATTTTAAAATTTTTTGAAAAAGTCAATCCAAATTTTCGAATTTGATGAGAAAAAATGGGAAAGATATTTTTTTGATTTTTTGAAATTTTTATGATGAGAGGGAAAAACACTAAAGAGATGCAATGCATGAAATTTTTAGATCAAAACATGTGATGCATGCAAGAATGCTATGAATGTCAAGATGAATACCAAGAACACTATGAATGTCAAGTTGAACATCATAGACACAATTTTGAAAAAAATTTTAATGCAAAGAAAACATGCAAGACACCAAACTTAGAATTCTTTAATGCTTAGATACTAAGAATTCAAGAATGCATATTATAAACATGAAAAGACACAAAACAAAAAATCATCAAGATCAAACAAGAAGACTTACCAAGAACAACTTGAAGATCATGAAGAACACTATGAATGCATGAAATTTTCGAAAAATGCAAGATGCACATGCAAATGACACCAAACTTATGACATGACTCATGACTCAAACAAGAAACACAAAAAATGTTTTTGATTTTTATGATTTTCTAAATTTTTTTGGATTTTTTTTCGAAAATTATATGAAAAAGAAAAAATAAGGATTCCAAAATTTTTAACATGAATTCCAGGAATCTTGTATTCTTAGTCTAAAGCTTCAGTCCAGGAATTAGACATGGCTCATGAGCCAGCCAAGCTTTCAATGAAAACTCCGGTCCAAAACACTAGACATGGCCAATGGCCAGCCAAGCTTCAGCATGTAATTCAGACATGACACGCCTGACATACTCATTCCCAAAGGAATTAGACATGGCTTTACAGCCAGCCAGGCTTCAACATGCTTCATGAAACACTAGAATTCATTCTTAAAAATTTTGAATAAATTTTTTTGAAAACAGATGAGAAAATTTTAGAAATATTTTTGAAAAATTTTTGAAAAGAAAACAAAAAAGAAAATTACCTAATCTGAGCAACAGGATGAACCGTTAGTTGTCCACACTCAAACAATCCCCGGCAACGGCGCCAAAAACTTGGTACGCGGAATCGTGATTTCACTTTAAGTATGTAAAATTCATCGCTCTTTCTTTCCCTGGTAATGGCGCCAAAAACATGATGCCAAGACCACGGTTCACAACTCCGTGTAACTGACCAGCAAGTGCACTGGGTCGTCCAAGTAATACCTTACGTGAGTAAGGGTCGAATCTCACGGAGATTGTCGGTATGAAGCAAGCTATGGTCACCTTGCAAATCTCAGTTAGGCAAATATAAATTGATAATGGTGTTTTCGAATAATAAATAATAGAATAGGGATAGAGGTACTTATGTAAATCATTGGTAGGAATTTCAGATAAGCGAATGGAGATGCTTTTCGTTCCTCTGAACCTCTGCTTTCTTGCTATCTTCATCCAATCAGTCTTACTCCTTTCCATGGCTGGCTTTATGTGATACATCACCATTGTCAACGGCTACTTTCGGTCATCTCTCGGGAAAATGATCCAATGCCCTGTCACAGCACGGCTAATCGTCTGGAGGCATCACCCTTGTCAATGGCTTCATCTTATCCTCTCAGTGAAAATGATCAACGCACCCTGTCACGGCACGGCTATTCATCTGTCGATTCTCGATCATGCTGGAATAGGATTTACTATCCTTTTGCGTCTGTCACTAACGCCCTGCAATCGCGAGTTTGGAGCTCGTCACAGTCATTCATTCATTGAATCCTACTCGGAATACCACAGACAAGGTTTAGACCTTCCGGATTCTCTTGAATGCCGCCATCATTCTAGCTTACGCCACGAAGATTCTGGTTAGGAGATCTAAGAGATACTCATTCAATCTAATGTAGAACGGAAGTGGTTGTCAGGCACGCGTTCATAGGGAATGATGATGATTGTCACGTTCATCACATTCAGATTGAAGTACGAATGAATAGCTTGGAAGCGAAACAAGATGAATTGAATAGAAAACAGTAGTACTTTGTATTAATCTTTGAGGAACAGCAGAGCTCCACACCTTAATCTATGGAGTGTAGAAACTCTACCGTTGAAAATACATAAGTGAAAGGTCCAGGCATGGCCGAGATGGCCAGCCCCCAAAACGTGATCAATAGATCAAAAGATAATCCAAAGATGTCTAATACAATAGTAAAAGGTCCTATTTATAATAAACTAGCTACTAGGGTTTACATGAGTAAGTAATTGATGCATAAATCCACTTCCGGGGCCCATTTGGTGTGTGCTTGGGCTGAGCTTTGAGTGTTACACGTGTAGAGGTCCTTCTTGGAGTTGAACGCCAGTTTTTGTGCCAGTTTGGGCGTTCAACTCTAGTTTTGGCTCCTTTTCTGGCGCTGGACGCCAGATTTGGGCAGAAAGCTGGCGTTGAACGCCAGTTTACGTCGTTTATTCTTGGCCAAATTATGGACTATTATATATTGCTGGAAAGCCCTGGAAGTCTACTTTCCAACGCAATTGGAAGCCCGCCAATTCGAGTTCTGTAGCTCCAGAAAATCCACTTTGAGTGCAGGGAGGTCAGAATCCAACAGCATCAGCAGTTCTTCTTCAACCTCTGAATCTGATTTTTGCTCAAGTCCCTCAATTTCAGCCAGAAAATACCTGAAATCACAGAAAAACACACAAACTCATAGTAAAGTCCAGAAATGTGAATTTAACATAAAAACTAATGAAAACATCCCTAAAAGTAACTAGATCCTACTAAAAACATACTAAAAACAATGTCAAAAAGCGTATAAATTATCCGCTCATCACGTACCGAGCTCTCCGGGGGCGAGGAAGGTAATCCCTACTCCCCGGGTTTGTTTGGTCGATCCTCCACAAACTTCTGTGGCTGCTTCTGGTGTTCCTCCGAGCAAAAAACAGAAGACAACTGAGCCTTTTAACCTTGACACCCCTGATTTTGATGCGATTGAATTTGTTGATAAGCAGATTGGTCCCTATGGTACCATCCCTACTGATGACGTCTCTCTTCTTCGACATTTAGACTTCATTACTCGGAGCGGCATAAAATTGGCACATGTGGGAGCTGCTATGTACCGTACTATCCAAGATCTTCCCCTTCATGCTACTAAGGCCTTTATGGAAGAGGCTAAGCAAGTTTGATAGAATGAAAGGTCTGAAGGAGGAGCTTCAAGTAAAGGTGGCCAGGCTGGAGAAGAAATTGGAGGGCGAGAAAGCAAGTTCTATTGCTTTGGAGGCTTCTGTGAGGTTGGCTGAAGACACGGCATTGAGGTATAAGGACAGCTATGTCACTTCCTACCGTGAGGTAATGCGTCTCAGAGAAGAGTTGGAGTCTGCCCGGGTTGACTATGCCGAGCTCCAGGGTCATCTTGTGGGCAGCGTAAATGCTGCTTATGAGAACCTGAAGGAACAAGTTCGAGTTCTAGCTCCCGAGGTTGACCTTACTCTCTTCAGCCTGGATAATGTCGTGAAGGAGGGCAAGATTGTCCCTGACGACCTTGATGATGACAATGTTGAATCTCTGCCTGTGCCAGTTGCCAAAGCTACTATTGTGCCGACCTCTTCAGCTCCTCCTATTGGGGTTAGCCATCCGGAACCAGAGCCTGAGTGCCAGAAATTAAATCGAGATGACGGGACGGTGGATGCGGTGCCCCTTCAGACTCGCCCTCCTTCACCCCGTGTTGATACTGTCGAGAAGCCTTCGGATAAATAGTTTTTATAAGTGTTTGTGTAGATAGCCCGGCTTGTGGGCTTTTGAACTTCTTTATTTTGTAAATGGTGTTTTGCTAACTGTTGACACTTCTTAGTTGCTTGTTTAGCAACCTTATTTTGAAAAACAAAGGTAGCTTCCAAGCTTTTGGGGCAGATTTTGGTGGCCTCTGAAGCTTGTTATAACTTTGTATTTTTATATCATGCTTATCTGCACTTAACTTGACATCTTTCTGGGTTTTGAGAATGTTGGAGCCTTGCTATTCGACTTCTTTGGCTTGCTTTTGTGGTTGTGGCTTTGATTCCTTTGAGGCAACAAAAATCCTATTTTGCTTGGACCCTTTGCGAGGTCTCTGCCAAGTATTACTTTTTGTAGTTTTCGCACTTTATGTGGGTCGACTTCGTCATGTCGGATCAAGTTACTTCGTAATCCTCTTTCTTGGACTTTTGTTCAAGTCTCTTTCAGGGATTACGTTTATGACCTTATGTTTTTGGGCCGACTTCGTCATGTCGGATTCTTCTAAGTTATTTTTGTAATCCTCTTTCTTGGACCTTGTTCAGGTCTCTTTCAGGGATCACTTCTATAACTTTATGTTTTGGGCCGACTTCGTCATGTCGGGCCCTTCTAAGTTATTTTTGTAATCCTCTTTCTTGGACCTTGTTCAGGTATCTTTCAGGGATCACTTCTATAACTTTATGTTTTGGGCCGACTTCGTCATGTCGGATTCTTCTAAGTTATTTTTGAAATCCTCTTTCTTGGACCTTGTTCAGGTCTCTTTCAGGGATCACTTCTATAACTTTATGTTTTGGGCCAACTTCATCATGTCGGGCCCTTCTAAGTTATTTTTGTAATCCTCTTTCTTGGACCTTGTTCAGGTCTCTTTCAGGGATCACTTCTATAACTTTATATTTTGGGCTGACTTTGTCATGTCGGGCCCTTCTAAGTTATTTTTGTAATCCTCTTTCTTGGACCTTGTTCAGGTCTCTTTCAGGGATCACTTCTATAACTTTATGTTTTGGGCCGACTTCGTCATGTCGGGCCCTTCTAAGTTAAAGTAATCCTCTTTAATAGGGTTGGCCAGACCTCTTTCCAGGGTTTACTTATAACTTGGGTTGACTTGGTCTGACTTCTTAGCGTCAGCCAGTCTTTAAGTTATTATTTAGAAATCCATAAGACCTCGTCAGGTTCTTTTTTCGGATCACTTTCGATAACTTCTTGCATTATTCTATTTTCATCTTTGCCGATTTGTAGAAGGTGGTTTTCATCTTTGTTTGTTCGACCTTTAGATGAATCGCATTTTTATCTCTGTTAGTCTTTATCGTGATCGTGCAGTGAATTTGTTTTTCACTTTCTGCCGATCTGTTGCTTTATAATCGGACGATGAATGTTTCAGATTAATGCGTCTTGAGAATTTGTAGAATATCTAAAATATATTTTATTCAAAAGAAAGTGCAAATATATACATGCGGGAGTTTTTCATCCCTTTAAGTTGGATAGTTTGTAGGTCTTAGCTTGGTACCTCATTAAAAAACCTTTTCAGGAAAAAGAGTGTACCTTATACCAAGATCCTTTATCATTCCTAACTATAGTACCTTCTTAGGTTGCAGGCGTGCCACGATCTAGGAAGCTCTCGTCTATCGAGTTCGAACAGTCTGTAGTAGCCCTTCCCAAGTACTTCAACGACTCGGTAGGGTCCTTTCCAGTTTGCTGCCAGCTTTCCTTCTCCGGGTCGAGTTGTTCCGATATCATTTCGGATTAGAGTGAGGTCGTTTTCCACAAAACCTCGTGGCACTACCTGTTGATTATATCTCGAAGCCATTCGATGCTTTAGTGATTCTTCCCTGATTCGAGCTCTTTCCTGAACTTCTGGAAGTAGGTCGAGTTCTTCCCTTTGTAGTTGGGAGTTGGCCTCTTCATTGTAGTGGACTACTCTAGGTGATCCTTCTTCCATTTCTATTGGGATCATTGCCTCCACTCCGTACGCTAATCGGAAGGGTGATTCCTTTGTGGTGGAATGTGGCATTGTTCGATATGCCCATAGGACTTGTGGGAGTTCCTCAGCCCAAGCTCTCTTTGCGTCCTGTAATCTCCGTTTTAACCCGGCCAATATGACTTTGTTGGCAGCTTCGGCTTGTCCATTGGCTTGGAGATGTTCGACGGAAGTGAACTGGTGCTTTATGTTCAGGTTAGCTACTAGTTTTCTGAAGCCTGCATCTGTGAATTGGGTGCCATTGTCTGTGGTGATGGAGTATGGGACCCCGAACCTTGTGACAATGTTTCTATATAGGAATTTTCGACTTCTTTGAGCAGTGGCGTTAGCTAGGGGTTCTGCCTCGATCCACTTTGTGAAATAGTCTACTCCTACTATGAGGAATTTAACTTGTCCCGATCCTTGAGGAAAGGGTCCGAGAAGGTCGAGTCCCCATTTTGCAAATGGCCAAGGTGAGGTTACGCTGATGAGCTCCTCCGGTGGGGCGATGTGAAAGTTGGCATGTTTTTGACATGGTGGACATGTCTTTACGAACTCTGTGGCCTCCTTTTGTAGAGTTGGCCAATAAAATCCTGCTCGAAGTACTTTTTTGGTGAGTGCTTGTGCTCCGAGATGATTACCACAGATGCCGCTGTGTACTTCTTCTAGAACTTCCTTTGTGTTGGAAGTCGGTACACATTTTAACAATGGGATTGAGATTCCTCTTTTATAAAGAGTATTTTTTATGATGGTGTAGTATTGTGCCTCCCGTTTTAACCTCTTTGCCTCATTCTCGTCTGTAGGAAGTGTTTCTGTTTTGAGGTAGTTAATTATGGGAGTCATCCATCCTTGATCTAAACCTGTTATGGCTAGGATTTTTTCCTCTTCCGAGATTGATGGGTTCTGTAGTGTTTCCTGGATGAGGCTTCTATTGTTGCCTCCTGGTTTGGTGCTGGCTAGTTTTGAGAGTGTATCAACTCGTGCATTTTGTTCGCGGGGTATGTGATGGATCTCATACTCCCCGAGTTGTCCGAGCTGTTCCCTGGCTTTATCCAAGTACCTTTTCATGGTGGGATCCTTGGCTTGGTAGTTTCCTGCTATTTGTGAAGTGACCACCTGGGAATCGCTGAAGATGATGAGTTTTTGAGCTCCAACCTCTTGAGCCAGCTTCAAACCAGCTAGTAGTGCCTCATATTCAGCTTGGTTGTTTGAGGCAGGGAACCTAAATTTGAGAGAGAGTTCGATTTGGGTTCCTTGATTACTTTCAATTATCACACCTGCCCCACTTCCAGTTTTATTCGAGGAGCCATCCACGTAGAGATTCTATTCTGTGGGGATTTCTGGGGTGTCTGTAAATTCTGTGATGAACTCGGCCAGGTGTTGTGATTTGATGGCCGTCTGAGCTTCGTATTGAAGGTCGAATTCGGACAACTTGACTGCCCATTGCAAGATTCTGCCTGCTAGATCTGTTTTCTGCAATATCCCTTTTATGGGCTGATTGGTCCGAACCTTAATGGTGTGAGCTTGGAAGTACGGACGAAGTCGTCGAGATGTTAGTATGAGAGCATAGGCAAATTTCTCTATTTTCTGGTAGTTCAGCTCGGATCCTTGTAGTGCTTTACTGATGAAGTATACAGGTTGTTGCCCATTGTCATCTTCTCGAACTAATGCCGAGGCTATTACCTGGCTTCTTACCGCGAGGTATAATATGAGTGGTTCTCCTTCTCGTGGCCGAGATAGGATAGGTGGCCATCCTAGAAATCTTTTGAAATCTTGGAAGGCTTGTTCGCACTCTGTTGTCCATTTGAACTTTTTTCCTTTCCTTAGAGTAGCATAGAAGGGAAGAAATCTTATCGCTGATCCCGCTAGGAATCTGGACAAGGCTGCCAATCTCCCGTTGAGTTGTTGTACCTCTTTGACACAAGTTGGGCTCTTCATGTTGAGTATGGCCTGACATTTATCCGGATTTGCCTCAATTCCTCTTTGTGTGAGCATAAAACCCAAGAACTTGCCTGCTTCTATTGCGAAGGTGCATTTTGCAGGATTGAGTCGCATGCCATGCTTCCTTATAGTGTCAAACACTTGGGCCAGGTCGGACAGTAATGTTTCTTCACTTTGTGTCTTTATCAACATGTCGTCCATATAGACTTTCATGAATTTTCTGATATGATCTGAAAAGGCTTTATTCATTAGCCTTTGATAAGTAGCTCCCGCGTTCTTGAGACCAAAAGGCATCACAATGTAGCAGTAGTTTGCTTTTGGTGTTAAAAACGAGGTTTTTTTTTATCGGGTGGATACATGAGGATTTGATTGTATCCGGAATATGCATCCATAAACGAGAGGTATTTATATCCGGAGGAGGCATCTACCAGAGCGTCGATACTTGGGAGTGGATATGGGTCTTTTGGGCAGGCTTTGTTGAGATCAATGTAGTCGGTGCACATCCGCCACTTTCCGTTTGATTTTTTCACCAAGACGACGTTGGCTAGCCATAATGGGTACTTGACTTCTCTTATGAATCCTGCCTCCAGTAGAGCCTGTACCTGTTCTTCCACAAATTGGGATCGTTCCGGTCTGAGCTTTCTACGCCTCTACTGTACTGGCCGAGATCCTGGGTAAACTGCCAGCTTGTGGCACATTAGCTTATGGTCTATGCCTGGCATGTCTGCAGCCTTCCACGCAAAGAGGTCGACGTTGTCTCGTAAGAATTGTACGAGTGATTCTTTTATATCTCCTTTTAGAGTCGTGCCAATATTGGTCATTTTGTCCGGGATGTTTTGAATCTAGACTTTCTCTACTTTCCCTTCAGGTTGTGGACGGAGTTCTTCTCGCCTCTGGATTCCACCAAGTTCGATTGTGTGAAATTCTTCTCCTTTGCCTCTGAGGTTTAGGCTTTTTTTATAACAGCGGCGCGCCATCTTCTGATCTGCTTTTATCGTAGCTATCCCTTCTGCAGTTGGGAATTTCATGCATAGATGTGGAGTTGAAACTTTTTCACCGAGTTGATTTAATGTCGTCCGACCAATTAGGGCATTGTAGGCTGAACTCACGTCGACCACGATGTAATCTATTTTAAGTGTTCTGGATTGGTTTCCTTTTTCGAAGGTTGTGTGTAGCGGGACGTATCCCAGTGGTTGCACTAGAGTGTCTCCCAGGCCGAACATGCTGTTTGGATATGCTTTAAGTTCTTTATCTTCTAGGCCGAGCTTGTCGAAGGCGGTTTTGAATAAGATATCGGCGGAGCTCCCTTGGTCTATTAGTGTGCGGTGGAGATTTGCATTTGCTAGTATAATGGTGATGACCATGGGATCGTCGTGTCTTGAGATGATTGCGGACGCATCTTCCTTGGTAAACGTAATTACAGGGATGTCGGGTACTTCTTCCTTCCCTCCGACATGATATACTTCTTTGAGATATCTTTTGCGAGATGATTTGGAGATTCCTCCTACTGCGAATCCTCCGTGTATCATATGGACATGTCTTTCTGGTGTACGAGGTGATCGCTCGGTTCGTCCAATCTCCTCGTCTCTTCTTCTTTTTCTTTGCTCATCGTCCCTGGTGGCCAGAAACCGATCTAATTTTCCTTCTTTCACTAATTTTTCTATGACATTTTTTAAGTCAAAGCATTCGTTGGTGGAGTGCCCACGGACTCGATGGTATTCACAATATTCATTTCAGTTTCCTCGTCCTCTTTTCCCTTGAGTGGTCGAGCTGGGGGTATTTTTTCTGTGTGGCAGACTTCTTTGTAAACATCCACCAGGGACACCCTAAGAGGGGTGTAATTATGGTATTTTCTAATTTTTTTCTCTTGTCGATCTTCCTTCTTTTTGGACTCTTTGTCTTTGTCTCGGTAGGCGAATCCGGATTTTGAGGTTTCTCCTAGTCGAGAATTTTCTTCCATGTTGATGTATTTTTCCGCTCGTTCCTGCACTTCATCCAGAGATGTGGGGTACTTCTTTGATATGGATTGGCTAAAAGGTCCCTCTTGTAGGCCATTGATGAGGCCCATGATGGCGGCTTCTGTTGGTAGACTTTGTATGTCTAGGCATGTTTTGTTGAATATTTCCATGTAGTTGCGAAGACTTTTCCGATCTCCTTGCTTGATTCCTAATAGATTGGGGGCATGCTTAGCCTTATCTTTTTGGATGGAGAATCTGGCCAGGAACTTTTTGGCTAAGTCATCAAAGCTTGAGATGAACTTCGGAGGTAGGTTTTCGAACCATCTAATTGCTGTCTTTGTGAGAGTTGTTGGGAAAGCTTTGCAGCGAACTGCATCTGAGGCGTCGGTGAGGTACATTCTACTTCTGAAATTGCTGAGGTGATGGTTGGGATCTGTAGTGCCATCGTATAAGGTCATATCTGGAAGTTTGAAGTCATTGGGGATTTTGGTCTTCATGATCTCCCTAGTGACTGGATCCTGATCTTTGCGAGAGTTGTCCTCAAGGGTGGGTCGAGTAGCTTTGGCTTTGAGATCAGCTTCGAGTTTCAGAAGTTTATCTTCTAATTCTCGGCGTCGCCTTACCTCTCTTTGCAGATCTTTTTCGACTTCTCGTTGATGCTAGGTTTCTTTTTCAAGTTTCTTTAAACGATCTTGAAGCGCTTCTATCACTCCCGGATTTGATGAGTTTTTGTCCCCGTTAGATTCCGGGGTATCTTTCAACGTATTGCCCGCATTTTTGTGCGGCGTTCTATCCTCTAGATTTGAATCGTGGTCGTTATCATGATCATCCGCCATGATGATGGGATGACTTCCAAGTTCCCCGGCAATGGCGCCGATGTTCCGAGGGTTACCTGAAACTGTAGGTCGATCTCGGACGAGATCTTCTGTACTGGTCGGAGATGACGTGTCCGGCCGGTGGGTGGCGGCCGGAGCTGTTGTGTCCGACTTGTTGGACTGACTGCACTGCTGATCCTCTGTCACTGGAGGGTGGGGGTACCTTCAAGGGACTTCGATGCTTAAGTTAGCAAGGGTATTAAGCAGGTTTTGAGTAGAATCAGAGTATGAGTTATACCTGGGTGCTCCAGTGTATTTATAGTAGTGTGGGCTGACCTTTCTAGATAAGATAAGTTAGTTATCTTATCTTATCTTATCTTATCTTTAGGTGAAGTCAGCTTATCTTCAAGGGAACCACCTTTATCTCTATAGGCTTGGATTGCCTTTGGATTTGGGTCGTGTTCCTCTATTTGGGCCCTTTACTGGGCTTTCCTGTCGATTTGGCCGAGCTCTTTGGGAAGAGGTCGGATTGTCTGACCTGAAGAGGTCGGTTGCCTTGTTACTAAACATCCCGGGTCGGATAGCTCGACTCAGGGTATGAACAGGCGGCATCCCTGGTAGCTCATCAAGGAACACATCAGGGAATTCTCTAATAATAGGAACCTGATCAAGACTAGGTACTTCGGCATCAACATCTCTAACAACTGCCAGAAATTCTTAGTTTCCCTTATCCATCAATTGCATAGCACTCATAGATGAAATGATGCTAGCTAAAGTGGGACAATCATCACCCTTAAAAATAAAAGGTGAGATACCCGGTATGTCAAACTTCATAGTTTTGGAGTACAGCCCACATCAGCATGACAAGCTGCTAACCAATCAATGCCTAAGATGACATCAATATCTTCCATTGGTTCTAAAAAGATCAAATCAGCTAAGGTTTCAACCTTATTAATTCTAACAACACAAGATCGAAACACGACTCGAACCACCGTGGAGACTCCAAGTGGAGTGCCAACATGAAATGGGTGGGATAACAGTTTAGGTTGTTTATCGAAATGAGATGCAAGATGTGGAGATACATATGAATAATAAGAACCCATATCAAATAACACTCGAGCATCTAAAGAACAAACTTGTAAAGTACCTTCCACCACAGCATTAGAAGCTTGAGCATCTTGACGTGTTAAAGCGTACACACGTGCCTGACCTCTTCTTCTTTGACTGCCTCCTCTATTATAAGTTTGACCCCTACCACCTGCTCCTCTGCCACTAGGACCAGAAGAATTTCTAATAGACATAGCTGAAGATGATAGCATTGATATTGTAGGACGTGCAATACCTGGAGCAAAGCCTCCTCTAGAAATTGGACAATCCCTCCTAAGATGACCAGATTGACCACAACCAAAACATGCACCAGTAGCCTTGAAACATATACCGGAATGGTAGATACCACACTACTGGCAGTAAAATTTAGTTGGTCTTGTCTGATTAGAACCATGTCCGCAAGATTGAGGGGTGCCCCCAACAAAAGGTCTTGGACTAAAAACACTCATACGAACAGATGCAGAAGAAGCAACTCCATCAAAAGATTTTTGAGGACGAGCTCAATAACCCGAATAACCTTGCTGATTAGTCTGACCATGATGAGACTGAAATCCCCCTGAACTAGCTCCATGATGAGTCCATATTTGATGATATACTTTGCTTTGATTTGAGTGGATTTTATCATATAAACCCACATTTATTCATCCAAATAGCATGCTTTTGTGTTTTCTCTCTAGATTGTGCCTAAATGTGAAAACATACGTTTTTGTACTTAAATTAATTATTTTAATCCCACTTTTATGTCATTCGATGCCATGACATGTTTGATGAGTGATTTTAGGTGCTAAAGGCAAGTTTGGCAAGGCAAAAGTGGAAGAAAGCATGTACAAAGGGAGAAAGCATGAAGAAAACAAAAGAGAAGCACACATTGGAGTGTGCGTGCGCACAACCCCCTGTGCGTATGCACAAAAGCCACAAAACCATGTGTGCGTATGCACGACAACCTTGCGTACGCACAAGAAGAAAATCAGCATGTGTGCGTACGCACACACCTGTGCGTCCGCACACGACCCAGCGCGTGACTCATTTATTGCAAATCACTGGGGCGATTTCTGGGCCTCTAGGGTCCATTTTTGGGGCTTTCTGAAGCTGATTGAGTGCTATATGAAGGAAGGCCTTACTTCATGTGAAGGAGGGAAGAAATTAGGGTTAGATTAGCATTATGTAGGTTGTTCTCTAGAGAGAGAAGCTCCCCCCTCTCTCTAGAATTAGGGTTCTTTAGTTTAATTTCCTGTAATTTCTACTTTTAATTATTGTTTTCATTTACTTTTCCTTGTCATTTATTGTTATTGCATCTTGTTCTTCTTCATTTCTCTTGTTATTTCCTTTATTTTGTCACTTTTATGTTTTATGAACACTTTTTGTCATTTTAATTCTAATTAATGCAATTTTATGTTTTTATGTCATTTATTGCTTTCTCTAGTTGTTATTGTTACTTTCTTACTTTGGTAGTTTTAGAATTTATTTTATTACAATTTAATATTATTTTATTCTCATGCACACCAAGTGTTTGATAAAATGCTTGGCTTAGTTTTTACTTAGTTTTTCTCCACTCTTGGCTTGGAATTGTTGACTTTGGTGTTCTTTGAGTCATTGATGTCCATTCTTGTTTGATATATTAGAGTAGTTAGTTGATTTGGTCTCCCTTGACTCTATGTGACCCCTTAGTGTTGACATAGGACTTAGGGATTGAAATTAACTATGCCTATTTGACTTATCTTCGATGTAAGGTTGACTAAGTAGGATTAACTCTTCATAATCATCATATGTTTGTGGTCAATGGCTAGGATAGATAGCCTTAGCCTTCAATTACTTGTCAAGAGGTTTCTTGCTTTTGAAGTTTTATTACTTTGACTTTTACTTGCTTTCATTTACTTTCTTGCATGTTAAGTTACTTTCTTGCCATTTCTTTTCCTTGCATTTAATTGCTTTGACTTTTATTGCTTTGATGTTTAATTTTTTGCACGTTTAATTCCTTGGTTGAAAAATTGGATGTTTGGATGTAATTGAGTTGTGGATGTCCATTCCGCATTGTGTGAGAATAGTTAATTGGTTTGGTTTCCATTGACGCTAGTCTTTCACTAAGTAATTAGCGAGTTGACTAGGACTTATGGATTGAGATCAATTATGGTTTTTTGACCAATTCTCAAGGAGGATTGATTGATTTGGATTGATTCCATACAATTGCCATGTTTGTGGTCCATAACTAGGATAGGAATCCTAAACTCCCCAATTCTTACTAAGAGTCCTTTAATTGCTTACCTTTAAATTCCTTGCATGCTTGTTTCAATTCCTTGCTATTTACATTCCCTTGCTTGCTTTCATTCCCCAATCCCCATGCTCTCTCCTTCATAGCCAATAATTGTACACTTAATTGTAACTCCTAAGGATGATGACCCGGGAGTTAAATACTCTCGGTTATTTTTTATTGTGACATTATTATTTGATTTTGAGAATTAATTGTCGGTTTGGACTATGCTACCAACAAAGTAATGCTTGTTTTGATGATTGATTCCAAACCGTACAATAATTCTCTTCGTCACTCCACCAGAAAATTGTCCCTTCATCTTAGGCTTCTTACCAACATTCTTAAAAGTATTTCTCTCCACTATCCCAGCTTCAATTCCATAAGCAGAGTTTAGGACATCCTTAAAAGACATGCGTCCGACTTCAGGCATAAGAATAGTGAACATAGGTTCTGCCAACCCACGAATGAATCGACGTACTTTCATCTCTTCTGAATTTACCAAGTATGGAGAACTAAAGTCTAGTAAATTCCTTAGCATACTCGGTCACAGTCATATTCTCTTGCCTTAATCTTTCAAAGGCAATTGCATCCTCTGCTTGCTTGTTAGCTGGATAAAACCGAGCGAGAAACTCTTCAGTGAACTCTTCCCAGGAAGGAGGAGGTAATTCAGCTGCTTCTTTTCTCTCAAGAAGAGACTCATACCAATATCTTGCCGAACTACGCAAGTTGTAGGATACTAACTCAACTGCCCATTCTTTGGTGTACTTGAGAGCTCGAATAGCTTTCTTTGCATCCTCTAGATATTGTTGTGGATCTTCATCCAATAAATCTCCATTGAAAGTGGACGAATTCAACTTCAAATACTTCTCAATTGGCAGCTCTTGATCCCCAAACAATTGATGAACCCTATGAGGCTGAGGATGTGGTGCATTAGGAAGTCTCGCTTCACCCCTATTTTGATTTGTTAGGACCTGTAACATCGCATTAAGAGTTTGATTCATTCCCCTCAATTCAGCTGTCAAGTCTGCTTGAGCCACTCCTACTGTAGGGTTTTCTTGAACTCCCTCATAGGGTATCCTTTCTCCGCGTCTATCAGCTATTCTTTGGCTCCTTGGTCTTTGTCGAAGGGCTCCAAGTGGCGGAAAAACTGTCCTATTGGATTCAGTAGTATCAGGAGCATTAACAGCTCCACCACGTCTTTTCTTAGGTGGCATCTTCCACCTATTGAGTAAATAAAGCGATTGGATTACCAATGACATATATATATGGAGTTCAAAGACAATAGGATAGACAGAAAGAATTATGAGACCAAAAGATTGAGCACAACTTCCTATAGGCCTCTAGTAACATCATACTTTGTGAAAATGGGCCAGCTTCCATTTGCACAATTGTGATCTTACTAAAGGACACTTGCTCCATATTACACAGGAAAACCAGGCTCTAATACCACTTTGTCATAACTCGAACCAAGTCATGACTGGCGCTCAAGGGACAAGTTCCTCAGCAAGCCAAACGACTAAATTTTCAGAAAAACGAACAGAATCTCCTCTATTCCTAGGACCTTACCAACATAAATATTATCTTCTTGTATCAATAATAAACATCCATTTCCAATGAAACCAACAACAATATATTTCAATCATATCCACCACCAAACATGTCCAAAATACGCATCATATATATTAAGTTGATAACTAGAGTATATAGTCAAATCTATAAGTGTTACATAACCAAATTATAACTACTATCTAAATAGTTCGATATTCAAAATAACATAACCCACACGAGGATCCTACCTGTGACATATGGAGCATTGACATAATCTAAATTTTGAGCAAAGGTTCCATTACATAATTAGTTAGCCCTTAGAAAGAAGAAGGTCTCACCAAAGTGACTAAGATCTACTGAGGGGCAGGTGAAATAGAACCTGAAATGACTCATGTATCAGAAAAATATGGAAATATAATAGGGTGAGTTTTGCAACTCAGTGAGCAAACATTACATCTATAACCACACGAGACAATATAGAGTTTACCTTGAAAATTATATTTCCTTTCAAAGATGAGAAATTCATATTAATTAATTATGCAAACAAATAGATAAGTAGTTAAGCGGATGAACTGAAATGGGAGTTCTCATTCCAGAAGTAAAATCAAATTAAATATTACAAACCTAGGGCGGCTCCAACTCTAAGGGTAGCTCTTTCCTCTAGTGTGCCCGTACGGCATAGCAGATCCAACGTGTGGCCTACACGTTGGGTTAGCAACACCCCTGCTAGTTGAGGTCTGAGTTAGATGTATCTAAGTTAACATCATAACCGTCGTTAACTACGGTTTTCTAGTCAGAGTCTCCCAACCAAACCAAACCAAATCATTTAGAACAAATCTCTAATAATTATAACATATTACTAAATTTTCATAGTAAATCAAATATACATAAGAATGCATACTAAAATTTAATTAAAATTCAATAGAGTCAAATAAGAAAATATGTATGCTTTACAAAATATATAAATATCGTCTCGTGTGTATTTTTATAAAATTATAAGTTTCACAAATCAATATTTATTTCAAAATTCAAAAATTAATATAATCAAATCTTTTCAAACTCCAAAAATAATTATAGACATAATATCCACTCACAACTTGATTCCAAAGAACCGGAAGAACTTTGAGTGCGTTAACGAGCTACCAAATGATGTCCAATAACTCTACAACTCTAGAAATATGACAATAATAATATTTGTAGCTACTAATATTGTCGATTAACATAATCTTACTGAATTTGATAGAAGCCCCAAATTTTCTAACCCTAATAACCCTAATTTCAGATTTTGCTATACCCACAAGTATAGGGATGATAAAAATTTGAGATATAGCTAATTATTGAGTCAAAGAATTACCTTAAAGTCTCAATAATAATCGGAACTCAAAAGTTGAATACTTTCCTCACTAATTAAGTTGAAACTCCATGATATAAGGTTGTGATAAATGAAATTTGAATGAATAAGTTAGAGAAGAGAAGGAGAAGGAAGTAAAATGAAAGAAGTGGGTTTAATGATAGTGTATGATTTCAAGAAGAAGAGATGAGAAGATGGAAAGGACAAAGAAGAAGAAGAAGAGAGAAGAAATAAAATTGAAAAGAAAGGAAAGGGTTTTGGGAGAAAGAAATAACTGGAGTTCGGGAGGGGGGTGAGTCACGTGACTCACTAAGTCCCTCTTCCTTTTTTTTTCTCTCTTCGCTAATAATAGTATTAGATGACCAAGGATGACTTTTAGTTGACCGTTCGATAATCTTAAGGCATGTGGGTCTTTAGAATGAGTTGATGGATGCTTAGTTAAAATGGGTTTAGGGTTAAGCGCGGTAATTGTCTTTGGTTTATCCCTGGGGCATTTAGAAAATTTTGAGATAAAAAATCATGGGTTTGAAATGGGTGTACACAAAAAAAGAATTAGATCTTTAAACAAAAGTTGGGCAAAAAATATATGTAATTTTTGTATACAAGTTAAAAACCAAAGATGATAGAAAAGTGTAGACAGGATAAAATTAGATTTAATTAGAATACCAAAAAAAAAGGACTCAATTATTATTACTATTATTATATTGTTGTTGTTGTTGTGACTTAACAACTAAAATATGTCATATAACTACTCTTTCATTAAAAAATAGATGGCATATTTTTTTCTGAACTTAATAAATTTTCTTCCTCCATCCTCTCATTTACTTAATGAGTAAGTATATATTTATTTGCTTAAAATAACTCCTTTTTTATTAAAAAAAAAATTTGCCTTTTTTTATCAAATGACATGAATTTAATTTAAATAATTTATATTAGTTTGCATCCTCTTGATAAGTTGGAGAAAATAAAATCATTCAAATTGTAGATAATCAGAATGATGTCTGAATTTTCTAATGTAAGAATTAAAATTGTGAAGCATAATTATTTATTGTCCTATTTTTTATTTATTCTAAAAATTAAAAAAAAACAAAAGAGCAATTAAAATTATAAACAAAATAAAAAAATTAAACCTTTATATTTTTTTGAGAAGATAAAATAGTTGAAGTAGATGAAGCAATAGAATTTATTAGTTTAATGAATAACGTTTTTTTTTTAATTTGGTTTAAGGTCCACAGCAATAAGCTACGTATCTTGAAGGGCAAGGCTGAGTTGGATCCTATGGCAGTTGTACAGTACTCGTATTGCGCTGAGAAGCACCTTAGTCACCTGTTTTGGTCAAATGGTCACATGCAGCATAACTACAAATGCTTCAGTGATGTGTTGGCATTTGACTCGACATACAGAAAAAACTTATATGACTACGATTTTTTTGTTCTTGTAACAAAAGTGTTGAGTTTGGAAAACTTCAAATTATTGTGATGATTAAACATTGTTAAAAATATTAATTAGAAATTATTAATTTGATTTTGGCTTCAAATTATTTGTTTAATAATTTCTATTTGTGTGCAGAATTTTGATCATTGGGCATAAGCAACATAAAGCCCAAAATGTTGAGAAATTATTCATCCTTTGGTACAACAATTAGTCAAGCATTGTGGCTGAATTATTATTATGTTTATTGGGCCAGGGAACTAATGTGAAGCCCAAAACTATTTTCTTTTGATCCAACAAAGTGTTGGCCCGAAATTGAAAAAAGGAAAGAAAGGAAATGGAGCATGATGAGTTTGGTTACCTACTCCCACTTTTGATGGAATTTAAATTTAATTAATTTGATTTAATTACATTGGTAACAGGAAAGAGAAAAATCAAAATTGATTTGATAGCTTTCAATGCCTCACACGTTATTATGCATAGGGGAATGGAAGTGGAAATTAATTCATTTTAATTTCATTCATTATTTCCATTGAAAGCCTTTTCTCTCTTCTCTCTCCTCTCTCTCTTCTTCGGTCATGTCATACAGGAAGAAAGAAAGAAGAAGCAATCAGAAAAGCAGTGAAGCTAGTAGAAGGAAAGAGGCTAAGAAGAAGCAAGCGGCTAAGGTGATAATGGCCCTTGCAAAAAGAAGATCTAAGGCATGGCGTGTCTGAGATCTTTTCCACTTAAGGCAAGATGTGGTGAAGAAGCTTCAAGATCTCCATGCCTAAAGTAGTAGCAATCCATTTCGGTCAGAGAAGAAGATCTCTAAGGTGAAGCTCATTTCCACTTTTGTTCATCCATCACAGAAGGTAGCTATTGGAGCTACATTGAGGAAGGAGCAAATATGGAACGACAGAAGGAACTGTCAAGGATCAAGAGTTCATCAAGGGTCAGAAATCCTTCTTGGGGACCAAGTCAAAATGGAAGGCTCAGATTGATGAAGCTTGAGGAGAATGATGAGAGAGAGGTAATTGCATGTTGATTTTGCTTTCAGTTTCTCTCTCTCTCTTCTCTCTGTCCAAACCGGTTTTGATTATTGAAGAAGAAGAAAGTGGCTTGGTTCAACCGGTTTCAACCTTAGAAGCTTTCCCTTCTATAATAAGGGTGAACGGCCAAGGGTTGAGACAAGGAGAGAAAGTACAGAGTTCTCAAAGCTACCCAAGCTAACAGAAGTTCTTCTCCTTCAATGTGTTTCATTTTGTTTTCTTTTCTTTAGTTTTGTCTGTCTGAGTCTCATGGTGAAAAAGATAAACAGAGTGAGGTTTGTAAAAAAAAGCCAGTGAGAGAAAAAAGACAGAGTGTACAAAATTAAAGAAAAAGCCATAGATGTCTTAGAGATCCTTTGTACATCTATGTGTTGTGTATCATGATTCTATGGGAATCTCCTTGCAAGTTGGGTTAGCACTTAGCAGTTGAAAGCTTGGTAGGTGACCAAGTCAAGTTCAGTTTTGGGTATAGATTATGGACTTGTCCCAGATAGGAATGGGTAGTTCCTAGGGAGAATTGGTGTATGTAATCAAATGATTATAGTGAAATTCCGTCACTGTTGTGATGGAGACTGGATGTAGGCTGCACTGTATTTAGCAGCTAAACCAGGATACTTCTTGGTGTGATTCTCTCTCTCTCTCTTCTACTCTATTTCTATTTCTGTTAAGTAGGAGACAAAATTGAAAAACATCTCCTGACTGGTTACGAGACAAAAAGAAAATATCTCTTGACTGGTTATGAGACAAAAAAAAGCAGAAAAATCTCCTGAAGCTATTTTAAAAGGGTAGAAAGTAATACCCAGCAAAAAGGGGCTAAGATTCAACCCTCCCTTCTCTTAGCCACTGATTACCATCAACTGTGCGATCAGTTTCGAGGAATACCGATGGGTATCAAGATGCACAACAGCAAAGAAAATCTGGGACAAACTTCAAATTACTCATGAAGGCACAACCCTAGTGAAGAAGACCAGAATAGACATGCTGAACAAAGAGTATGAAATATTCTCAATGAAGGAAGAAGAAATGATAGATGAGTTGTTCGAAAGATTCAACGTCATCGTCACTGGCTTGGATGCTATGGGAATCACATATCCTGAATCTGTGCTTGTGAGAAAAATTTTGAGATGTCTCACAAAAAAGTGGGAAACAAAAGCAATAGTGATAGCTGAAAGTAGCAACATTGATAATATGACATATGATGATTTGAGAGGAAATTTTCTTGCTTTTGAAAACACTTATTTGAAAAAAGATACAAAAAGGAAAGGAATTACTCTCAAATTTGTTTCTGAAACTTTGGATGATGAATCCAGTGATAACTCATCTGAAAATGATTTTGTTTTGTTTGCTAAGAAATTCAGGAAAATGGTGAAACTGAAGGAGAAAAACAGAGGAAGCAGCTCAAGAAAGGCAAAGAAGGATCTCAGCAAAGTGATCTGCTACAACTGCAAAGAGGCTGGACACTTCAAATCCGATTGCCCTAAGCTGAAGAAGGAGGATAAGCCGAAAAGGAGAAAGAATAAAGGACTCATGTCTTCTTGGGAAGACTTGGAAAACGACTCTGATGAAGATGAAGAATCTGAAACTAAGTCTCAAACCTGCCTTATGGTCGATCACGTAGAGCAGGTAGTTTTTCATAACCCTGACACTGAAGACCTTCATCTTATGATTGATCATATTTCTGAAAAGATTAAATGTTTCCTAAGAGAAAATCAAGATCTTGAGTCTCAAATAGAAATACTGAAGGCAGAAAATGGTTTTCTGAAAGAAAAGTTGAGAGAGGCTGAAACCGCTGTTGATCTTGTTGAGGAAAACAAGCGGTTGAAAGCTGAAATAAAAGCTTGTGAAAAACAGCATTCTGTAGTTGCATATCTTAACTGTTTTGAAGAAAATGAGAAGTTGCTTAAAGAGGTAAAAAGACTTAAATAGGACTTAGCCACCTTTGCTCAAAGTTCTGAAAACTTAAATCAACTTTTGGCTAGTCAAAAACCTCTTTATGATAAAGCTGGGCTGGGTTTTCATAAATTTGCAAAATCTGTTGAAAAACCTTCTTTTACAAACATGGCATCATCTTCAAATGATGTAAGGTTTCAAAACCCAACAAGCTTTAGAAAAACAGCAACTCAAAGATTTTGTAGATTATGCAATCAGAATGGACATTCTCCTATTCAGTGCTTCTTTAGTAAAAGAATGATTGGAAACAAGGTTTACAAGATTGTGTGTGATTATAATGGCTTGGGACAAAGAAGATGGTTTGACATCAAAGGATCCAAAAAGATTTGGATACCTAAGGTCACTTGAGCTTATTTTGTAGGTTTGCCTAGCATCCAAGCGAAAAGACAACATCTGGTATATGGATAGTGGGTGCTCTAGGCATATGATCGGAAAGGCAACGTTCCTCATCAAGCTTGATGAGTATGATAGAGATTTTGTCACTTTCGGTGATAATGGAAAAGAAAAAATAGTGGCCATAGAAAAAGTTGGTAAAATTTTCTCTTTTTTCATAAATGATGTTTTGCTTGTTGATGGTTTGAAACACAATTTACTAAGCATTAGCCAATTATGTGACCTTGGTTATGAAGTTATTTTTAGAAAATTGGATTGCTTAGTTATTTGTGAAAAATCTGGTGAAATCTTGTTTGAAGCTAAAAGGTGTGATAATGTGTATGGATTAACTCTTGAGGATTTAAAAGATAAAAAAAGTGACATGTTTTACTTCACTTGAATCTGAAAAATGGCTTTGGCATAAGAAATTAGGTCATGCAAATATGTACCAAATTTCTAAGCTTGTTAAGAAGAACTTGGTGAGAGGAATTTCTAACATTAAATTTGATAAGGATATTACTTGTGATGCTTGTCAACTAGGCAAACAAGTAAAATCCTCTTTTAAATCTAAAGATGGAATTTCCTCCAAGAGGCTATTGGAAATGTTGTATATTGATCTTTTCGGTCCAACAAGAACTCAAAGTTTAGGAGGTAAACATTATGGTTTGGTGGTGGTGGATGACTACTCTAGATTCGGTTGGGTTCTCTTCCTAGCTCATAAGAATGATGCATTCCATGCTTTTTCCACACTTTGTAAAAAGATTCAAAATGAAAAGGATTTGAAAATAGCCCACTTAAGAAGTGATCATGAAAAAGAATTTGAAAATCAAGATTTTAAAAAATTCTGTGATAATTTTGGTATTGCACATAACTTTTCATGTCCTAGAACTCCTCAACAAAATGGGGTAGTTTAAAGAAGGAATAGAAGCCTTCAAGAAATGACTAGGGCAATTCTTTGTGAAAATGATGTACCAAAATTTTTTTGGGCTGAAGCTATAAATACAGCTTGTTATATTTTGAATAGAACCATCATTCGGAAAGGTTTAAAGAAAACTCCATATGAGCTTTGGAAAGGAACCCTCCTAATCTTAAGTATTTCCATGTTTTTGGATGCAAATGTTTTGTTCTTAACAATAAAGAAAATCTTGGAAAATTTGATTCAAAATTCTATGAGCTAGGAGACGTGTAAAATTTTGGAGGAATTCCATGCTTTTTCCACACTTTTTTCATATACTTGGCACAGAGGCAGTAACGAGACGTGTAAAACTCACGAAATTAATAAATAATTAGCCAATAAATTAATTATTATTTAAAGAAATTAAAAAATTAAATTTTATAGTTTAGAATGGAAGAAATAATTAAAATACAAATTTTAATACTAATTTTAAAGATTTTGTCCCAAAAACAGGCCAACAGGCCAAACCGGTTGAATCGAGCCCAAACTTGGCCAAGGCCCATTATATAAACGAGGCATTCAGCCTCCTTTCTTTCACAAAATGGGTTTCACACCGAGGAAGAAGGAGAAAACAAACGAAACCCTCCTTCAAAAATTCAATTCCACGTAACTTTCAATCTGGAGCTCCAATTGACGAGCCATCAGTGGCTATGCGTTCATCTTGGAATTCTTGACAAAACCAATAGATCAATTTGGTAAGAATCTATCAATTTCTTACCTAGCCACTCTCCCCTAATTTTAAAATTTAAAGTTTTGATTTTGAGAGATGATGTGGTATTGATGTTCTAGGGTCGAATTAGGTCGTGGATAGTGTTGGCCTTTGTCCATTTCATCCATGGGTAAGGTAAGGAACTGTTGAAACATTGTGAATTATTGAATTAGTGAAACCTATGATGATTATAGTGATATTGTGTGAATTAGATTGTGTTCTTATTGATTTGGAGTTCAATTGGGCAGTTTGAAACGAAATCCGAGTGATTAAGTTTGAGGAATTGATGTTTGGAAGCTTGGAGCTTGTGAAAGGAGAGGTTTTTGAAGTCTTCCAAACTTAGGGAGAAATCGGCCAAGGTATGGTTTTGGTTTCTTGTAGATAATATATAATGTTTTGTGAAAATATAGGCTAGATGACCATAGGATAAGTTAGAAATGATTTCGATATTGGAATTGGTTTGCTTATTGGAAATGATTTAAAAATGGTTTCAGAAGTAGTTTGGTTGGGACCCAAGGAGAGTGGCAAAGTCCGAATTATAAAGGAAATGCTGCCAAAATTTTTATAAAAAATAAAAAATTTGGTTTGAAGTATTATTTAGACAAGTATGGATAAAAGAATTATATTATTTGACTTCAATTTATAAAGAAAGGAAATGCATTATGTTTTGAGTTTTATTTAGTTAAGAAGAGAATTATGTTTTGAGTATGAATTATTGATGAACGGAATGGGAGGTGTGATGATGATAATTGTTGAATGAATTGAGTGATGATGAGGATGAATTTGATATGGAAATGTTTTATGGGGATCGTGGTTATTTACCGCGCACCAGATTTTAAAGAAAATTGTTTTGTGGGGATCGTGGTTATTTACCGCCCACGTGTGTGCTATTTTCTAATTGAAAATGTCTGTGGGGATCGAGGTGGTTTACTGCCCGCAGATAGGGAGAATCGAGGTGGTTTACCGCTCACCAGTTTTCAAGAGGACGATGTCCGGGTTAGCTACCGGACATGTCGGGTTGGCTGTATAATCAACAGATGAGACTCATCAGCCATAGGGTAGGCATACATCATATGCATATGTGTGTTTTGTTTGATTGTGCATTAATTGGACTTGCCTATGTGATTATTATGTTACCTGCTATATCTGCTACCTGCTGTATCTGTATCCTACTTGTGTTTGCTTGTCTGTGTACAGGAGTTTTGGAGGATTGGAGGAAGGCGGACATTAGGACTTAAGTTAGAAAGGAATTAGTAATAAGAACCTTAGATAACTTACCATGTTTATGGTTTTCAATTTATAAATTTTAAGATTTAAATCTGGGTGTCAGAGTTCTAGGATTGCCTCTGGCTTTTTGGGACCTTATATATTATGTATGTGGGCACCATCACCATGCTGAAAACCTCCGGTTCTCATTCCATATATATGTTGTTGTTTTCAGATGCAGGTCGAGATGTGCCTTGGTGAGCGTCTGGAGGTTCCTATGGCAAGCGAAGTTGGGAAGTTATATTTTGGGGTTGTCTGTTATGTATCTTCTGTTCATAGATTCTCCTATATATATATATGATGTTTAATCCTCTTAGAGACTTTTTGGAGAACTAAGTGCCTTCTTTATGCATGTTGGGTTATTTTGGGATATATACTTATGCTTATGTATTTATATTCCGGCCAGCCTTAGCTTAACAGGTTGCGTCTGGAGCCTGATATTCTGTATTTTGGTATTTGACTCTTTGTATATACTCATGTCTTACCCTTATCTTTTCTCCAATTTTACGTCTTCGAGTGTAATGCGCTTTTCTTTTCGCGATTTTTTGCTTAACCACCCTTTAAGGCTCCTCAAATATTATATTCCTTTAGTTATATTATGTATGTATATTTTATTTTGAACGTCGTAATACCTCATCACCTCTGTTTTACAACTTAAACGTAAAGCTCTGTGCAGTAGGGTATTACAAGACGTGACCGGAAAAAGCATCGTCCACGGTAGCATGCAGTGAGTCCACGAGAACATCATCTTCTTCAACGTTCATGGAGCTCTCATATGTTGTTAATGGAGGAAGAGGGTCTGCGTTGGAGTGGGTGGAAACCAAGCCAGGAGTATGGATCTATTAGGAATGGGTAGAATTCTTTGGGTTGGGTCTGCTTTTGTGGCTGTATCTCCCTCCACGATTCTGAATTGCCTAACTCCATCCATATAATTATACAAGTCCTAACTCCAGCCATATAATTTGTGAACTAGCTTATTTACCCTCGTCCGTTCACGAAAATGCGAGAACTCTTACTCATTTAACACTACATTCAAGCACCGATGCAGCGGCTCCTACTCATTTGACACTGAACGTGAGCCATGCAGTGCGTTGCTTCCAGGCAACGATTTAGCTTTAGCGCAATAACGTCTTTAATCCATGTCATGAAGATTCGACTAAGTTTTATGTTGGTTGTCGAATGCCTACACAACCCTCCTCCTTTATCTGAGCTTAGGACCGATTATGTACCGCAGGTGTAGCATAGCCAGAGTTTATTTATTGATAATCATACCTACAAATTTCGATCTCCAAATGTGTTTCACTAATAGACAAGTGCTGAAGTGGAGTAGAAGTGATTATACGTAGATTGTTTATATTTCTCTTAATAATTATACACAAATTTAGAAGTGCATGAAGACTATATATATTTCAACACTTCGATTTCCAGCTTCCTGCTACAACCTGCTACGCTCTTGACATGTTGCTTGATCATCTGATTTTCAGAACTCACATTTGCTTTGAGCACGTGAGAGCTGGTTGACCGTTTGTTGCAATAACTCTGTTTGAAAGAAACAATTTTCATAGTGGTATACTAGATTAACTTGTACAGTAGTAAGTTTATACAAATAATCATATATATAATAAAATAACTATATAAAACTTTTAAAATATAATTGACGTCTAAGATGTTCTTAACTTCTAGAGTATATATACAAAAATCTCTTGATCCGCATATGAAATTTTTTACCTATCTAGCCTCCACTATGCTATTTGTGACATCATTGATTGAGCATGTTCTGTTATTACTTGAAGAAGAACCTTCATCAACCATTTCTCTTTCTAAAAAGAACCCAGGCATTTTAGGTAGAGGTAGTGTGGATTCACTAGTCAACATTTGAACAACATATGACATGTTTGGCCTCTCATCTGGACTTTTTTGCACACAAAGTAGTCCCACGTGAATTGATCTTAACATTGAAGATAAATTTGATGTATCTCTTATTGGAGCATGAATTATTTCGTACCCTTTGTCTTCCATAAATAGTTTCCATGCCTGCATATATTTTTTGCAAAGCTTGTGGTTAAGATTAGAAACATATATAACAAATTATTATTAGAATTCAGTTACACACTTACATGTCCTAGAAGATTAAATTGATGATCTTGATGAATGAATCCTCTATTTCTATTTCCACTCACTATTTCTAACACCAATACACCAAAACTGAATACATCGGATTTTGTTGAGTAAACTCCATCAATTATGTACTCTGGTGATAAATATCCGCTGTGCACATCCAACCAAAGGAAAAAGAAAAAGAAAGAAAAAGGAAAAAAAAAAAATCAAACATATAGCCAAGCCATCATAGATACCCATATTAACAATCAGCAAAGCATAAGAGACTTACTAAGTTCCAACAACATGTCTTGTGTTTGCTTTTGTTTCGTTCCCTCCAAAACTTCTAGCTAGTCCAAAGTCTGAAATTTTTGGATTCATTTCACGGTCTAATAAAATATTAGCAGCTTTAAGATCTCTATGAACTATTCTATGTCTTGAATCTTGATGAAGATAAAGAAGACCTCGAGCAATCCCATTGATAATGTCAAAGCGCCTAGTCCAATCTAGTAACATGCTCTTCTTCTCATCTGTTCAAAAGGTAGTCAATTATATCTTTCTTGTGGTAAGAGTGTAAACTTAAGTTGAGAAGTAATTGAATAGTGCATGGATTAACACATTATCTCATAATTTAATACGAAACCTCTAGTGGAAATCTTTTTGCATATATAATTTCTGTAGATAAAAGATAATAAGTGTTGAAAAGAAAAATAATATATTGTAGTCTATTCATTATTATATGTTTTTCAAACAAAAAATTCTCATTCACCAAGATAGAGAGTACACTTGCAACTTAATTGAATGATCATAAAGGATTTCTGAAATCAAACCAAATATGAAGTAGTCCAAGCTTTTGTTGGGCATAAATTCATAGACTAGCAATCTTTCTTCTGCATAAACGCAACATCCTAGGAGTTTCACTAAATTTCTGTGCTGAAGTTTGGCAATATGCATAACTTCATTTTTGAACTCTTGGATTCCTTGACTTGAATTCTGTAAGAGTCTCTTAACCGCTATTTCTTTTCCATCCTTTAATACACCCTGAAAGTTGTAACAATATATATAATGTAACATTTTCATATATAGTGTTTTTTTTGTGTAAAACAAAAGGCAAATGGTTTCACTACCTTATATACCGAACCAAAGCCACCTTTTCCCAAAATGCTATCGGTTGAAAAATTATTTGTTGCAGAAGAAATTGTGGACATATCAAACAAAGGCAATTGTGGATCTTCCTCTTGTTGGTCACTTGTTACATCTACATAATTAGCATCATGTAATATGTAAATGCAATACATGCTCTGTTTTCCACATCACTTAAATAATATAAGAGTTACTTAACTACCTTTCCTTCGTATCTTCCATCTAAAGACGATGAAGGCCAAGCATATGATTAGAACACTAGAAGATAACGCACAAATTATGATGATAGTCTTTTTCTTTCGGACATTTGATTTGTGTGATTTATTTTCCTCTATAAGAAGAAAAAATGCACCCGTTAAACGAAAATAAACAATTAATTAATAAATAGCAGAAAATTGAAAAAAAGAATAATTAAAAAAAATAGAAAATACTTATACCTAGTTCTGTAGCAGCCATTCTTAAGTAAATATCTTCAAGAGAATTTGGATTCAGGGCTTTAATATCATTTAAATTACCAAACCACATCAAACAACCACTTGCGCCTTCACTTATATCCAAAGCTGCATAAGCCATACATGAACAATTCTTCAAGCACATCATCTTACAATCTTCAATGCTGATATTTCTACTATACCATGATCTTTCTGTATCTGGCAATTTCAGCCCTGAATACTTCAAGAACCCATCTCCATAACAATCCAATGATGTTCTTCTTACACAACCATCTGATAAACCTTGCTCCTTCTTATTATTATCTTGCACAAATCCATCCAAACAACTACAAATTGGATAGTTGTTAACATTACAACTAGAATAAGCTCCACATGTTTCATAGTAGTCACAATCATCAGCCGGTAACCTTGCCAAGTTGATCCAAGTCGATGTGTCCGTACTCCACTGGCTTCTCTGGTTGATTCCCTCCGGCGTTAGAACCACTTTATGAGGGTTTGAATTATTGATAAGTTCATACATAAAATATATCTCTTCCTCGTTAGAAACATATTTATATCTAAAGATTGGGTTTCCTTTCACTTGTGGCGTTCCACTGAATTGAACTCCATTCCATGATCCGGCACGAAATCTTTTGTTTGCACCTTCTTTAATGAATACTTGAGGATATCCCTTGATATCGATTTGTAAAGTATATCTACCTGGAAACGGATCATCCGAGCTGCTCCATGAGGTTAGATATCGATTCTGTCCTGTTTTCAGATTTATTCCTAACTTCTGTTCAGGCAAGACCGTGTCGCCTGGATAATCAAAACTTTGCCATACGAAATCTTCTTCCTTAGCACCATTGTTGCTTGTTTCTTGCACAACAAGATTTCCTGAATTCAAAAGCTTTGCAACCGGATTCAGGATGGATCTTGTTGCGTTGGAGGACCAAATAAGACTGCTGTTATGATCAAGAAGGACTAGAATTCCCGTGTTGTTGAGCTTCAGAACCCCTGAGGAACCAGTGAGGGGTTTTTCTCTGTTTGCAACCCACACTATTGCCTTTGTTGGATCTTTGTTATACCAGATTCCAACATAACGGTTCTTGGAAGTTCCAGGGCTGAAGAATCCCAATACAAAGATTTCATCAGCTGAAACTATTTTCTCACCATCACTGATAGATTGCAGTGAATCAATAGTGTCCCTTGCAGTGGAAGCCACCATATGGTTCATCAAAAATAAGCATAAGAGAATCATTATTGTGAAGTCTTCCATTTACAGTGTGAATCTGAGTGTCTCTCTGTAAGCAGAAAATGTAGAAAATGTCTTAATAACTTGTACTAAGGTTTCATTGAATTGCCTTCTCTGTCAAAGTTGAAAGTTGCTTACTGGTTTACTTTTTCTTCTTATTATTTTGTGTTAGGTAACAGGAATTTGTCAATTGTTCACTTCATACGGCCCAATTAAGTTATTATTAGTCAATAATATAAGACTAAATACTTGCCAGTTAGTACCTTATTTATCATGAATACCACCTAATGCTATATAATACATACTTAATTGCGCGTGAGAAAAAACTGATAGTGATAAGTGTTACCCTGTTACTTCAATTTCTCAAAAAATTTAAGTTTCTCCTCATGTTTCTTTGTATGAGATCTATATATTATATTATTTTTTAAAAACATAAAAAATAAAAAAGCCCGATAATGCATGTTTCTATAGATGTTAATGAATTGAACAATGCTTTTGAATAATTTTATGAAGTCATTAGACATTTCGATCTGTATCCATAAGTTTATAAAATATTTTTAAAAAAAAATTGAGTAAATTATTAAATTTTTTATTCATAAAAATTTAAAATATTGACAAATTTATTTATAAATAAATTAAATTTGTTGTGTATCCACAAAAAATAACCTCTATATGTGATAAAAATATTCAAACTTAAATTTTATTTATGGATACTTTTATTAGTATTTTAAATTTTTATTTATAAAAATATTAGTTTAATCATTTTTTATGAATACAAAGTAAATTTTTTTGGTCAAGAAATTTTAGAAATAAAAATAATAATATATTCTCTTTATCTTATTATAATTAAGTTAAAAAAATTTAAAATTAAAGAAGTCTTTTCTTCATTCTCTCTCTTTTTCTATGTTCTTATTTCTCAATTCACTATATTTATCTTATATATTATCATTAATTTTTAATTTGACAATTAAAATATATCACATAATATTTTTTAATTATAATTATAATTAAAATTTGTTATATATTATTAATTTATAAGTTAAAATATGTCACATTATACTCTATCTCATTTCAATTAAAATAAAATATTTTTTTTTGTAAAATTAAAGAATTCTCTCTCCTTTCTTCACAATCTCTCTTGGCTTTTTAATTAGCATACCACAATTTCTAAAATCTATTACCAAAATGTGTCACATGACACTCTCTCATTTTAATTGAAATAAAAATTTTTCTTCCAAAATTAAGTAGCTCTCTCTTTTTCTCTTTTTTTTTTTTTATCTTTCTTTCTCCTTTGCACACTCTATCTCTCTTATATATTATTACAGGTGCATTATATATTACTAATTTCACAAAAAAATACGTCATATGACACTCTTTGTTTACAATTAAATTTAATCCATCACCTTATAACTCGATCTTTATTGTGCATTATAAGTTATAACTTGGCGTTAACTATCATTCATTCTTTGCTTGTAACCGACACATTCATTACGACTTAATAACCATCATTTCCATCTTAATGACCAAACGATCATAACATGAATATCATTAATCAATTTTATGTCTATAAAAGGCACCAATATTTATATCTCAAGATAGACATACAACACATGATAAGTTCTATAAGTTCTATTTCATGTTTTACATTCTATATTCATAGAATTATTATAGACACACAACACATGATAACTTCTATTTCATGTCTTACATTCTATATTCATAGAATTATTCTTATACCTCTTAAACACTTATTTTCTCTTTACCGACGTATAACTCATCTTGACGGAAAGCTTACAAGTATTCACCGATGGATGAGCTATACAGCGGCCAAACCTCTACAAGAACAATTAGCACCCACCGTGGAGCCGGTAAACTAATTTCCTGCTCCACCGAATAGATTCAAAGAATTTGAATTTATTCAAATACTTGAATTAATTTTTAAATAATATTTACATATTTTAGTAATTTATCTATTCTAATTGTTTTTATTTCTCAATCTCTATTCAAAACTCACTTTCATAAGGCCAAATAATATTCATTGAGGATTTTACAAACAATTCATTTAGAATAATGAAATGACTGACACTAATCTTTAATTTTTTATACTTTCTATCAATAATTCGAAACCTAAAAATATGCACTTCAAACTCCTAAAAATTTAAATAAATCAATGTATGTCTGACGGAGGATAAATGTCGGTAAAGAATTTTTACTAAAACAATCGCGTTGCAAGTATAGATCTAGACCGACAATTGAACCTCAATCAATGTTTAAACTGTTTGTCACTTAAGCAAACCCAATAAAATTAACTGAACTATTTAAATCTCGGGTCATCTCTCAAAGGAATTGCAGGGAAGTGTAGTTTATTATTGGTTATGGGAAAGTATAATTTTGGGATTTTTGTAATGAGAAACAAGAAAGTAAAATGGCAAGAAATAAACTAATAACTAAGAAAGCTCTTAGCAAGGAAAGAGAATGAGAAATCCTATCCTCATTATCGTCGTCAATTGTGGTGGTAAATGTAAATTGCCTTCACTTGGTTAACTTCTAACCAATGGAGGAAAGTCAAGTGCATACAATCAACTTAAGTTCACACTCATAGTGAGAGACTAGATTTAGTGAAGTTCAAGCCAACCGGCAATCTTCAATTACCAATCAACAAGAGACCTTGACAATCTAAGAGTCTCCAAACCATCAACCTAAGTCAAGAACACAAAAATCTATTTTAAAATTAAATCTGACAAAGCATTTCATCAAACACTTGGAAGGTACAAAATAAAAACATAGAAAATTAATAAGAGATAGTAAAATATAAGACTAATACATGCAAGGAATCAATAACTAACAATTAAAGAAAGAAGCCATAAATATGAAATACTTCAAATTGCATTAAAGGGAAATTAAATCTAACAAAAAGAGTTCATAAACTAAATTGGAAAAATAAAGAAATCAACAATAGAAGATAAACTAAGATACTAGAACAATAAAAGGTAGAAAAGAAACTAAATTAAAGCAAGATGGAAATCTGAATTTGAAAAGAAATAAAACTAAAAGAAACCCTAAAAGCTAGAGAGAGGGGAGAGCCTCTCTCTCTAGAACTCTACATCTAACTAAACTTAAAAATGTGTGTATGAATGAATGATTCCAATGATCTTTCCATCTCCACTCTGTAGCCTCTTGTCTTCATTTTTGGGCCTGAAACTGGGTCAAAAGCAGCTCAGAAATCGCCCCCAGCGAATTTATTTTACTGAGGCACATGACGCTCATCACGCGTACGCGTCAGCCACGTGTACGCGTCGCTTGGACTCTGCACTGGCCACGCGTAGGCGTCAGCCACGCGTGCACGTCATTTGGTTATGGCTTGGTCACGCGTACGCATCAGCCATGCGTACGCGTGGAGACCAGCTTCTCAAATCTCTAAATTCTTGTGTTCCTTCCACTTTTGCATGCTTCCTTTCCATCATCTAAGCCATTCCTGCCCTATTAACTCTGAAATCACTTAACACACGTATCACGGTATCGAATGGTAATAAAAGAGGATTAAAAATTAGCGATTTTAAGGCCTAAGAAGCATGTTTTCAATCGTAGCACAAAATTAGGAAGGAAGCTTAAAAACATGCAAATTATATGAATAAGTATGAAAATAGTTGACAAAATCCACTCAATTTAATACAAAATAAACTATGAAATAGTAGTTTATCAATGTCACATACAAAATTTCTTTAATTTCATGTTCTTTAATTACTTGCAATGTTCTATCTTTTTTATTCTTGACCAAAAGCGGAAAGAGTACAAAACCTACTATATAATCACTTATAATTTTGTTTTTAGCTCTTGGGATCATCTACTACACAGTAGCCTCATCTCTTACTTTTTTCTTATCTATTATCATGAGAGCGTTGATAAAACCTCTCCCTATATATCATTGTCATTTTAAATCCAAACGTACCATGATTTATTCTTTGCATTAGCTATTCTTATCCATGTATCACACTTGTCGAACATGTTTTGCTCTCTATACTCCAGTTGCGCAAAAACTTCTTTATACTCAAAACATTCCTGAATAATTATTATTATTCAAGTTTTATTAAATTTGCTCTCTATACTCCAAAATCAAGGTCTGCATATCTATAAAAAAAAATTTAAAAATCATTCTTAACATTTGATAAACTACAACATCAAATTAAAAGCATGTTTATTAATTTCAATTTATATATGAATTCATTAATCACTCATGAACAAATTCCAAACATATCATTTCTATATGGCATTATAATTTTCACACGATCATGCTAATTTTTTTTCATAAATTATATTTATTTATTTTTATTATTATCATCTATACAATTAAATGAGTCCAAGTCTGGAATGTAATTGAATTCTTTCAAAACTCATAATAAAATTTTTCATTAATACTATTTCAATTTTTATTATTTATTTTATTATCAATACTTCATTTATTTTTCTTACCACATTTATAAATTTAAATATACTTTTGCATGAACTTAAATTCAAAATTGAATTGTTCAAAAATAATCCTAATAGCTCTATGTCTCATTTGATTGATTATATATTATTCTCTAGCAATATATCACTATTGCACTATTCATTTTATTAATTTTATGTTGTTATTGATTTAATACAAAAAGTTAAGCAAAAATACGTGCAAACATTCAAAATTTATTATTGTTACACGAGAAATATCCCTCGTCATATGTAACTGCTAAAAATATTATACTAAATGTATCATTCAATAACTATTATTTTGTTGTTTTATTATCAAATTAAAGCATGTCCTACAAAACAAAATTCAGATATTCACATTTGACATGTATGACATTCATATATGTTGTCTTCTTCTCTACAATTATCAACTTTCAAGGCATATTTTTTTTACTTTGAACTCTTTTGCTTTGAACTCTTTTACTTTGAACTCTTTCACATTTCAAGGTATTCATTTTCTCAATTTATCTTATTCATGTCGTATAACCTTCACTATAAATTGTAAATATTCAATAACTAATTGTTTTGAGCGAGCGAGAAATTCATCAATAAGCTGTTGTGGGCCGGAAAATTTTCTAAGACAATTAACCATTATATCCTCGGATCATATAATCAATTCCGTCAATGGATATCTATTTTTGAATTTTTTAGTTCACATACAATCAAATGCTAAAATTGTTCTTAAGCGGAAAAATATCCCTCATACAACTATCTTGATTGAAGACTTTTATCACTCAATTATTTTTTGAATAAGTGCCGACATAATAACCCGACTAAGCTTGGGGGCTCACCATATCATTCACTTATATTTTAATCGAATTATAACTCATTTTATTTTAAGCTTAAGCCTGGATCATATGATCGGCAAACAAAGCTTGGGGGCTGTGATTCGTCATCTTATAACTCGGTCTTTATTGTGCATTATGAGTTATAACTTGGCGTTAACTATCATTCATTCTTTGCTTATAACTGACATCTTCATTACCGACTTAATGACCATTATTTCCATCTTAACGACTAAACGGTCATAACATGAATATCTTTCATCAATTTTTCTATATCTCAAGATAGACACACAACACATGATAAGTTCTATAAGTTCTATTTCATGTCTTACATTCTATTATTCATAGAATTATTATAGACACACAATACGTGATAACTTCTATTTCATATCTTACATTCTATATTCATAAAATTATTCTTATACCTCTTAAACACTTACTGACTTGAGCGTCGGAGTGTCTTTTGCAGATATCCACCCTTTTGTTCTCTCCTTACCGACGTATAACTCATCTTGACGGAGAGCTTACAAGTATTCACCGATAGATAAGTTATACAGCGCCCAAACCTCAGCAAGAACAAAATTAAAATATCTCTTCAAAATCAAGGTCTCTCCTTTCTCCTCTTTTCTTTTTTACATTTCTTCTTCCTCCACTTACTCCACCATCTCATATATTATCACTAATTACTAATTTGTCAACTAAAATATATCATGTAATATTTTTTATTATAATTAAAATAAAATCTGTCTTTTTTTTTTTAAATTAAAGAATTTTCTTTTTTTTTTTCCACTCACTTTATCTCTTTTGACTTTTTAATAATATGCCACAATTTCTAAAATTTATTATCAATATACCACTCTTTCAAAACTATTTATTTACATGTCGTTACTTTTCATGTAGTACCTATTATTGTTTGGTATCTTGATTAGAAAGCGCATATTCGAAAAGCGCTTTTGACAAAGAAAGCTAACGCATAAAATGTTCATTATACAAGAAGTATTAAAATATAACGCGAATCTTATATCCTTTTCTTTTTTTCATTTGATAAAATTTTAATATTTATTATAAGAATGTTATTAATTTTTGAATTTATAATAAAAATTAAATATTGAAATACAATTTATTTTAAAAATTTTCAATTTCTTAATATTATTAAAGGCAAAATCAATAAATACTTAAACTGTGAAAACCATCGAGGTACAAGCACTTACCGTGTTACTACTTGCTAGTAGGCTCTATCTGTCGTGATGTAAATTAATCTGGCAATAGTGATGAGATAGATGTAAATTAATCTGGTCATTCTTAACCAGATACTTAAAAGAGTGAATGTATATTGATAAATATTTTACTATTTATAAATATATATCATTACTACATAATTAATTTTTACTAATATTTAAAAAATATTACTAAATCGTATTAAAATGTTACTTATATATATTAGTAATATTTTAACAAATATTAAATATACTCTATGTCATTAAAGAATTTTACTAACATTTTTTCAAAGATTTAATAATATTTAGTAAAAATGTTACAAAAGATAGTTTTTATAACACTTAAAAAATGTTACTATAGATATTTTTTGTAACACTTAAAAAATATTATAATAGATATTTTATGTAACATTTAGAAAAATGTTATCATAGATATTTTTTGTAACACTTAGAAAAATATTACCGTAGATATTTTTTGTAACACTTAAAAAATATTACAAAAAATCTTTAGTAATATTTTTTTAGTTATATTATACTATTTTTTATTTTATATTATACACAATATAACTATACTAAAATTAATTACTCAACATAAAATATTTTATTAAATTCAAATATTCACAAAATAAAATTTTTATAGACTCTTTCATTAATCAATAATCATTGTACAAGTTTAGTGCAAAACTGAAAGTAAGCAAAGTTCATTCTGATTCTTTTGCAAATTTCTTAGATAGGATTACAACTTACATGAACAATTACACTTTCATCTGCAGTCAAACCTTTGAGCAAATTCTTCTGAACATCCTCCTTATGCAAACTGGATTCATTAGATATAGAATCATACTTTCTATTTCCGTTGCGAATATCGCATTTGACAACAACTGACAAGTCTTCTACGCGCTCTTCATGTAGAATTGAAATTGGAGAATTTGATTCGTTCTTTATATTGGATTCCATGACATGTTGTATTGCCTTGATGGCTATGAATATCGAGGTATCAACAAATCAACTGTGCAGCAGGAAAGCTTTTTTATCTCTGACCACTCTCTCCTCTTCAGTTTTGCAGGAAGAGAAGCCAATACTACAAAATCTAAAGCCCATTGTCTAAGCTCATATTCACCATTTCTACCTTGGCCACCACCATTACCACCCCAGCTTTTGTCCTCATCAGGAAGGGCAGGAAAGTTTGAAAGTGACTCGGCAACAAATGGAGGGACAAGCCAAGTATTTGCTCAGAATCTATATGGAAGATTGCCAAACTGAACGAGATAAAATTGTTAGAAAAAGAAAAAGAAAAACACTTTTTTATTTAAAAGTAAAAATAAAATCAATTGGTATAAATATTACCTTGTTATGTTTAGAGAAAGCTTTCATTAAAGATTCATATGCCTGCACCAATCAGAAAATTATTTAAAAGGATTTCAAAAGAAAACTTGAATTTCAAAATTGTGCTTGTTTAAAATTTACAGAACAACCAACACAGAATATAGAAAATGTAAAAACTTAAAACATGAATATGTTCCATTACAGCAACAAGTTCATGATTAGTAACCAGAAAACAACCAACACAAAAAAATAGTGCAGCATGAAAAATACATACATTAACGAAACCTCGACTTAGCTGTTGCAGAAGATCAACCAAAGTGTGACTTTGCAGAGATCATTTTCCAACAGTATAAAATCCTTTCTCTGAAGCCACCACTTCTATTACCTTCCCATTTCAGATTTTAACCTGCATGCCCCAGCACCATTTTCACCTTCAAAATTACTATTATTGTAAGAAATGACAGTTTAATTTCTATGCTAATTGTATCTGAAACAACTAGGGATGGCAGTAGTACCCGTACCCGCGGGTACCCACCCCGCCCCTACCCGGTCGGGGCGGGTTTAAACCCGACCTAGAGCGGGGCGAGTCTGAATCGTGGAGGGTTGATGAACGGGGCGGGGCGGGGTCGGGTTCAGGCTAAACCCGCACCCTACCCGCCCTGGAGTGCATATATATATATATATAAATAAAATTTTAGAAATTAGGGTTAGTTCTTACTGTCACTCCCTTTTAGTTCCCAACCCTAGGCAAACTCACTTTGTCACTTTTTCATCTCTTCTCCAAGGACCATAGCCTCGGTTCAGCTACACCAGACCACCAGTCAGTTGCCGACTTGCTGTCACAGTTTGTTCCGTCGCTGTAAGCCGGTCAGCGTTGTCACAGCCGCCGTCGCTCACCAACCCTAGGAATTAGGGCTCAGATCCTCACCAGATCCCCACGTCGGCGTCGCTCCCGCTTCTCGCCGTCACTGTCCTCGCCGACTCGCCTCTCCAATCTGTGGTCTCTGGTCTTTGTTGTCCCTCCTTCATCCCTCGTCATCTCTCTGGTGACTGGTAAGCACTAAGCACTCCTCGCTTACTACTTACTGCTTCTGTGCTTCTTCAGTTTTTCTTTTTAAGTTAATTTTTATGATTTATGTTTTATGTTAAAATAGTTAAGCAAAAACTAAAATTAATTTTGATGCTCAAAAGATCATTTAAAATTCAATGCATGAAATCTTTTGACTGGGCAGATTCCTGCTTTAATTTGGAAATTATGTGATAGACTTGTTTCTCTTAGGGTTTATGGAAACTCCTTCTATGAGAATGTTTCAGAACCTGCATTGCCTAACTCTTCTTCTTGTAAGAGTCTTCAGTTTCTTGATTTGGGTGATAACAGATTCTTTGGGAAGTTTTCTGAGTTTGTTACTAAGTTTGGTGGGTTGAAACAGCTTGATTTAGGGAACAATATGTTTGTTGGTTCAATTTATCAGACTTAGTTGGAATAAAGCTTGAAAAATTGAAGCTGTTTTGGCTTCTTTGTTGATTGGTTATATGCATAAGAACAAGAAGAAGTGCATATTTGGTTTTGATTTATCATTCTTATTTATTCTGAATTTTGATTTTATTCTGATTTTACAATTGTCATTGAGTACTGAATAGACCCTTGAAGGAGCAGAATGATTTGGTTTATGAAAGGAAATATGCTCATGGTTTTCTAATTATGGAGAGAATCACAAACTATTCTGTTTCTTTTGTTAAGAATAAAGACCAGAGCAATACGCTTAGTGTAATAGTGTTAATCATGTAGAAAAGAGTTTATATATGGACATTTTTAAAGCTCACAGAGGCTATTTTCTCAGTCTTATTTTGCAGCTTGGCATAAGGCATAATAAGCCTAAAACTATTTTTTTATATGTTTTGGTATTTTGCAGTTTTTGGTTGAATAAATTTGGCTAAATTTTGCCTAAAACTTCTGATTTTTGTGCATTTTTTCTTTGAAAGATATTCTAAACCATTAAATTTCCATTGCACAAGCATATATTGATTTACACATATTAAGTATTGATTTATAACATTATAAGCACTCTGTACTCGTAGAAATAAGATAAACAAAATTTTAATTTGCTTGAATAGGGACTTTCAACAAGGAGTGTCAACACTTAAATTAATTTTGTTTTTAAGGTTCCCAAAATTCTTGTATGGTTTAGTAAATTAATTAATTCTTTCAATACCAAAATAAAGCTTGTTTTCTTCTTTTGTGTTTTGATAATTACATAATAATTGACATTCTTCTAGATATAATTTGTTTTGTTTAAAATATTGTTAATATGGAATTGTTGATTCTATGAATTGACGAAGTCATGCATCATCAGGTAATTTGGATGATCATCAAATCACATTCCAATTTCTCCTCCAATCACATTTCAATATATGCTTGTGCAATGGAAATTTAATGGTTTAGAATATACTTGTGCAATGGAAATTTTGCCTAGTATAATTACACCAGTAACAGGAGGTTAGTGTGTGAGCTTATTATATTAGGAACAAAGAAATATTAAAAAATCAGTAGATGTATTTATTATTTTGTGCATTTATGCTTTGAATTATCATTTTTATGCATTTTTAATTTTGATTTTATTCTGATTTTGCAATTGTGTATTCTGATTTTTATGTATTTATGATATAATTTATGCTAATTTTATACCCTCATTAATTTTAATTTTATTGATATAGGTGTTTTCAAATTACTTCATGGCTAGTAATGCTAGAGAAGACACACAAAGCAACAGTGTTGCTCCTAATGATAATGAAATTGAAGTTCAAAATAATGCTAATCTAACTTCAGAAACTCCACAAGCAACGGATAATGTCTCAACTTCAGAAGGATCAACTCTTAATGAAGGTGACAATAAGACTCATGTTAAGAGTGCTTATTAGGAGTATTTTGATCGTTTGAAAGTTGAAGGTGAATAGAAGGCGAAATGCAAGTTTTGCAAGAGTGTGCTTAGTGTAAATCCGAGGAATGGTACCAAGTCATTGAGAAATCATGTGGATCGATATTGTAAAAGAATAAAAGTGGCAAACTCTAGGCAATCATCAATTGTTGAATCATTGTCAAAATAATCACAAAAGCAAAAGGTGAATGAAGATGGCTTTGTGTTTGATCCTTCATTTACAAGGAAATGTATCGCTGAAATGATTATTTTGCATGAGTATCATATGAGTTGTGTGGACCACCATGGATTGAGGCGAGCTTTTGCTTCAATGCAACCAACATTTAAAATGCCTAGTCGAAACACCGTCAGAAAAGACATCTTGAAGATGTATGGGGATGAGAAGCGGAAGTTAACTCTTCAACTAGATGAAAATGATAGTAGAGTTGCAATAACTAGTGACATGTGGACTTTTAACCAAGAAAAAGGATACATAGTTGTCACGGCTCACTATATTGATAGTTCGTGGAAGTTGCATATGCGCCTATTGAGGTACCTTAAGAATTTTTATAAACTTTTATACATTGTGTTGTTTTCATATGTTGAGTTTCGTTAATCTAAAAATGCATGCATGTTTGTTAATCTTTTCAGCTTTTGTTATGTTCCTTGTCCCCATGCAAGTGAAGTTCTCACTGAAACGTTGATGAAAATATTGTTAGAATGTAACATTGATAGAAAATTGTCCACTGTTACATTGGATAACTGTTCTACTAATGATGCTATGATAGATGGACTGTTGGGGCATTTAGATTCTTCATGCTTGATGTTGGGGGGTAAATTGTTACATATGTGTTGTTGTGCTCATATATTGAATTTGATTATGAAGGATGGCTTAAGTATTGTTAAGAAAAGTATAGAAAAGATTCGTAGTAGAGTATTGTATTAGACTGCAACACAGAAAAGGAATGAAACTTTTGTGAGTTGGTGTGCTAAAACAGCGATCTCATTTACTAGGAAATTAGTTCTTGATTGCGCAACTAGATGGAACTCAACTTATTTAATGTTAGAAACTGCTTTGTTGTATAAAGCTGTCTTTCCTAGGTTAAGGCAAAAGGAACCCCAATATAAAACTGTGCCAAGTAATGAGGAGTGGGAACTTGCAAAGTAAATATGTGATAGATTGAAGTTGTTTTATGATGTTACTCAACTGTTTTTTGAGTCTAAATTTCTAACTAATAATCTTTATTTTACTCTGGTTTGTAAAATAAAAGTGTCATTGGATGAATGAAAAATTTCTACTAATCCGTTAATTGCTAATATGGCATCTAACATGAACAAGAAATTTGAAAAGTATTGGGATGAAATTCATGGCATTATGGATGTTGCTGTTATTTTAGACCCTAGGTACAAGATGGTTGGGGTTGAGTTTCAATTTGAAAAAATATATCCAGATCCAACAGAATGCTCCAAGAAAGTTGATAGAATTCATCAGTTGTGTAATGAGTTGGTCAATGAATACACTCAAAAAATGAGTTCTGATGTGTCACATGTCGGTGTTGGTGTTGGTACAAAAGAAGTTAATGAAGGTGGAAATACAAGTTTATTTAGGGGTGATGATTATATGGTGTATCTTAAAAGAAGAAAAATGACAAGGAGTTCATATATAAATATTGAGTTTGATCATTATCTTGAGGAGGAAATTCATCCTCCAAATGATCATAACTTTAATGTTTTGAAATGGTGGAAGAACAATCAGATGAAATTTAAAGTTCTTGCAAAAATAGCTAAGGATATATATGCTATTCCGGTATCCACTGTTGCCTCTGAATATGCTTTTAGTACAAGTGGTCGTGTAATTTTTCCTCATCGTGCAAAGCTCAAACAAGACATAATTGAAGCTTTGATGTGTGGCCAAAGTTGGTTGTGGGCACCTTTGGGAAGTAAAGGTGATATATTGTTTAATCTTCATTTATGCTAATTTTTTGAATAGTACCAATTAATTTGCTAATTGTTATCTCTTTTGATTTTCAGGTTTAAATCTTGATTTGCAAACTTTTAATGATGATGAAGATGTTGAAAATGATCAAGAATAAGGGTTGAAGATTCTTTTATATCTAATATTGTAATTTCTTTATTATGATGTTAAATTTGTAGTGATCTAATACTATTTTTTTAATTTCAAGTTATTTAAGCTAATGACATTGTATGAATTTTATGTTTGTATTTTAATTTATCTATGAATTTTAAGTTGTCTTAATTTATATATGAATAGGTAAAAATTAAAATATTTAATTTTTATAAGGGCGGGTAGGGTGGGGCGGGTACCCACAGGGGCAGGTTCAGGTTCTGTAATTTACTACCTGCGGGTAGTGATGGGGCGGGTAGTATATGAGTAACAGGACGGCGAGGCGGGGTCGGATAGGGAAAAATCCCACCCCTACCCGCCCCATTTCCACCCCTAGAAACAACTAACACACACATATATAAAGAAAAAATTAGAACCTAAAGCTGAAAGTAGTCTCCTTTACTTCTATCTTCTTCACTTTTCAGCTCACATTTCTTCAAATTTGCAATTGACTCAATTACCCATTAGCACAAAATTCAAAACTTTATCCATAATCCTCATCCCCCATTATCATTTAAGCACGTGAAATGAATTGAATAAAAAAAAATGCATGAAGACAAAAATGCAGAGGAATGAGCCAGAGTGAAGGTGAGAGTAGTAGTTAGTTAAATTTACCTTTTATCCTTTGGCTTTATTGGAACGAATGAGAGGGTCGAGTGGAGTCGGATATTTCCTCCACTTTTCATTTGTGTGGAAAAAAATTAAAGTTACTAGGTAAGGTGAATCACCTTGAACAAGAAAACTAGCAAGCAAATTACAAATCTCCCCTAAGACTAAGAATAAATAATAATGTATATGACATGGTACATGCCTGCTTCTTTTCATTGGAAATGAAAACAGCAAAAATATCATATCCTTCAGCATTGGCTATTCCATCAGTGTACAACTTCTTGCAAAGTAAATATACATTCTCCTCACTGCAAATAAATCACAGGAAGAAAAAAATAATCATCATATGTTTTGTCGATTTTTAACAAATCGATGGTGGTTCGATTCTAATGGTCTGGGAGCGAAACCTACTCCTCTTTTGCAGGTACTAGTTTTTCTATAAGTGCATCAAAGGTCCTTGCATTAGACGAGCATTAAGAAATGAAATGATTTTAGAAGGTGCAAAAGCTAAAAAAAGCGTAAGATAAAGATTTTGAAAAGTAAAACTGGCTGAAATTGAAATGGCTTGGATTGAATTTTAAATAAAGCGATTAAAATGCCTTCAACTGGGTCAAAGGACTTTTGACATGAAAAAATAAGGGTACTGAAATGTAAATTTAACAATGAAATTAAAATATGCTCTGAAGATAAATTGAACAGGAAAAGATAAAACTTGCAGAAATTGTAAAGTTGAAAAGTGAAGACAATGGAAGGAACCCTACAGAAATCGAACTCGAAGGCAGACTCATAAATTTGCTGGGATGTGAGTGTGCTTGAGTGTATGTTTGGAAAAAAGTTCCAACCTTGATTTCCTAAGACTCACTAATATTTATAACTCACTTCCATAACCGACCATTAATTGCACGATGCTTCCTTGTGTGCGGATTTCTGGGTAACCGTTCCCGCTCTTTTACCCATAAGCGTTACCAACAAATTTTTAATTTAGAGAAAGCCTTCAACTTCCCCATTCGTGTAACCGCTTGATTCTTCATTTGAGAAAATGCTCAATTCCTCATTCGAGTAACTACTCGATTTATTAAAGTATCGAAATCGAATCCGTGTCAAATAACTTCCACTTAACGCTTGTACGTGTATCTTTTTGGCCTCTGCTTTCCTTCCGACACTTTACCAACATTTCGAATCAGCTTAACCTTTCAAAAATAATTATTTTGACTAACAAATTGCCCCCTAAGATTAATGTGTTTGCTTTCGAAGTCATTTCTTGGAAGATGAAATACTTAATCCTAATCCAGTCTTTAATCACTTTAACTGATCATAATTGCCATTTACCTTCTCCATTAATTTTGACCCGTTTGACACGTCTGCCACGATTCACAATCTCTCTCTCCACCACTTCGCCTTCTTCGCAAAGTTACATCTTTTCTCTTTGAATTCTTTCTGCATAATGGCTAAGCCAAAACCCCCTTTAAATTCAAAACTTCCATCTTTGCTTAACTTTCTCGAATTCTTATTCTCTCAATATCTTTTGCATTCTTCCTTCTTGAGTTGCCTCTATTTTTCACCCTTCATTTTTCTTTTCTCATCAATGGTTGCTACTTCATCTCACGTTGTTGCTCAGGACAAGGGCAAGCATCCTATGGTGCCACCACCGGCTCCTCCAGCCTTACACATGCTGAACCAGGCCAATGATGAAATCATTGATGACCCATTACTCCAACTTGATGACCCCAGAATCCTTATCCCCTTCACTGTGGGTGATGACACCCATTGTTTTGTTGGTCCCATCGAGAGTTTAGAAAGGGCGAACAAGCGACTTCCTTACTTCCCAAACGCTCAAGGGGAAGACTTGTTGATTAATCAAGATCTTGATATCTCCTTTTTTACCAATCAAAAACCCTTTAGGAATAACCCTAAACTCACCCCTCGTGGAACTGACTTTATGGCCTGGCATGAGCGTTTTGCACTAGTGAAGAACACTACCTGGGGGGCTCTTGGGATTCAAGATCTTCTACGGCTTTCTCACTTTTCTCCTTCAACACATCCTTGGATGATTGGGGCCGTAACCCATTTCTAGAATAGGATTACCAACAATTTCTACCTTCCTTGTGGGATGATTGGTATGTCACTCCTCGATGTAGCTGCCATTACAGGGCTCTCAATTAGCCCTCCAGATTTTACTTCTGATATGCAACCTAAACGGCAGTACAGCATTGCTTCTATGACTTCCTACAGTGACTTCATTGCTCACCATATGGGCGCAGAAAATGACCCTGTTATAGATGATGAACATGTGGCCTTTTATTCTATTGGTTGAATGCAATAATCTTTTACTCTCGAAGTGTTCAAATGCAGAAGCTTTTCCTTCCACTTACTGCCCTCCTTCATGAAGGGAACAACCTCAATTTGGCCAAGTTACTTCTAGGGCATATTTTCGAAGAGCTTGTCCAGTTTGTCAACTGTCTTCGAAGCAATTACTTGATTAGCACGGGAGGTCTTCTCTGGCTTCTCCAACTCTGGCTTAATGCCACTTTCAAAAAATATATGATAAAGCCCGGAGGTGGCGTTTCAGACAAACAACATATCGAGGGCTTTCGATTAGCTAATTTCAAACCAAATTTTCCAGAAGCTCAATCAGATGAGAACCGATTTTGGGCTATTTTTTTCCTTTTTCACTCTTGTAAAAATTTCCATAACGAGGACCTCAATTTCGCCCCTTTTTTGTGTCGAAATTGTGGTCCTGCCTGGCTCGAACGTCTTCTTTTCCCCAATGACACCAAGGAGAATGAACTTGCCAATAGGAGTTGGGCAACTCTACTAGCTGTGCAAGTGAATCCAACAGGGCTACCTCAACATAAAAAGGAACGTTTCAAAGCCACTCTGTACGCTGCTCACTATACAGCCAGACAACTAGGCTTCTCCCAGGCTATCCCAACTCCACTCCCCAAGAACAGCAAACCCTTTTACCATGTCACTTTGGCTTCGAAGGAAGAGCTTGATGTCTGTCTCTCGAAGAATCAACAACAAAGAGAGGGCTATAATTATCTTGTTTATGATCGTAGCTCATTCATTACAAAATCTTGCTTTGACTTGTGGGCTACTTATTATTCTAAGTACAGTCGTAACATAAAAGAAATCAAGAGTTCTGTTATTCGAGCGGTTCCTACTGCTGAGGGCTCTCCCAAGAGGCCTCTGAAAAGGAAAGCTGAGGCCACAGCCTCTTCACGACAACTACCGAAGAAAGGTCGACGGACTCCTTCGAAGACTTCTAGAAGGATAACTGTACTTTATTTATATATATACATTTTGACCAAAATTCTTCAAAAACCACATTTGCTTGCATTCCTCTTGATTTCAATCTTTCTTTAGTTACAGTTGCAACCATCAAGCGAGAGCTCTTCTGATGATAATGAACCATCCATTCAAAATCTCTTTGCTACATCCTCAAAGTCGGATGATACAATTGATTCGGATTCAGGCTCTCAGTTGGTTTGAAGAATAAGACCTATTCCGGTAATATTATATTGTCTTCGAATATATTACTCCAATCAGAGTAAACCTCGACTAATGTATGTTGTATTTCAGCCTATCACTACTGCTCAATCGATCACTTCATCTCTTACGCTTGACCAACCATTTCAACAACATCAACAAGATTTAGGGCAGCAAGCATCTCATTCATCAATTCAAACTATTGCATCTGCTGAACCTCTCCAGGTAGCTCCTCCAATCTCAATTGAGACCCAAATAGTTGATTTAACAGAAGAACATGCTCACCATTCTCCAACACAGATCTTAAGTATCGAACATTCTTCTCCACTAAACCAAGTTGAAATCTCTACTGGATTTCAGGTGGCTCCTGATTCTGACTCTTCTTCTCGAGTCTCTGAAACTATTGCCCCCGATTCAGATTCTCCATCTCAAGCTCTAATAACCATCCCTTCACCACAAAGAATTTTCAATCCACCCAAGGATGCTGATCTTCTAACTCCTCCTAGTTTAGGATCTGGATATCTGGCATAGTCTCTGAATCTAAAGATGCTGACTTGATTACACTAGTTACCATCCTGAATCAAGTTGTTCAGGAGGATAAGGTGCCCATTTCTACCACTGCACTTATAGGTCCCTCTACATCTAATTTCCCACCTAAGCCAAGTATTGATGCTCGAGAACAACTTTTGGCCCTTCTCAAGCTTCTGGACCATCCACCTTCTGAATGGACAAATAATGCAACCCTGAACTCAATTCTGTCTGATATCCTAGGTTCATCTCTTGAACTTCAGGTTCCATCCCAACATTCTGCTATCATTAGCCAATTCATAAAAGTTGCTAATAGGTGTGTATCTGCTCAAGATAAGCTACAAGAGGTTAAAGATAAAGTAGCTAAAATTCGGTCTGAATCAAATAGCTACATTGCAGCTTTCCAGTCTATAAAAGCTTCCCGTGAAAAGTTTGACTTAAGAATCTCTCAAGCCTTTTTCGCTCAAGCTTATTATGACAAAGAAAAAAGACATCTTGAAACAAAATTGGCTCAAATCAATGAGAAAATTGCCAAAATTCGAAAGAGAAAAGCTGATATAGCAACACCTCTAGCTACTATCCAACACAAGAACCAGAAGCTCGTACAAGAAATCCATTCCATTGAGGGAAAAAAAGAAGAATGTGAGAAGCAACTTGGCAAGGCCCAATACAAAGAATATGAGCAAATCGAAGCACTTTCGGCGATGGATAGTGAAAGGATTAAATTACGTTCAGACTTAGCAAAGCTTTTGGCGCCTTACCTTTCTCCTCCTTAAGGTTCAATGCTTGTAATGGTTTCCTTTTGTTTTCATCCCCAGACTTATGCATCTCAATTCTAAGTTAACAAACAATGATATGGCTTTAAATACTTCCCGTTTATGGAATTAATTACATTTTTAGATTCGATATCTTTGACTCGATATGCGTTTCTGGAAAATAATCCAGTTACTTGGAAAGGACCTTTCCAAGTATGGGATCATTTGCCAAGAATTCTCAATTTCTTTTCCATTGGCAAAATAACTTTCAAAACCAACTCACCTATACTGAAACATTTTCCTTTTACTCGACGATTGTAATTTTGGACAACATTTTCTTTTTGCCGAATCAAGTTTTCGAGCGCCAAAATTCGCTCCGAGTCTAACTCGTTCAGCTCACCGAACATTGCATTCCAATAATCATCGACTGGAAAATCGTCTTGCTTTGACACTCTTAAAGTATTAAGATTGATTTCTAATGGAAGCACTGCATCATGGCCATATACTAATTTATAAGGTGAGGTACTTGTTGATCCCCTTGGTGAATTTCGATAAGCCCACAGTACTTGGCTTAAAGTTTCATGCCAAGTTCGGGGTCTACTTCCGAGTTATTTTTTGATCAAACTAATCAGGATTTTATTTGCTGTCTCAACTTGGCCATTGGCTTGTGCATAATAAGGAGTTGAAGTAACCATATTAATATTCCTTGAAGCTATAAAATTCTTGATTCGCTGGCCAGTAAACATAGTCCCTTGGTCAGTACTCAACGTTTGAGAAATTCCAAATTGATGGATTATATGGTCCTTAATAAAATCTATTATTTTATTTTGCCCAGCTTCGATCAAAGGAATTGCTTCGACCCACTTTGTAAAATAATCTATTGCTACCAGAATAAATTTATGATGTTTCAATGAAGGGGGTGAATCAATCCAATTAAATCCAGAGCCCAACCTCTAAATGGCCATGGCTTAATAATCGAATGCAACTCAGACGCTGGGATCTGTTGTATCGACCCATGCCTTTGACATTCTTGACACGCCTTTGTGTTCGATACAATCCTTGATCAGGGAGGGCCAATAGACATGATTTCGATATAGTACCCATTTCATTTTCATCCCAGCCTGATGAGCACCACATGCCTTTATAGACTTCTCCTAAAGCAATGTCTTTATCATCTTGACTTAGACATCTCGAAAGACTCCCATCGATTCCTTTCTTATACAACTCATCAGCCATCAAGACAAAATTCATTGCTCACAATTTTATCTTTCTATCAACTTTAGTGCTAGGATTCTTTAAATACTTAGCAATGGGTTTTCTCCAATCATTATCTTCCCAATCATCCACACTTAGAACATCTCTTTCATCCATAGGTACCAATATTTGGCGGATATTTGTCAACTTTTATAATGTTTCTGGGCCTATCCTGTACCTCGAAGCAATTTGAGTCAACTCGTTAGCAATTCCATTCTGGATCCTTGGGATATAGACCAGTGAAACTTTTCGAAAAGAAGTTAACAACTCCCAAACTGTTGCCAAATATTTTTTCAACCTCTCATTGTTACACTTAAACTCCTTTGATAATTGTTTCAAGACCAATTGAGAATCCCCTAGGATCTGGACCTCCAAAGCACCTTTCCCAATTAAAATTTTTAGACCTAAAATCAAAGCCTCATATTCTACCATATTATCCGAGTAAGGATACTTTAGCTCGAACAAAAATTTTGATGGGATTCCTTTTGGTGACACAATGAGAATTCCTATCCCTGGACCATCTTTGTGCTTCACTCCATCAAAATATAACTTCCAATAATCAACTTTAACGTCGAGTATATTTGCCCCCTAGCCATTCGGATTGTTCAAGTTATCAACTATAAAGTGTGTGTTTGGATTACAGTTTACAAACGGAAATTTGCATAGAATTGATTTTGCAAACTTAATTTTGATAAAAAGTAAGTTTGTATTAAAGTGATTTATGTTTGGTAATTTTTTTATCAAAATGGATTATAGTAGAAAATGTTAGTTTGGCTTATACCATTCAAAATCACTTTTAGATAAAAAATTACTAAAATAGACATCAACTTAAAATTTTTTTTTTATATTATCCTATCATTTTAATTTAGATATTTAAATAGATCTTATTAGTTAATTTTATAATCAAATTAATATTTACTTACTAAAATAAAAATAACATATAAAAATAGACAAAATATTTTTTTAAATAAAAATAAAAAATATAAATTTTAGATATACATATGTAAAAGAATATTTAATCAAATATGTTACATTTTTTAAGTATTAACGTAAGAATGTTACTTTAGTATTTTTTTTACATCGTACTCTTATTCTAGCACTCTTAATAATCTTATTTTTAATATTAATTTGGAATCCAACGTTTATGATTTTATTATTATCTATGATTAATTTTTTATTTAATTTATCTTTTTTAATGAAATCATAATCTATATTATAAGCAATTACACTAAAACATAGTATATGAGAATTACAATTATAAAAGAGAGTACTAAAAATAATCAAAAAAATTAAATATTTACTTTGTAGTAATTGAAACATATCTGAAAGTTCTTTATGATCATTTTATATGATATATTTTTAGTATTTTTAGTATTCTTTTTTTGTATGCTATAAATTTTTACTATTATTATTATTTATCGTTAATTTTTTGTTTAATTTACTTTACCTAATAGAATCAATAAATTATATTATAAAAAGATAATAACAAACATAATGCACAAAAATCATAATTATAAAAGTATATAATATCAAACAAACAGTTGAAAAAAATAAAAATAATAAATAATAAAAAATAGAGCTCATATAAATAGAAATAACAAGAATTCTAAAGATAATACAATAACATACATAAAGGATAAAGTTGGTAAAAGGTAAATAAACGGTTAGTATCCATGGCTAAAAGCCCGTTAAAAAAATGCAGAAGCTAAAAATAGTTGCTTCCTGTAAACGTGGTTTTGGTAGCAAAATCACTTCTGCGTTTATGAAAAAAAATTTTGCCAAACCAAAAGTTGAAGCTTTCAAGAAGTCTAAACGTGCTTCTTCCCTTCCAACAAATTTCCCAAACACACCCAAAATCTGTAATAACTTGGCCTTTCACAGCTTTTGCTGGGACATACTGCAAATCAAACTCTGTCAAAGCTAGCATTCATTTTCCCAAACGACCCCGTAATATTGGAAAACTCAACATGTATTTGACAAGATCAGTTTGTGCAACAACTTTTACAAGTTTAGCTACCATGTAACACTTTAATTTCATACATGCATAGTATAGAGATAAACACAATCTTTCTATTGAGGAATACCTTACCTCGATATCAGTCAAAACTCGACTAAGGTAATAAATTGCCCGTTCATATCCATTCTCATCATCTTGGGCTAACATACACCCAATTATGTTTGTAGATGCTTTAATGTACAGTTTCAAGGGCTCATGTGGACGGACATTTGCCATTATTGGAGTCTTAGATAAATAAGTCTTTATCGACTCGAATGCCTGTTGATGCTCATGTGTCCATTCGAACTGCGAATCATTCTTTAGTTTTACTAAAGGTGCAAATACTCGAGTTCGACCAGAAAGATTCGAAATAAACCTTCGAAGATAATTTACTTTTCCTAGGAATGATTGCACTTCTTTGTTCCATTTAGGAGAAGACAATACTAATATTGCATCAGCCTTACTCTTATCGATTGTAATCCCCTTTTTGTGACAACAAAACCTAGAAAGTTTTCTGCCGATACACCAAAGGTACATTTTAAAGGATTCATTTTCAATCCATTTTTTTGCATAGTAACAAACATCTTTCTTAAGTGATCAATGTGTTGATTCACTGAATTTGACTTGACAATAACATCATCAATATATACCTCCATAAATCTCCCGATATACTCATGGAATATGGCATTCATTGCACGTTGGTAAGTTACACCAGCGTTTTTCAAACCAAAAGGCATAACCACCCACTCATAAGTGCCTAATGCCCCGGGACAACGGAAAGCAGTTTTGAACACGTCATCTTCTGCAATGAAGATTTGGTTATATCCTGAATAACTGTTCATAAAACTTAAAATTTTGTTTTTTGCTGCAGAATTGACCAACATATCTGCTATTGGCATGAAATACTCATCCTTTGGGGTGGCACTATTCAGGTCTCTAAAATCAATACACACCCTTAATTTTTCATTTTTCTTCATTACAGGAACAATATTCGAAACCCATTCAACATAACGTGTGGTTTGAATAAATTTTTCTTTAATTAACCGTTCTATTTCTTCCTTAATCTTTTGATTGATTTCTGGAGCAAAACATCGAGGAGTTTGCTTCACAGGTCGAGCATTTGGATTCAATGCTAATCGATGCTCTACGAAAGAACGATCGATACCAGGAATCTCATGATAATACCAAGCAAAATCATATTTAAATTCATGTAAAAGATGGAAAAGTTTCCGCAAGATCTTTACAAATATAAGTGATTCGAAAATCATCAACAGATCCCAGATTAATTTCTTCTAAGGGATCTTGAGATTCAAACCCTTTTAGGTGATCTTCATCTTTTACCGACTGTTTTTCAAAATCCAAAGGCTCTAAATCATAGATGCACTCGGAAGAAAAATCAACAGATTCATTAGGAATAGAATGAACTTGATCATATGCTGGGTTAACAACAGCTTCATTTTCAATACAATGAACTTCTGCTATTTCATCAGCAGTGTGACTAATAATATCATTTGAATTACATAATGAAGAAAAACTTAAACCATGACTAAATTTGATTGAAGATATCGAATTTTTGCTGCTAAAAGAAGAAATTATGTTCCTAAATGATTCAACTTCATCAGAAGAACCACCTTTATTCTCTACCGAAGGGAAATTACTTATATAATCATTTAAAATTACCAAGTAATCCGAGACATCTTGAGCATGCTCCATCGAACAACGTCTCGAATCCATTCTAAGACGAACAATCCCAACCAGTTGGGGCCACAGAGAGGTGTGGATAGCGCAGTTTCACCGTCAGGCTTTCTGAAGACAAATAGCAGCCCTCACAGTTGTAAGAATTTAACACCCTGTCAACATTTAAAGGCTTCAATTTTGGACTATATATCCTAAAATTGACATGTAGCTGTTCGACATACAAATTCGAATCATCCTTAACAATTTTAGGCTTTCCATCTTTTGTCGAAAGGAGGACATTCTGATGCACAGTAGATGGTACAGCTCCAACTCCATGAATCCAGTCCCGGCCCAGTAAAGCATTATAGCTTGCCCTCGAAGGCACCACCACAAAAATAGTGTTTCGCTCCAAAGACCCCACCTTCACCCCCAAGGTAACCAGACCTTTCGCAGGAGTAGAAGCACCACTAAAGTCTGTTACAGCAATGTTGGTGGGAACTAAATCATCAGGATGCTTACCAACTTTCATCAGCATCCTCTCCGGTAAAAGACTTATTGCTGCTCCACCATCAATTAAAACTTTATTTACTTTAATTTCACTCAAAGTGGTAGTGATATAAAGTAGGTGAAGATGAGATTTTTGTTTTTTAGAAGGCCTCAGAAAATACCCTGGTTCATCCTCATATCGGATGAAAGAAAAATCTTCTTCAACATCCATATCATAATCTTCTTCAGGGTTGCCTTCATACTCACCCAAGTATTCAGTTGGAATAATTGAAATAGTTCTAACCATTTCATCATCTCCCTCTTCGAAATACTCTTCATCTAAATCAACATCCTTTTCTTTGTCAGCACCTGGAGTATTAGCTATCGCCTTGCCTTTATCCAACTTCGCAGGGGAAGGAATACCCTTTGGGCATGTTTCTCCATCAGGGAAAGACTATTCGAGAGTGTACCGAGGGCGTTGCCCCCTTGCCTTTACCAGAATGAGTTTTCTTATTTTGCAGTTGATCTCGTCTTCCTCTACCCCTTGAGTACCCTCTGGCTCGACCACAGTGGTAAGGATATTGATCTCGAGGAGGTCCCCGATGTCCCCACTGTGGGTTCCGTCGGTATTGGGCATCTCAACTCTGAAATTCTTGACAATTTCGAATCTATTGAACTCCTATAGCCTGTGAATGGCTCATCGGTGCGACAACATTCTACTGAGGAGCCTTGGAACTTTGTCCTTCCACTCATCTAATTGGTTACTTTTGACAAGCATGTTCCTCTCTATGAGCCAATTTTTTCTTCATCCTCTCTTTCTCAAAAATTGTTGTAGCTTCAGCATCGAACATAGCATTATTGCATCGAGGATACAGAGATACGTCTCGATCTTTAAGTTTTTGCTGTATAAGGAACTCCAATAATCCATCCCCTACTCCAGGGTATACAGATCGGACTTGTGACTCGAAATCTCCTAGAGCCATGTCAAAATCATAAGACATTTCAACCATATTTACTCCAAAATATGGTTCAGCAAAATTGGCCTCAGCATCGAAAGGATCAGCATCAACTTTCATCTCTTTCTTCCCATCATCAAATTTCAAACGTCATTCCATAATGGCCTCCTGTATTAGGTCCTTGAAACGAACACAACTGTTAGTTGAATGATTAGTTGCCTGGTGAAATTTACAATAAGGCTTCCCTTTTAAATCTTTCACCGAAAGTAAAGTTCTACCCTCAGGCAAAACTAACAGTTCATCTTTAAGCAACACATCGAAAATCTGATCAGATTTCGAGATATCAAAACTATATTTCTTTTCACTCTTTAGTTTTAAATCATTCGACTTTTCATTACTAGGGAGCTTTTTGAGTAAAGAACAAACATATGGACGACCCTTCTTAAGTTCAGCCAAATCAACCTCCACCTCAAAATCGAACTCCTCTTCCGAGGATTCCATTGCCATATAAGCAACTTTCTCTTTTCGAGTAAAAGGTTTACTCTTTAACCTTTGTTCATTCTTATATTTCTCTTTTTTCTTTTTCATAAGTTTGACCTGACGAACCCTTTAAGCCAAATAGGCTGAGTCAGGTATATACACATTAAGTAGTTTTTGACGCATATAGAATCCTAACCCCATAACTGCTATTTTCACCACTTCACTCTCAGGTAATGACACATAACATCTACTTCTAGCATTTTTGAAACGTATCATATAATCATCAATTGTTTCACCATCTTCTCATTTTAAAGCAACTAGATCAGTAACTACTATATTCAGCTTCCCTTGGTAAAATTGAGCATGAAATGCAGTTTCTAACTGATTCCACGTCGTTATCGAATTTGGCCTGAGATTTGAGAACCAAGTAAACGTATTCTTCATTAACGAAGAAGGAAAAAACTTTATTTTCAAATTCTCATCATTGGCTAGGTTCCCAATCTCAACCAAATATCGAGCGACATGTTCAGTAGTCGATTCTCCAACTTTCCCTGCAAATTTTGTAATTATTTTTGGACTCTTCACCCCTCTTGACACTTCAGCCATTTGAAAAACTTGAGGGAAAGCAGACACAAAATGGGGTCGGTTCATAAACCCAACGTTTAAACCGACTTGATTGAGTACATCTTCCACAATCCTTGTGACTTGATAACGTTCACCACTATGATTAGCACGTAATCGGGCTAGAACATCATCTGTATTTTGACCACGGGGAATTATATGAGGATTCTCTCTGTTTAAAATATTGTTTTCATTTTGAAATATATTTTCGAATCCCTCATTATTCCCCCTGACATCATGTATCTCGCCTTCATCATAATCAACAATTCGAGCAATCCGTTTAACTTCCCTTGTGTAATACCCTCACTACCAGAATGTAACGCTTCCGGCTGCGCCACTCTGATAGCTAGAAGTATTACGACTACTTTATATACTAAATAATAAAATAGGAGCCTGTGACTCGACACCATATCACTGATTTCTTTGAAAACTGGAAATAAATACTTTATCTTATGAGAAATACAAGCAGGCATAGATTCATATACAAGACTTCTTACATAATATCTCATAATATAATATACATATAAAACATACAACTCCTATCCCTCTTACAAACTTGTAATAACAAAGACGAGGGAAGAAAATAATCTAATTAATACAACAACATATAAACCAAACACAATATAACTCTTCATAATGCTTCATCCGGTTCCTAAAAAGGTAAAGCTGTAGGGGGGTGAAAACCTAACCACATGGTCTCACCACGGAGTTTCAAAGTTGTCATAAGAAGATATTTAATAAGAAAACTGTTTTCAAGCTCAGTGATTATCATTGCCTTATGAATCTTTTAAAAACCAACAAGTAATCGTTCAAAATCTTTTCAAAGAAACAATGTTTAATCTTTCAGAAATCAGAAACCTTTCCTTTCTTATAAGAAAATCTCAATCAGAAATCAACCACACAAGTAAACAACACAATCATTAATTCAGCACCAAAGTTTATTCTCAAATGTAGCACGCCAAGACAAACACAGGCAAGACAGACAAGGAAAGCACAGGTTTAGGTAGCAGTTACAGCAAATAGTTCAAGTAGCAGTTAAAAACAGTTTAGCAATTAAGCAAACCAAAACCAGTTCAAACCCAAACAAAACATACAAATGCATATGATGCATGCCTGTCCTATGGCTGATGAGGCTCATCTGTCGGTTATCCAGCCAACCCGATAAGTTTGAATTGAACTTAGACTGTCCGCTGACGTGCATCCCCAAGAGTCTATGCATAGTTTTTTCTCAAATAATCAATATTGCTCAATGGGGGGTTACATTCCCGGGAATTTATATAGTGCCCGGTCACACTTACGTCGTAGGGTCAACAGAGTATCGAGTTTTTAACCTGGTACACGTGGTGGCTAGCCATGGTACTTTATCCAGGGAACCTCGTATCTCAGATAATTCAAATTCATAAGCCATATAAATAATTCAAAGATCATATCTTAACATTCTCAACATTCTCAACATCATAATCATTCATCAATCTAAATCTCATTTCCAAATTCATTCAAAAACCATATTTCAAAGAAAATCCTCATCATCCTTCTTTCCATTCTGTCCATTAATAATCCCAATTCAAAACACAATTCTTTCTCTGATAGATAAATCAATCTTAAAACATATAATGTCTAAAACCAAATCTTTTTAATTAATTACTTCAAATAAAACTTCCAATTTTATAAAATTTTGGCAACATCTCCTCTAAAACTCAGACACTGCCACCCTTTTCGGTCCCAACCAAACCAAACCAAATGCCTGTTAATCAGTCAAATTATTTCCAATAACCATTATCACAACAACACTCAATCCAATCAATAACCATTATCACAACAACACTCAATCCAAGGAAATTGCAAAATCCAAAATTCAATCAACCAATCCTATAAATCGCAATTTAAACCAACTTCAACTAACAGCATCAATCAATAGTTAAGAATTCTCGGTCTTCTCAAACAGTTTCAAACCAAACCATTCCTGAAACACTTTTCGAATCATTTCCAAAATAGCAAATCATTCTCAATAAATAACCCGTTTCCAAATATCAAGTCCTTTCCAAATTTATTTTAAAATCAAATTCCGATATCAAATCGGGTTTAATATCAAATCAAATTTCAATATTAAATCTTTTCTAAAATCAAACCGTTTCCAAAATTAACCTAAAAGTCAATAATAAATCTTCTCTGATAATTCAAGGAAAACCACTTTAACAACATCAATCAACTAATCCAAATATCCAACTTTGTCAATCGATCAGTTTATCAATCAAACTAATAATCTCATTCATCCAAAGCAACTCAATTCAATTCATAAGACTTACGAAATCACAAAAATATATCTTACGCATTAATATCGATCTATAACAACTCTGAAAGGTAAAACAAGTTTAAGAAAAGTGCCCCTACCTCGAATAGTCAAAATTCGAAAACTCAAGAACACATCACAAACTCATTTTCTCTTGGCCCGTAACAACAGTAGATGCAACCTCAACTCCAAACCACTTTCATAGTAACCACAGCAACTCTAATCATAATATAAAATACCGAAACTCAATCATGTAACAAATAACGCTGCAAAACCTCAGCTAAGACAACAGAACAGTGACTAAAGGGGGTTTTAGAAACGAAAACTCTTACTACAACTAAGAAGAAACAATGAACCAAAAAGCAGCGGCTCAAACGGTGGTCCCAGCGGCTATGACGCCATTCCCGGCATCCAGAGATGTGGCGGCGCGATTCAAACAAAACCAGAAAGAGTGGCAGCAACCCCAATTTTGACATGCAATCACCAGAAACGAATCCCTAATGTACCAACAGCTCAAAATTTCTAACAACCAATATTGAAATACTAATTTTCAAAGGTTCTAGAAATAAAAACGCTTACCAAGAAGGCAAAGGCTCGATGGCAGCTTCCAATAGTCAGAACGGCAGCGGTTCGCAACGGTGACATGACTCTGGGGACGAGGCAGCGGCGGAAGGTGTCTCCCTTTCTCATCGCGTTCTGACCCTGCATACATAGCTCAGTTCGGCCACAAAGCAGATCCACGGCGCTGATGGAAGCACGGCGGTGACACGACAGATCTGACGGCGACGGGATCCTCGGCGGCAGCAAACAGAACGGCGGCAGCATGAATGGCGCACAGGCAGTGGTGAGAGCGAGCTGGGAGCAACGAACCACAGTGGCTCTTCACCCTCTTCGTGTCGGGTTCTCCTTCTCCCGGTGACCCAGCTTCGGCGGCGACGAAGGAACGACGACGACAGTGCCGGCGCGGACCCTCGATGGCAGCAGCTTGGCGGCGAGCTGACGCGGTCCCCTTCTCCCTCTGCCCTTGCTCGTGTCTTCCTCTCTCTTCGGCGCCGCTCTCCCTCAGCTGGTCCTTCGACGGTGATGGTGACGCAGTAGCTCCTGGCAGCTCTCTCTCTCTCTCTCTCTCTCTCTCTCTCTCTCTCTCCTGCGTTGGTGGTGTGGTAAGCTCCCTCTTCTCCCTCTCTTCTTCATTCACATCGCAACTCTCTCTTCTCTCTTTTCCCCTAATTCTATTTTCTTTTTTTTGTTTCCTTTCTTTCTTGATAGCTTGGGGCTTTGGGGGTAATGGTGAGGTGAGTGACGGTGGGTAATGGAATTAGGGTTAGAGTTTTAAGTAGTTTAGATAATTTTAACAAAATTAGGGATATAGAGTATTAATTAAAAATCTAATTTAATCTATTAAATTATTTTGAAAATGTTATTTGATTATTAATTTACTAATTGACTTCTAATCGAATATTTTAATTTAAAATTAAAGATAATATAATTAATTTTCTTTGTTTATAAAATTAAAGTATTAAATTCTAGAATCTCTATTATTTAACTAAATTGTATAAAATTCTTATTCTTTTGCAACGGTTAAGCTGTATAACTTAAATATAGAAAATTATTCAATAATTATAAAATTAAGTAAAATTTCTAATTTAATTGTCGAAACTTGATTTAATTAATTTTAGTAAAATAATTTCTAAAAATAAAATATTTAATGAATAAATAAATTGAAATTAACTCATAATAATATTTTTCAAAAATTATGGGTCTTACACCTTGCAAGACGTTCGAATTTCGATTCGTGATCAGCCATCATAAGATTTAGAATTGTAGTCATTTGTTGAGTTAATAAATTGACCAACTCATGATGACTTTTCTCTATATGTTGTCGAAATACCGCCATAGAATTAGAAGCATTTGACGTAGAGCCCACATTATAATCATGAGAGAATTCGGAATGTTGTTGTGGGTTTTGAAAATTATTTACTCTATTTTCACTCCTAAAACGAACAGGAGGAACGAAACCACTCACCGGTGGAGTATAACCAGGAGGAAGGCCATAAGGAGGCCAACCAGTAGTCACTGGAGGCTGGACTGGTGGTAAGTTACCACGTGGACGAATATTATGCCCACTATTTCCAGTTTGTACACTAGTAACTATTGTACTTTCACTTACAATCAAACCTTCTGAACGTGAAGTAACGTCCGAAGATTGCACAGTTACTGGTATGCTGTTATTGGTGGACGAACCACCATTTACATTTGAGACTTCTTCAGTCATGTGAATAATCCTTCCACTTCTCAATTGCATACACCAAATGACACCAAAAATCTTTTGACACACTTCAGTTTAAAACCGACCCACCGGGCGTGCCAATTTGTTTTGTCGATTTTTAACAAATCGATGGTGGTTTGATTCTAATGGTCTGGGAACGAAACCTACTCCTCTTTTGCAAGTACCAATTTTTCTATAAGTGCATTAAAGGTCCTCGAATTAGACGAGCATTAAGAAAAGAAATGAGTTTAGAAGGTGCAAAAACTGAAAAAGGCATAAGATAAAGATTTCGAAAAGTAAAACTGACTGAAATCGAAATGGCTTGCATTGAATTTTAAACAAAGCGATTAAAATGCCTTCAACTGGGTCAAAGGACTTTTGACATGAAAAAATAAGGGTACTGAAATGTAAATTTAACAATAAAATTAAAATATGCTCTGAAGATAAATTGAATAGGAAAAGATAAAACTTACCGAAATTGTAGATAAATTGAACAGAAAAAGTTAAAACTTACAGAAATTGTAAAGTTGAAAAGTGAAGACAATGGAAGGAACCCTACAGAAATTGAATTCGAAGGCAGACTTAAAAATTCACTGGGGATGTGAGTGTGCTTGAGTGTGTTTCTGTAGAAAAGTTCCAACCTTGATTTCCTAAGACTCACTAATATTTATAACTCACTTCTATAACCGACCATTAATTGCACGATGCTGCCTTGTGTGCGGATTTCTGGGTAACTGTTCCCGCTCTTTTACCCATAAGCGTTACCAACAAATCTTTGATTCAGAGAAAGCCTTCGACTTCCCTATTCGTATAACCGCTCGATTCTTCATTCGAAAAACTGCTCGATTCCTCATTCGAGTAACTGCTCGATTTATTAAAGTATCGAAATCGAGTCTGTGTCAAATAACTTCCACTTAACGCTTATACGTGTATCTTTTTGTCCTCTGCTTCTCTTCCGACACTTTACCAACATTTCGAATCAGCTTAACCTTTCGAAAATAATTATTTCGACTAACAATATAAAAGGTAACTATTTTAATAAAAATATCAAAAATATTTTTTTATGATGATCTTTGTTTAAAAAGTGTGATTTATTTATTTTATTACACTTTAAACAACAACAACAACAACAACAACGCCTTGTCCCACTAAGTGGGGTCGGCTACATGAATCAAACGACGCCATTGTGCTCTGTCATGTATCATGTCTACAGAGAGACCGTTTACATGTAGATCTCGTTTGACCACCTCATGGATGGTCTTCTTAGGTCTTCCTCTGCCTTTCGCCCTTTGTCCATCTTCCATCTCATCCACCCTCCTGACTGGATGTTCTATCGGTCTTCTTCTCACATGTCCAAACCACCTGAGACGCGATTCAACCATCTTTTTCACAATGGGTGCTACTCCAACTCTCTCCCTTATATCTTCATTCCTTATTTTATCCAATCGCGTATGACCACTCATCCATCTCAACATCTTCATCTCTGCCACACTCAACTTATGTTCGTACTCCCCTTTAGCCGCCCAACACTCCGTACCATACAGCATAGTCGGTCTTATAGCGGTGCGATAGAATTTACCTTTAAGTTTTAGAGGCACTTTTTTGTCGCATATAAAACCAGATGCACTCCGCCATTTTGACCAACCTGCTTGGATCCTATGATTTACATCCTGTTCAATCTCTCCATTATCTTGTATGATGCACCCAAGATACTTAAAACTTTTAACTTTTCGTAGGATGTTTTCTCCAATCTTTACCTCTTTATTAGGGTTTTCCCTTCTCAGACTGAACTTACATTCCATATATTCCGTCTTACTACGGCTTATGCGCAGACCATACACTTCTAAAGCTTCTCTCCATAACTCCAACTTCTTATTTAGGTCTTCCCTTGACTCTCCCATAAGGACGATATCATCGGCAAAAAGTATGCACCATGGCACAGGCTCTTGGATGTGATCTGTGAGTACTTCCAAGACTAATGTGAAAAGGTATGGACTTAAGGATGATCCCTGGTGCAATCCTATACCAATAGAAAATTCCTCTGTCACACCACCTTGAGTCTTCACACTAGTTGTGGCCCCATCATACATGTCTTTAATTGCCCGAATATATGCGATCCTTACTCTCCTCTTTTCTAAAACCTTCCATAAGACCTCCCTTGGTACCCTATCATACGCTTTTTCCAAATCAATAAACACCATATGTAGATCCCTTTTATTACTATGATACCTCTCCATCATCCTTCTTAATAGGTATATCGCTTCAGTGATAGATCTGCCTAGTATAAATCCAAATTGGTTCTTTGTTACTTATGTCTCTTTTCTCAACCTCCGTTCTATCACCATTTCCCATAACTTCATAGTATGACTCATAAGCTTAATCCCTCTATAGTTTTCGCAACTTTGTATATCCCCCTTATTCTTGTAGATAGATACCAAGGTGCTCTTTCTCCACTCATCAGGCATCTTCTTTTACCTTAAAATCTCATTAAAAAGCTTGGTTAACCAGTTGATGCATTTTTCTCACTTTAAACAAAGATAACATTTTTATAGCATATAAAAATTAAATCCTAAAATTTATTATTCAGTAGTCAAAATAAAATATCTTTATATAAAGACAATTATAAAATTTTTATTGGAGTATCTACCTATATAAAAATAAAAAAAATTATTTAAATATGTAAAAAGTTGCTTATCCCTGACCCAATCTTTCTTTTTAACCAAAAAAAAAAAAATGCTAGCAAAACGACCATCTCTGTCAATGTTGTTCTCCTTACTAATCTGCTTCGCCATAAAATAAGGTGTCAAAATTATCACTCAAGTTTTACTATGTTAAGATAATACATAATAGTAATAGAAAATTAGAAATAGTACGTATTCAAATGCCGACCTATTAATATCATAGTTGATGCCTTGTGTTTCAACGAGGAGATGGTTTTGACTTTTGAACCGTGTCTACGAGACTGATGAATTTAGTTTCGAAAATAGAATAAAATAAAATATTAAAAATAAAATATAAAAAATCGAAACATAAAAATTGGTGTTTTAAATTTTGCTTAATAATAAATTAAGTATAAAAATAATAAATTATAAAAATTTAATTTATTTTTAAATTTTTATACAAAAAAATATATCTATTAATAAAAAATATAATTATAAAAAATAATAAAAATAATAAAAAAATAAAATATATTTTTTATTAGTATTTCAATATTCTTCTAGTTAAAAAAAACATACGATATATAAATTTAATATTCTTAGATATAATGTTTATATTCTATCTCAATTATTAAATATGATTTTGAATCTTTATATTTATGTCAATACGTGGTAACTATAAATAAATTTACCCTAAAATAACGGTTAACAAGATAAAAATATGATAAAGATGTCAAAAACATCTTTTTATGATAATCTTTATTTAAAAAGTATAATTTATTTATTTGGCCACATTTTAAATAAAAGTAATATTTTTATAACATATAAAAATTAAGTCCTACAATTTAGGGCAATTCACTTAATTAAATCGTTTCAACCTCAATATTACGCAAATACATTGTTTCCAAATCCAATACACAATTGCATTGTTTCACGAGTCTATATAAATCGCTACTGGCAGTAGCGGTTTACAAGTGTACAGAAACCGCTACAACCAACCGCGGTTTACGTGCAAAACGGGTTAGTCATAAACCGCTGCTGGCAGCAGCGGTTTATGTGTGTGCGTGTGTGATAGTAAACCGCTAGAGCCTATAGCGGTTTACGTTAAGCATGCTGAATGGGGCTGCCTATATAAACCATGGAGGGGGCAAATGTGGAGAGGTAGAGTGTTATTCACAAATGGAGGGGGAAGATAGTTTTGTGGCTCTAGTTCACTGCTCTGGAAAAATTCAAAAGAGCAAAAGGCATGGTGTGAAATTCACAGATAGAGAACCACTTAGTATTTTTATTCGATCGTCGAGTACGCTGGCAGAGATTAAGCAAAGCATATTACGGAAGTTCGGTACCTGTGGGACGAAGTGGGTAAAAAAGTTATTTTACAAGATTCCAATAGCCGTTGTTTCAACTGGTGTGAGATATGAGACCTTCGTGATAGGGTCGGATGAAGACCTGCAGGTCTTGTTTCACTGCAGGCGTAGTTTTCCGGAGGTGAGGATACCTGAGCTGCTTGCGAAGTTGGAAGATGGTGTGGATAGCTCTGGGGCATCGGCACCAAATCCTCAGTCGACCACAGCCGGTGGTGCCTCGACATCGATGCCAGTGGTAGCAGCGGCAGTTCCGATTCCTGAGCCCGAACATGCTGGGGTTGTTCATGCATATGTGGCTCCTGTTGTGCCTGATTTTGAGTTTGATGCCGGACCGGATCAAGTTGAGAATGCGATGTGTGACGATGATTCGGATGAGGAGCCGGTCGATATTGGTGGGGACAATGATGATGATATTCCAAGAGGTACACGTACAACCCATGGAGGTTCCGGTTCTGGAACACAAGAGTACCCTCCCCATCTCTCTTCTTTGAACTTGGAAGCCATCGGCCAACACCAGAATGTAGATGCAACATTCGATGGGTAGGGGATGCATGATGGGACACCTATGACTGAATTTCAGATTGGCCAATCGTTCCAAAGTAAGGAGGAAGCCGTGCTGAGCGTAAAAGATTACAGTATTCGGCGTGGAGTTGAGTACAAGGTTATGGAGTCAGACAATCTGAAATACCAAGGGAGATGCAAGGAGTTTAGAAACGGGTGCACGTGGTTGATTCGGATAGTCATGTGGAAAAGGAAGAGCACATGGGAAGTTAGGAGGTACAACGGACCACACACATGTATGGCCACATCGATATCGAGCGATCACAAGCAGCTTGATTATCATGTCATCTGTGCGAGAATCTTTCCATTGGTTAGAGCTGATGCGTCGGTGTCGATTAAGGTGTTGCAAGAGGCAACGGAGGCGACATATGGATTCAGGCCTAGTTATCGGAAGGTGTGGTTGGTGAAGCAGAAGGCAGTAGCGCAGATATATGGCGATTGGGTGGAGTCATATGCGGATCTGCCTCGATGGATCCTTGTGGTCACATCCACCATGGAAGGTTCCGTTGCTCTGCTGAAGACCTCCCCGGTTAGAGTGGGTGACCAAGTTGATGAAGATAGAGTATACTTTCATCGCATGTTTTGGACATTCCCTCCATGTATTGAGGCATTCCGCCACTATAAGCCGCTCGTAAGCATCGACAGAACACACCTCTATGGCAAGTATGGCGGGACATTGTTGTTGGCGATCGCTCAGGATGGTAACTCGAATATTTTGCCTGTTGCGTTTGCACTCGTGGAGGGAGAAAATGCAGAGTCTTGGTCATACTTTCTATCCAATCTTAGAAGACATGTTACTCCACAGCAAGGTATTCTCGTGATCTCTGATAGACACAACGGTATCAAGGCTGCACTAGAGTCCCCCGATAGTGGTTGGCGACCTCCCCATGCTTATCGGGCATTTTGTATTCGGCATGTTGCTGCAAATTTTGCCCTTACTTTCAAGGGACAGGATGCGAGGAGGTGGCTGGTAAATGCCGCTTATGCAAAGACGGAAGCAGAATTTAACTATTGGTTTGATATAATGAGGACAGAGAATCCGGCCATGTGCGATTGGGCAAACAGAATGGAGTATGAGAGGTGGACACAGCACAAGGATGGGGGGAGAGGATATGGTCACATGACGGTAAGTAGGCAGACCACCTAATTGTAAATCATATGAGACACAAACTTAAAAAACCGCCCATGAAATTTTTAAGCATTAAAAAAACATAACCCATACCTGGATGCCAGCGGGAAAGAGAAAACCTCAAACCCGGACGGCCTCAAAGATGGAAACCGCCAGAATATCCAACTCTGCAGCAACTGGAAGGGACCCGCAAGGTTAGTCACATTTCTGTTCGCTACCCGACACATGCATCGGTACAACCAAGCCAAAGCGGCCGACCCCCAGCTATACCTCCCCATGTCATCAAGGTTTGCCACAAATGACAACCACCGTATATGTACCCGGTTCGCACTCTTGTCCCTAAATAACTGAGTCGATAACAGAATCATGATGTAGGCACGTGCGTAGATGCGGACAGTCTCTGCGGTCGCATCTGGTGGTAGCACCCTAAACCTCTCGTGGAACCATGTAAAGTGTACTGTCATCTGCTTGACCTTATTCGGTAGAGGCCGCTCCCCGAATAGCTCCTCAAACCACTCCCAAGCTGGTCGGCCACCCTCCATGTATTTCTCAAACTCACCAAGGCAACCACTCACAGCCTCCCCATCCACAGGCAGCCCTAGCTGAAATGCCACGTCTTGCAATGTCACTGTGCACTCTCCGAAAGGCATATGGAACGTGTGCGTCTCAGGACGCCACCTCTCAACGAACGCACTAACCAATGACTCATCCAACCAGAACCATTGGCTGTTTAGCCTGGCCAAATGGTACAATCCAGCCCTCTCTAAATACGGGATGATTCTTTCATGCATGGGCATATTCTGTTGCCGTCTCACACTGTATATACACCTAGTGGGCTGCACAGAACATGAAAGAAATACAGAGTCCAATTAAATTCTCCTATCCATAAAAAAATTTCCCTATCTAACAATAACAAATATCTTAAATCATCAACAAATGATGAACCGGTAAATAAATTAATCTATGAACCCTATATAACTAAGCCGTCGAAAAACATGTAAGCTTCAAATTATAGAAACTAATTACGATAGTAAAAATAACAACACACATACTTGAATAAATAACAGCCAGAATTATAAAAATATTATAAAGCTTTAAAATTAAAAACTTCAAATCATATAAATACACTAACCGAACTAAAATAAATCACTAACGTCAACTGTCCCTTTCCCTAAACTAAACCAACACCATGTAGAATAACATTCATTGAAGGGATTTGAAATTCAGCTAACTAGTCATATTTATAAGTTAACAAGAAAAATTCAAAACACTAACCCAAACCGATTAAACTAACATCCTAGCATGCGAAGCCTAATTTCAAACTAGAGGGAATAATCTATAAATTCTAGTTTGTCTACCTTACATACCATTTTTCTAACTAACAAATGCTAAGCCTAAAAAAAAATAATTATTAACTAACCTCGTCACCAATAGAACCGGCAATATGCGCAACACCGTTCAGTCGATACAAGGTCCTGTCTGCCATGATAACACGCCGGAAGTCGCCGTTGAGATACCTCGGACCCGCTCTCAACTTGCTCTGACCTCTCTCTAGAATTTTCTCTCTCTAAAAAACCTCACAACCCCTCCAAATGAATAATCCGCGGCTACCACCACGGTTTATATAGGCAGCCAACTACACATAAACCGCTATAGGCTCTAGCGGTTTACGCACGCACACCAACACACATAAACCGCTGCTGGCAGTAGCAGTTTATGACCAATGCATATTATACGTAAACCGTGACAGGTACCAACGGTTTATAACTAACCCATTTTACACGTAAACCACGGCTGGTTGTAGCGGTTTCTATACACCTATAAACCATTACTGCCAATAACGGTTTATATAGATACGTGAAACAATGTATTTACGTATTAAATTTAAAAATAATATATTTACATAATATTGAGAGTAAAACAATTTAATTAAGTAAATTATCCTACAATTTATTATTCAATAATTAAAATAAAATATCTTCACATAATAACAATGATAAAATCTTCATGAAAATAGCCACCCTATAATATTACTGCATATTAATATAACTAAGATTCGACTCCTATTTCGGTCAGAATGTTAACATCAACGTACACAAAAAAACACTTCTATATCCCTTGTTTTTTTTTTTTAACGTGGCTTCACATCATTGAGCCACATCACAAAAATCAACCATGGATAAAACATTTAACAGGTTATTTCATTGGAGTAGTACCCTAGCTAAATCCTTAATCCAATGTATCTACAGGTGGAAGCTACATATTGATCAAACGAAATTTATTATACCATAGAATAATCGGAATAATAATGTTTCCCTATTTCATTTTTAATTTAGCTCTGAGAGTCTTTTAGAAAATTAAACAATGATGCTACGTTTCATTTTTTCTTTCAATTATATAACTATATAAAAGTGAGAAAGAAGCAAGTGTATAATTATTTCTAAATAGCTAAATGCACATTATAGACACTTTTATAATTTTTATATAGCTGTTTGTCACAATTAAAGTAGACATTCGCTTTAATTTGTTTATTCAAGATATGTTGAAACGTTGCATATTTACTTATTTAGAGAGAGAGAATATAACAATATGAAATTAGTCAAGATTAATTTATGAGAAAATTACACTTTCTTCTTCTGTAAGATGCTAAAATGACACTGTCATCTCCTCTATTTATAAAATATACATTTCTCTCCCTTATAACTTCTAAAAAACCTCCTCTTTAATCCATTTTAAATTTTTTGTATTAACTAATATTAACTTTATCTATTTTTCAAAAAAAAATTATTTTTTACAAAAATATTCTTTAACAAAAAAATTATTTTTTTATCATTAAATTTTACTTACCAAAATACCATTTAATAAATTATTTTTTATTGATTAAATTCTATTTTTATCAAAATAATTTTTAAAAATATTAATAATTAAATTATTTTTTCTAAAATATTCTTTAATAATTTTTTAATTATTAAATTATGATTTTACCAAAATTTTTGTTAATAATTTTTTTATATTTTATTATTAATTTTTTAATATTAATGTATATTATTTTAACATTAAATAAAAAATATTACCATTATTAATATGTATAACAATTAATATATATTAATATTGAAAAATAATCTTACTAAGAGTTTTTTTAATATTAAAATAATATATATTGATATCGAAAAATTAATAGTAAAATAAAAAAAATTGTTAACAAAAATTTTGGTAAAATCATAATTTAATAATTAAAAAATTATTGAAGGAAATCTTAAAAAGTTAATTTAATTATTAAATTTTTTTAAAAATATTTTGATAAAAATACAATTTAATCAATAAAAAAATAATTTATTAAAGTGTATTTTGGTAAGCAAAATTTAATGACAAAAAATAAAATTTTTACTAAAGGATATTTTTATAAAAAATAATTTATTTTTTTTAAATGGATAAAATTAACATTAGTTAACACAAAAAATTTAAAATGGATTAAAGAGGAGGTTTTTTAAAAATTAGAAGGGAGGGAAATGTATATTTATAAAATAAAGGGGAGGGGAGTGTCATTTTAGCATCTCGCAGAAGAGGAGAGTGGAATTTTCTCTTAATTTATTTGATATTTGAAAATTAAGTTGAAATTATTTTTTTTTTATTCTTTGTAATAATTTAAGAATAAATATTATAATGTACAATTTATGGATGTTGACAATTCAAAAGAAAATTGTGAAAAAGAGTTATGTTATAGTTTGACTATCTTTTAATTGTATGTAGATTGCTTTTATTTTTCTTTATAACAATTGAAAAACAAATTTAGAAGAATCAGATTTATATAGACTATATATATTTCAACACTTTATTTGATTTCCAGCTTCCTGCTGCAACCTGCTAAGCTCTTGACAAGTTTCTTGATCATCTGATTTTCAGAAGCCACATTTGCTTTGAGCACATGGGAGCTGGTTCACCATTTCTTGCATTAACTCTGTTTCAAAGAAGCAATATTCATAGTGGTATACTAGATTAACTTGTACAGTAGTATGTTTATACAATATAAAACTCTTAAAATATAATTGATGTCTAAGACGTTCTTAACTTTTAGAGTATATATACAAGAATCTCTTGATCTCCGTATGAAACTTTACCTATCTAGCCTCCAATATGCTGTCTGTGACATCATTGATTGAGTATGTTCTGTTATTACTTGGAGAAGAACCTTCATCAACCATTTCTCTTTCTGTGAAGAATCCAGGCATTTTAGGTGGAGGTAGTGTGGATTCACTACTCAACATTTGAACAACGTATGACATGTTTGGCCTTTCATCTGGACTTTTTTGCACACAAAGTAGTCCCACATGAATTGATCTTAGCATTGAAGATAAATTAGATGCATCTCTTATTGGAGCATAAATTATTTCGTACCCTTTGTCTTCCATAAATAGTTTCCATGCCTGCATATGTATATTGCAAAGCTTGTGGTTAAGATTAGAAGCAGATATAACAAAGGTGATTATTAAAATTCAGTTACACACTTACATGTCCTAGAAGATTAAAGTGATGATCTTGATGAATGAATCCTCTATTTCTACTTCCACTCACTATTTCTAACAGCAATACACCAAAACTGAATACATCAGATTTTATTGAGTAAACTCCATCAATTATGTATTCCGGTGATAAATATCCACTGCGCACATCCAACCAAAGGAAAAGAAAAGGATAAAAAATCAAACCTATAGCCAAGCCATCATACATACAACATACCCATATTAATAATCTGCAAAGCATAAGAGACTTACTAAGTTCCAACAACATGCCGAGTGTTTGCTTTAGTTTCGTTCCCTCCAAAACTTCTAGCTAGCCCGAAGTCTGATATTTTTGGATTCATTTCACTGTCTAACAAAACATTTGCAGCTTTAAGATCTCTATGAACTATTCTATGTCTTGAATCTTGGTGAAGATAAAGAAGACCTCGAGCAATTCCATTGATAATGTCAAAGCGCCTTGTCCAATCTAGTAACATGCTCTTCTTTTCATCTGTCCAAAAAGTAGCCAATTATATCTTTCTTGTAGTAAGATTGTAAGTTGAGAAATAATTAAATAGTTTATGGATCAACAGATTATCTCAAAATTTAATAAGAAATCATAAGTGGAAAATCTGTTTCATATAAATTCATTTTTATATATTTTTCAAAGAAAAAAAAAAGAATTCTCATTCACCAAGTTAGAGTACAGTTGCAACTTAATTGAATGATCATAAAGGTTTTCTGAAATCAAACCAAATATGAAGTAGTCCAAGCTTTTGTTGGGCATAAATTCATAGACTAGCAATCTTTCTTCTGCATAAATGCAACATCCTAGGAGCTTCACTAAATTCCTATGCTGAAGTTTGGCAATATGCATAACTTCATTTTTGAACTCTTGGATTCCTTGACTTGAATTTTGTAAGAGTCTCTTAACTGCTATTTCTTTCCCATCCTTTAATACACCCTGAAAGTTATAAAAACACATAGGCAAAAGATTATGATTCTCAATAGCTTTGTAAAACAAAAGTAAAATGGTTCCATTACCTTATATACCGAACCAAAGCCACCTTTTCCCAAAATGTTATCAGCTGAAAAATTATTTGTTGCCGAAGAAATTGTGGACATATCAAACAAAGACAATTGTAGATCTTCCTCATAGTCATTCATTACACCTGCATAAGTAGTATCATATGTGATATGTAAATGCAATACATGCTCTGTTTCCCCACATTACTTAAATAATATAAGAGTTACTTAACTACCTTTTCTTCGTATCTTCCATCTAAAGACGATGAAGGCCAAGCATATGATTAAAACACTAAAAGATAAGACACAAACTATGATGATCGTCCTTTTCTTTCGGATGTTTGATTTGTGAGATTTATTTTTCTGAATAGCTTCTATAAAAAGAAAAATACACCCGTTAAACAAAAATAAACAATTAATTAATTAAAAAAATTAGAAAGTATTTATACCTAGTTCTGTAGCAGCCATCCTTATGTAAATATCTTCAAGAGAATATGGAGTCAGAACTTTAATATCATTTAAATTACCAAACCACATCAAACAACCACTTGCGCCTTCACTTATATCCAAAGCTGCATAAGCCATACATGAACAATTCTTCAAGCACAACATCTTACAATCTTCAATGCTGATATTTCTACTATACCATGATCTTTCTGTATCTGGCAATTTCAGCCCTGAATACTTCAAAAACCCATCTCCATTACAATCCAATGAAGTTCTCCTTACACAACCATCTGATAAACCTTGCTCCTCCTTATAATTATCTTGCACAAATCCATCCAAACAACTACACATTGGATAGTTGTTAACATTACAACTAGAATAAGCTCCACATGTTTCATAGTAGTCACAATCATCAGCCGGTAACCTCGCCAAGTTGGTCCAACTCGATGTGTCCGGATTCCACTGGCTTCTCTGGTTGATTCCCTCCGGCGTTAGAACCACTTTATGAGGGTTTGAATTATTGATAAGTTCATACATAAAATATATCTCTTCCTCGTTAGAAACATATTTATATCTAAAGCCTGAGTTTTCTTTCACTTGTGGCGTTCCACTGAATTGAACTCCATTCCATGATCCGGCACGCCATCTTTTGGATCCTCCATCTTTAAGGACTAATTGAGGATATCCATTGACATCGAATTCTAAAGTATATCTACCTGGAAATGGATCGTCCGAGCTGTTCCAAGACGTTAGATACCAATTCTGTCCTGTTTTTAGATTTGTTCCTAACTTCTGTCCAGGCAAGAGCGTGTCGGATGGATAATCAAAACTTTGCCATACAAAATCTTCTTTGCTAGCACCATTATTACTTGTTTCTTGCACAACAAGATTTCCTGAATTCAAAAGCTTTCCAATTGGATTCATGACGGATCTTGCTGTGTTGGAGGACCAAATAACACTATTGTTACGATCAAGAAGGACTAGAGTTCCAGTGTTGTTGAGCTTCAGAATCCCTGAGGAGTCAGTGAGGGGTTTTTCTCTGTTTGCAACCCAAACTACTGTCTTGGATGGATCTTTGTTAAACCAGATTCCCACGTAACGGTTCTTGGAAGTTCCAGGGCTGAAGAATCCCAATGCAAAGATTTCATCAGAAGAAACTATTGTCTCACCATCACTGATAGATTGCAGTGAATCTATAGTGTCCGTTGCAGTTGAAGCCACCACCATATAGTTCATCAGAAAGAAGAAGAACAGAATCATTATTGTAAAGCCTTCCATTTTGCAGTGGGAATCTAAGTCTCTCTCTATAAGCAGAAAAATCAGAAAATGTGTTAATATAAGGTTTCCTTAAATTGCTTTCATGTCAAAGTTGAAAGTTGCTTCTTGATTCACCTTTTCTTATTATTATTTTGGTGTTTAGGGGGAAAAAATTGTGTTGCGTAACACGAATTTGTCAATTGTTCACTTCAGATGACCAGATTAGGTTTATTATTAGTCAATAATATAAGACTAAATACATATCAGTTAGCAGCTTGTTTATTACACCATCTGTGTTTTATATATTATATTGGTATGCCGTCATACACAAAATGATCAAAATTAGCCTAATGATGATATCATGAATGCCACCTAATGCTATATAATACATCCTTAGTTATGGTGAGAAAAAATTGATAAGTGTTTTACCTTGTAATTTGTTACTTCATTTTCTCCGAACAAAAAAAATTATAGAATACTTACTAATAAAATTTATTATTTTTATAATATTTATCCAAATTTAAATTTTAAAATAGTAATGCTATTGCTATATGTACAAATATTTTTTAATTAAATTTAATTAAATTGATAGAAGCTCAAAAAAAATAATAAAATAAAATAAAAGGCACGCATAGATCACATATTTTGCTTCTCTTTTTTCACGGTTTTTTAATATAGACATTTTTATTGAATAGTAGAAAAACTTATTGATATAATATAAATTTTTACACATAATACATAAATTTTTACATACAGCACATAACTTATTAATATAACATAAAAAATTTTGTAAATAACAAAAAAATTTTAACGTATAGCACATAAAATTTTGATACAAATGTATTTTATTAGTTGAATAATTTAATAATGTTTTAGATATGTAGTTTCTACAAAATTTTTGTATTGTGCATTATATTTATGTATCAAAATTTATGTACTTTGTTGGTTTAGTATTAATGTTTTAAATATATAATCCTTTAAAATTTGTATTCTGTGTACTAAAATTTTTGTATTATATTCCAATATTTTTATATTGTGTATCAAAATTTATGTGCTTAATAATTTTACTAAATATATATAAAAAAAATGAAAAAGAAAAAGATAACACTGTTGAAGAAAAAGATTTGACTTGATCAGTAAAATATTTAATTTGATCGTCTAACTTTATTGCTCTTAAATATTAAATTTTAAAATTCTAAATATTAAACCCTAAATTTTAATAATATAAAAGTAAACTATTAACTCAATATATTGATTAATATTTAATAAAAAATATTAATCCTACTATTTTTTAAAATTATAAGTTTGTCCCTAATGTTTTTTTTTTTTGAGACCCGTATATTAAAGTATTTTTTCTTAAAAAAATTATCAAAATTCCCAATAATATATGCTTCTATATATGTTAATGAATTGAAGAATGATTTTGAATAATATTTTGGAGTTACTAACATTTCGTTTTGCATTAAGTTTATAAAACAATTTTTTTTAGTTAATAAACTACTCTTTTTACACATAAAAATTTAAAATGCTAAAAAGTTGTTCAAAAATAAACCAAAGTGTGATCCACGAAGCATAATATTTGTAACAAAAAGTATCCAAACGTTAATTTCATTCATCGATAGATTTATTAATATTTTAAATTTTTATGAAAAAAATAATTTACTCATTTTTATGATTACAAAATCAATTTTATTAATTCATGAATAAGCCTTTCAATATTTTAAATTTTTAAAATAAAAATAATAATTTATTTTTTAAAATTTAAATTAAAATATAAAATTTTTATTTTTATTTTTATTTTTTCTGATATTTTATTCATATCTAAATGAGAATTTTTTTATTTAATTTACATTTTAAATTTTTTTAATAACTATATTAAAATATTAAATTGTCATCAAACTATCAAAGTACTAAATAAGGATATTTACGGGTCTGGTTTGTTCAAATTTAAAAAAAAAAAGATAATTGAACTGATTAAATTTTATTTGGTTCATATTGGTTTAGATTTATAATTTTTAGTGAGTGGATCTGAATCAATTCAAACCGATTAAACCCAGATTCAATCGGTTTAAGTAATTGGATACCAATTGAAAATAAAATTTAAAAATTAAAAAAAAATCTAAATAATATAAATATGTAATAATAATATTAAAAAATAATACATCATCAGATTCAAACTTAAATAACTAACATAAGAGATAAATTTGTATATATATTATTAGATTTTATTTATATTTTAATTAATATTAAACTAATTGGGTAATTTGGTTGGTTCGGGTTCTGCGATTCTAGAACCAATACCCAAACCAATTAAAATCGAATTTGATCGGGTCAGATTCGATTGTACCCAATTATCATTAGATCTAGAACCAATACAATAGCCTCAAATTGATTTTGAGTGGGTAATCAGATTATTTGTACTCGTGAACACCCCTAGTACTGCCATTTAGAGTTGGTTTTGTAAAATTCTTATTTTTTAAAATTAGTTTATTAAAGTTGATTTTTTAATTTTTTTTAAAATTTGTAATATTTATATTTAGTAAATTAAAATAAAAATAACTTTTAATAAATTATACACACAAAAAATAATTATGTTTAGTAAAATAATTTTTAAATTAAAAAAATATAACAGATATAATTATAAGAATAAATTTAAATATTTATTAATGAGGTATATAGCCGGTCCCAAGCCCGGATAAAGGAGGAGGGTTGTGTTAGGTCTTCGGCAACCAACATAAAAATATAGCCGAACCCCCATGACATGAATCAAAGACATTATTGCGCTAAAGCTAGGTCGTTGCCCAGAAGCAATGCATCGTATGGCTCGAGTACGGTGTCAAAGAAAGAGCTGATGCATCGGTGCCCGGATGTAGTGTTAAATGAGCAAGGGTTCTCGCGTTTTCGTGAACGGACGAGGGTAAATAAGCTAGTTCACAAAGGTAAAGGTCGAAGCGACAGAAGGTTGAGATTTGGGACATGGAACATAGGCACTCTAACAGGAAAGTCCATGGAGGTGGTGGGCACCATGACAAGGAGGAAGATTAACATTATGTGCCTACAAGAAACGAAATGGGTTGGTGCAAAGACTAGGGAGTTTGATACTTCTGGTTTCAAACTTTGGTATACAGGAAAGGTGAAGAATAGGAATGGGGTTGGAATAATTGTGGATAAGCAGTGGAAGAAGGAAGAAGTGGATGTCAAGAGAGTGGGAGATCGGATCATCTCTATCAAACTTGTGGTGGAGGGAGGTGCGTACCATGTGATTAGCGCCTATGCACCGCAAGTGGGTTCGGACGAACAACACAAGATAAGATTTTGGGAGGATCTAGAGAGTTTGGTTCAAGGCATACCTTTGGGAGATAAGATTTTCTTAGGAGGAGATTTAAATGGCCATGTTGGGAGAGAAGTGACTGGATATGGGAGTATCCACGGAGGCCATGGTTTCGGGGTGATCAATGCCGAGGGTAAAACTATTTTGGACTTTTCCTCAACCTTTGATCTTCTCATTGCAAATACATGTTTTAAAAAGAGAGACGAACATCTTATAACCTATAAGAGTGGCATGACAAACTCTCAAATCGACTTCTTCTTGTTGAGGAGAGTCGACCGGAAATTTTGCATTAACTGTAAAATTATCCCGGGAGAGAGTTTGACAACACAACATAGGGTGCTCGTCATGGATTTTCGCGTTGAGAAAAAGTTGAGGAAAAGACATCATACGAAGAACCCAAGGACGAGGTGGTGGCGGATGAAAGGTGAGGAATAAAGAAGCTTCCAAAGACGGGTAGGAGAAGAGGCAAAGTGGGATGGGAATGGAAGCGCAGAAGAGATGTGGAGGGAGATGGCAGAAGTTATTAGAAGAACAGCAAAAGAAAGTTTTGGTGAATCTAAAGGAATAGGACCAAGAGACAAGGAGTCCTGGTGGTGGAATGCGAGTATACAAGAAAAGATAAAGATAAAAAGGGAATGCTTTAAAGAGTGGTCTTTATGCCGCAATGCAGATAATTGGGAAAAAATAAGGCGGCTAAAAAAGAGACAAAAGTAGCTGTAAGTGAAGCAAGAACAAGAGCATATGAGGGTCTCTACCAGTCTTTGGACACGAAAGAAGGAGAAAAAGGTATATATAGAATCGCAAAGAGTCGGGAAAGAAGAACGAGAGATTTGGATCAGGTTAAGTGCATAAAGGATAAGGATGGAGAGGTATTGGCTCAAGAGGAGAAGATTAATGAAAGGTGGAAGAGCTACTTCTACGAGTTATTTAATGAGGGACAGAAGACTCTTCCGAGCCTTGGTCGTTTATGCACAAGGGAAGAAGATCAAAACTTTGACTACTATCGAAAGATTCGAGACTTCGAGGTAAAAGAGGCTCTAAAGCAGATGAAAAATGGCAGGGCAGTAGGACCTGATAATATCCCAATTGAGGTTTGGAAGGGTCTTGGAGAAAAAGGCATCAACTGGTTAACCATGCTTTTTAATGAGATTTTAAGGTCAAAGAAGATGTCTGATGAGTGGAGAAAGAGCACCTTGGTACCTATCTACAAGAATAAGGGGGATATACAAAGTTACGGAAACTATAGAAGGATTAAGCTTATGAGTCATACTATGAAGTTATGGGAAAGGGTGATAGAACGGAGGTTGAGAAAAGAGACACAAGTAACAGAGAACCAATTTGGATTTATGCCAGGCAGATCTACCACTGAAGCGATATACCTATTAAGAAAGATGATGGAGAGGTATCGTAGTAATAAAAAGGGATCTACATATGGTGCTTATTGATTTGGAAAAAGCGTATGATAGGGTACCAAGGGAGGTCTTATGGAAGGTTTTAGAACAGAGGAAAGTAAGGATCGCATATATTCGGACAATTAAAGACATGTATGATGGGGCCACAACTAGTGTGAAGATTCAAGGTGGTGTGACAGAGGAATTCCCTATTGGTATAGGATTACACCAGGGATCATCCTTAAGTCCATACCTTTTCACATTGGTCTTGGAAGTACTCACAGAGCACATCCAAGAGCCTGTGCCATGGTGCATACTTTTTGCCGATGATATCGTCCTTATGGGAGAGTCAAGGGAAGACCTAAATAAGAAATTGGAGTTATGGAGAGAATCTCTAGAAGTGTATGGTCTACGCATAAGCCGTAGCAAGACGGAATATATGGAATGTAAGTTCAGTCTGAGAAGGGAAAACCCCAATATAGAGGTGAAGATTGGAGAAAACATCCTACGAAAAGTTAAAAGTTTTAAATATCTTGGGTGCATCATACAGGATAATGGAGAGATTGAACAGGATGTAAATCATAGGATCCAAGCAGGTTGGTCAAAATGGCGGAGTGCATCTGGTTTTATATGCGACAAAAAAGTGCCTTTAAAACTTAAAGGTAAATTCTATCGCACCGCTATAAGACCGGCTATGCTGTATGGTACGGAGTGTTGGGCGGCTAAAGGGGAGCACAAACATAAGCTGAGTGTGGCATAAATGAAGATGTTGAGATGGATGAGTGGTCATACGCGATTGGATAAAATAAGGAATGAAGATATAAGGGAGAGAGTTGAAGTAGCACCCATTGTGGAAAAGATGGTTGAATCGCGTCTCAGGTGGTTTGGACATGTGAGAAGAAGACCGATAGAACATCCAGTCAGGAGGGTGGATGAGATGGAAGATGGACAAAGGGCAAAAGGCAGAGGAAGACCTAAGAAGATCATCCATGAGGTGGTCAAACGAGATCTGCATGTAAACGGTCTCTCTGTAGACATGATACATGACAGAGCACAATGGCGTCGTTTGATTCATGTAGCCGACCCCACTTAGTGGGACAAGGCTTTGTTGTTGTTGTTGTATTAATATATGAGATTATATTAAAATTTTAATAAATATAAATTAATTTTAAAAAATTTTGAAATACTTTTAAAATCACTCATAATTTTTAAAAATTAGAAATATAAATACATGAGTTTTTTATTTATTAACAAATATAAAACAAAGTGTTTATTAGAAATATTATTATTTAAATATATAAAAAAAATGAATTCTATTTAACTTTCTCTAAGATAACATGTAATTTATTTTCTATGATGTGTCAATTTTTAATTTGTCGATATTTTAATAAGATTACTCACTATATTAATAACTTGAGTTGTTTAAATTTAACGAAAATTAGTATTTAATCATAATATGGTCAGTTTTTAATTAATAACTTATTATTTAAAATAAATCATTGAATAATTTTTAAAAAATTAACAAACAAACCCTCCTTCCTCCCCCAAATCTTTATCGCCGATAAACAACAAAAAAGAAAAAAACTCCTAATTAATGCTTTATTTTTTCTACTGGTTTAAATTCAAGTTCAATAATTCTCTTTCTCTTTTTCTTTCTCTCGTGACTTAACTTTCACTCCATTTTAAGATCATTATCAAATATAAAAATTGTCATCTGGCTATCTTTTGATTCAGCTCTGCACAAGAGGGTTTTATTTCGATAGTCCAACAAAAATTCAATAACTAAAAAAATCGTAAAGCACCAAAAATCCAAGAATACACATAATATCAGTTTGAGGACATAAATTATTCAATTTGGTCCATATTTACAGAAAGAAGCATTGATATATAAATTCAAAGTTGCTCAATTTATCTCACCTTACTAATAAGAAAAATAATTCGATAACAATAATGAATAATTATAATTCCATAACTAAATAATTTTCACTATAGTTTAAGACTAATAATAGTTTTAAAATAGAGGGAAAGTCATGAGAAGAAAAAAGAGTGATTAAATTTGGAGGAAAAAAAATTTTGTTTTGTTCAACGGCAAACAAAAATTAAAAATAGGGACAATAATCTATTTTTAAATATCAATCAATCAAAAATTGACAATTCACAGAGAATAAATTATATATTATTTTAAAAAAAATAAAATAAAATTCACCATAAAAAATCCTTATCGTTGACCCAATCTTTCATTTTAACTTAAAAAAACCTACTAGCAAAACGACAATATCTGTCCATATTGTTCTCCTTTCTAATCTGCATGACGATAAAATAAGATGTCAAAAAGGTCAAAATTGTCACTCAAGTTTTACTATGTTAAGATAATAGTAATAGAATAGCACTATTCAAATGCTGACCAATATAATTAATATCATAATTGATGGTTGTGTTTCAACAAGGAGATAATTTTGAACTGTGTCTATAAAGTAAACGGTCAACAAGATGGAACCATGGAATATATAGTATTGAAAAAATTTTAAATGTACTGAAAAATACTAGTATTTCAATTATTTTAACAGTTGATTTTAATTAATATATATTATATATATTTTTTATAATTCAGATTAATAGTTAAAATAATTAAAATACTGATATTTTCAGTACACTTAAAATTCTTTCTATAATATTAATGCATATAAATATGTATGATTAATAATTAGGTCTTTTTAGAAGACGAACTGAATTAATTAAGATTTGACTCCTATTTTGTAAGATTATTAATTGAATATTCTCCATCAGAAATAAGTTTTATCAAAGTACGCACAAAAACACTTCTATATCACTTGTTTTATAACGTGGCTTCACATCATTGAGCCACCTCACAAAAATCAACCATGGTTGTTAAAACATTGAACAAGTTATTCATTGGAGTAGTAGCCTAGCTAAATCCCTAATCCAATGTATCTACAGGTGGAAGCTTTATATTGATCAAAAGAAATTTATTATATATATACCATAAAATAATAAAATGACGAAAAAGTAGGCGTGTCGGATTGGAACTTCCTTTTGATTAATCGGAATAATTTTTCCCTATTCCATTTTTAATAATTTCGTTCTGAGAGACTTTTAGAAAATTAACCAATGATGCTATGTTTTTTTTTTTTTTTGGAAAAATACAGGTAGACAATGAAAATATTAAATAATGTGAATAATAAATATATCGAATATTTATTTTTAGTAGGTGTGTAAATAGTTATTCTAATATTAAAATTTAGATAAATAATTTAGAGATGTAGTATATTTTAATTTAATTGATAGTTGTCATATTGTTCAAAAAAATTATTAGTTATAATTTTCTTTTAACAATATATAACTATATAAAAGTAAGAAAGAAGTGTATAATCTAATATTATAATAGCAAATCGTGTGAATTGAGGATTTAACATTTAATATCCTGAGAATTTATTATTTAGGACATTCTTATTGCATTAAGCAGTATATTTTAATTGATTCTTATTTTATGAAATTTGTTTTTAATTAGAAGTTAATTTTTTATTTAATTAAAATAAAATCTTTACTTTTTTTTAATTAGTTCTCATTTTATGAAATTAACTTCTTATTGGAGTAATTAGATTTCTTATCTAATTTAAATAGAGTAATTTAATTTTTAATTTTATCGTTTTTCACTTTATCTTTAATGTTTCGAGGATTACTTGAAACGTTGATTTGGGTCTGAACATGAGGTTCAGATTCCTTTGTATGGCAGTGTCCGACTTGTTGATGTCGAAGTGTCGCCTGTCTGAGTTTTTCGTGAGAAGGTGGAGGATGGTACCTGTAAGAGACTCCGATGTTTAAGTTAGCAAGGGTTTTAGGTAGATTTTTAGTAGATTAGAACGTGAATATACTTGAGGGATGTTAGTATATTTATAAGTGATGAGCCAATAACTACGTTGGAGTAGTTCTGTTATTGGTGGCAGGTAACCGTCCCCTTTATCCAAGAGTTGTTGAGATATCTCTTCTAAAAGAAAGTGAGAAATAGTAGAGATTAGTTATAACTCTTTCAGGAGGAATTATCCCTTTGTAGTATTTTGTCCAACCTCTTAAAAGATCGGTTATTCGATAGCTATTTTCTAAACTTTTTCTGCTTTGAATCTGGCTTATGTTTTATAATTAGGACAGGATAAAAACAACTTTTTTTAATTAGTTCTCATTTTATAAAATTAACTTCTTATTTGAGTAATTAGATTTCTTATCTAATTTAAATACAATTTAATCTTTAATCTTATCCTTTTTCACTTTATCTTTGAATTGGTTCTTACTTTATAAAATAACTTCTTATATACTTAGATTCTTATCTAATTTAAATAGAACTCAATTTTTAATCATATCTCTTTTCAATTATTTTCATCTCCAATGAAATACTTGATTTTTTTTTTTTTTAGAATGGTGATACTGATACTTTTCTTGATTGGTCAGCAAACCCATCAGACCTTGACGAGAGACCTGATGACTTCAATAGTGGATGAACTAGAAGTGACAATGAATAGGTTAGGGTAGGGTAGGGTTTGGAGCCAATTCTAACTATATTTGTGGATTGAAAATATCTCAACTCTAAACTTATATGTTCTCAATTTGCGGATACTCGACTCTATCTGTGGATTACAAAAAAGATACAACATTATTATATAACTTGATAATTTAAAGAGAAATAGAACTGACTTTTATGTAAAAAAAGTATTAAATTATTAATTAATGATCTTTTAATGACTAAGGATCTTTTGCATTTAGTGAGAGGTCTTTGGTTCAACATCCACTTAAAATATATTTTTATATAAGTATATAATATATACATATATAAGGTACGGGTTGGTCGGGTAGGGTTGAGACTTAACCCGCACCCTGCCCGACCCGCAGAGAACCCTATGGTGCAGAATTTATAACCACAAACTAACTGGCAAATGCACTGGGTCGTATCAAGTAATACCTCAGGTGAGTGAGGGTCGATCCCACGAGGATTGATGGACTAAGCAACAACCGTTAAGTGATTTACTTAGTTAGATAAACAGAAAATGGTGTTTAAGAGTTCAAAGCATCAAACAGTGTATCAGAGAATCAGAATAGCAAACAATAAATTGATAAGAATAATATATGGAGAAAACAGTTAAGGCTTCAGAGTTATCTATTTTTCGGATTGACTTTTCTTACTAACTATTTTAATCATGCAAGATTTAATTCATGGCAAACTATATGTGACTAGACCCTAATTCCTTAGACCTTTCTAGTCTCCTCTAACTTTCGTCAACCGCCAATTCCTTGGTCAATTAATTCCAATTAGGGGGTGAAGTTTAATTCTAGTTATTATGCCACAAAAATCCTAATTATCCAAATATAAGAGGATTATATGTCACGTATCCCGTTAAGTCCAGATAATTAGAATTTAGGAGAAATTGTTTTCAAGCTGTTGTTCAAGTAAAGAGCTTTTCCAAGTTATACAAGAACTCAATTAGAAAGAGGGTCATACTTCCGTTCCACCCAAATTCATAAGATAAAGAACGAAAACAATTCTTGAAATATAAATCAGTACATGAATTAAAATAGAAAAATAATAGTATCAATCCATACAATAGACAGAGCTCCTAACCTTAACAGTGGATGTTTAGTTGCTCATGAAAAAGAGTAAAAACTAGGATTCTGGTAAATTGTAAATTGGGCTGAGGTGGAATGAAAAGTGGAATCCCCCAAAAGAGAAGTTTCTTTTCTCTTTTATATCTAATCCCAATTAATTTAAAATCTATTTTCTAAAACTAAAATAATATCTTTTCCTATTTTAAAATAAAAATAAAGTTTAAATCAGAATTAATTAAATAATCAGCGTTTTCTGCACGTGGCGCATGTCACGCGTACGCGTCAGTCACGCGTATGCGTCGATGGTCTTCTTTGCGTGTCACGCGTACGCGTCAGGTACGCGCACACGTCGCTGTGCAAATCTCCAGATCACGCGCACACATCAGGTACGCGCACGCGTCGCTCCTCGCTGGTCATCTCCTTTAATTCTTGTGCTCCTTCCATTTAGCTTCCTCTCCATCCTCTAAGTCATTCCTGCCCTATATAGCCCTCCTCTTTTTCTGCGGAAACTCCATCAAATCCATCCAAATGTTACCTAAAATAAACAAAATTGCATAGCATCCATAGTGGCTAAAAGATAATTAATTCTTGATTAAACTCAACAAATTAAATGCAAATTCACTAGGAAAAGATAGGAAAGATGCTCACACATCACCCTACCCTACCCGCTGCGGATTGGATTAGCAACCCTACCCGACCAAGTGAGGTCAGGTGTATGTTGCCACCCCTAGGATGAACGTTGTAGGCTCCATTAAGTTTTTGAAAATGAGTATTACAAGGCATTATTTTTTTTCTTATTGTTCATCCACGCTATTAGTTTGTTGTATTATTCTACAATGTGTTTTACCGATTTTTAGCAAATCGAAGTGGTTCAATATCTAAATTTTGGGAGCAAAACATACTTCTCTTTGTGAGTACCAGTTTTCGAAAATGCATCAAAGATTCTTTCAATTGGTTAAACTAACAAAAGAAAATTTGGAAAGAAAGCAAATAAATTTTAAAGTAAAATGACTGGAATTGAAATGAATAACATTGAATTTAAATAAAGAAGTAAACTGCCTTCGATAAGATCGAAGACTTTTGAAATAAAATACAAAATGCTGAATCTTAAAAGAATACTGAAAAAATAAACTTGCTGAAAATATAAATTTGCAAGAAAGATAAAGATTACAAGAAATTAAAAAGAAATTTAAAAGACATGGAAGGAACCCTACAGAAAAGAAAACTTTTAGCAGACTCAAGAATTCACTAGGAATATGAGTGTGCGAGAGTATTTTCTGGTATGAGATTTCAACCCTTATTTCTTCAAATATTCACCTATTTATAAGAGTTTTCGACCAATCAAAGTCAAATATAACTCCCACGTGCATTAATCTTTAAGTAACTGTTCCTGCCCCCTTGTACGACGTAACTGCCATCAATTATCTTCACATATTACTCTTTCTCGATAAGACTTATCGACCGATCTTACCCTTCATTCTCGATAAATCCCTTTTCGATAAGTATTACGTTCTTCGAAACAATACCCATCAAACCTTGACTTCGATGTCTTTGAATTTATATTTTTCCGACTAACAAATTACCCCTTTAGGATTAATGCGTCTTTTCGATATCATTTTGAAAATGAAATGTTTAATCCTATTTGTCTTTAAAAACCATGATTAACCAATTTAATTCGCATGAAATTCATTAACCGCCCACTTATCTATACCCAATATGGCACGTTCTCCATTAATTACTGTCTCTCTCTCTTCCAACTGCACCTTCTCAAAGAAGTTTCTCATTTTTCAAATTTAAAATAGCAGAATATAAAACGAAAAACTCTACTTACCTCTTTTACTTTAACGTAGCAATATTCTTATTGAAATTCATTAACCGCCCACTTATCTATACCCACTATGGCACGTTCTCCATTAATTACTTTCTCTCTCTCTCTTCCAACTTCACCTTCTTAAAGAAGTTTCCCATTTTTCAAATTTAAAACAGCGGAATATAAAACGGCAAAACTCTACTTACCTCTTTTACTTTAACTTAGCAATATTCTTACTGCTTATCAGCGTTAACTTTCCATCCTCAAGTTCTTCCACTTCTTCTCTTCTCTGCTCAATAATCTTTTCACCTTTAAATCCATCTCATTTCTTTAACTTTTTTCTCTTTCTACAATCAAATGACATCATCTAGCACTCCAAAGGCTCAAAAGGCAAGAAGGTCATTACTGAAACCTTCGTTCAACCCGACTTGTGAAACACCCTAACTTTTAGCACCTCATGACCATACCAAAAGTTCAAGCGTTACTTACCTCTAAACCTTTTTATTATATACTATCTTTATTTAATATTGAGCCTTCGTGAATACGAACTGAAGTTTTAACCAAGAAAACGAAGAGTCTGTACTTTAAACCATTTAAGCACAAAAAATATATATATATATACACGTAGCATTATATACATAGATTTATTCAAATATTCTCAAATACAAGTCCTACCCCTCTAAAAACAAAAAGAATAAACGACAAGGAAAAAATAAAAGCTAACAACTCAACTCGTAAACATAATCTTCTATGATCCTGTAGCTCTGCACTAAACCTTCGCACCTGTAGCTGAAAGGGGTGAAAATAGGGGATAAGAATTGGGGAGTTCTTCGTAGGGACGGGGTATATAATTATGTTTATTTTATTACCATAGCCAACAACAACAACTAACAGGATATATTTAGACTTAACAAATAAGGAACACAGAAATCAAACAATCATATAGCACATCCACAATCACAGAAAACACACTCACAAACACATATATGCAAACAAGTATGATACATGTCTGTCCTATGGCTAATGAGCTCATTTATCGGTTATATAGCCAACCCGACATGTCCGGTAGCTAACCCGGGCATCATCCTCTTAAAAACTGGTGAGCAGTACAGTACCACGATCCTCATCTGGTGAGCGGTAAATAACCTCGATCCCCACCATCTGCGGGTTGTAAACCACCTCGATCCTCACAGACATTTTCAATTGGAAAACAGCACACCCGTGGGTGATAAATAACCACGATCCCCACGTCCGTCACGACACTGGACAAGCGGTACACCACCACGATCCTCACCAGGTCATAACTCAAATTTAAAACCACAATCTTTTAAAATCTTGACTTAGAGCAAGTGGGACTAAACCACAACCCTTGCATACTGCCCAGGTCTTTCCAAATGTCAAAATCTCTCTTTAAAAAAATAAACAATTCAAATCCATTTCTCTTTTATCAAACTCCTTTTCTTGATAAATCGAATTCAAATATAATACTTTTCTCGATAAAACTCAAAACATAATCATTTCTTTAATAATTCAAAATTAGCTAATATAATTCATAAAACTTTTGAAAATTTATTTTGACTCCTAAAATAATCAAAATATCCCATCTGGCTATTCATACATAGCGAACCAAAATCTCAAGCAAACAATAATAATTCAACAAAAATTCCACATAAACTTAATCAAACTCAAACAATAATCAATCAAACCAACATTTACTTATCAAATTTACATTTAATTATTATGAAATTACAAAACACTACCTCCATACCAAATCAAAACAACAGGAACTCCGGAAAAACTTTTTGATCGAGCTGCTAAAGAAGAAAACGTCAGAAATCGTCTGTGCCTTCTAGAACTCCGATTAGCCGAACTTAAGGGATAGAAGAGCTATGTCACCGTCAATGATGAGTCCATATTTGACGATAATTTTTTGTTTGAATTAGACAGATTTCATTACATAAACTCACACTTAACCACCAAAATAGCATACTTTTGTGATTTCTCTCTAGATTTGACCTAAATGTGAAAACATGCACTTTTGTGCTTAAATTGACCACTTTAATTCCACTTTTTTTTCCATTCGATGTCGTGATATGTTTGTTGAGTGACTTCAAATCCTAGAGGCATGAATGGCTAGAAAAAAGTGGAAGAGAGCATGCAAAAAGAGAGAACACATGAAGAAAACAAAGGAGAAATACACACATTTTTGGTGTTTCTGAAGCCGATTGGGTCCTATATCAAGGGAACTTCATTCCATATTAAAGGGAGCTCACTTAGACATTAGAGAATGCATTAGGAGTAGGAGTAGGGTAGAGTAGAAAAATTCTCTCTTAGGGTTTACTTAAATTTTTCTTATACCATTTTATAGTTAAGTTTTGATCTTGGATTTTACTTATCACTTTTGTAAGTACTCTTTAATTTTCTCTTTAATTACACTACTCTTGCTACATTTTTCTTTTGTTCAAGTTACTTTGTTAATATATGCAATTTTGGTTTCTTGAAGTTTTGGTGGATGAATTTAATGTTTTATGCTTTATATATGATTGATTGTATGTTTATTGTTGATATTGTGAATAGTTTGGTTATCGTTTTTATTTTCCTTTTCAATTTCTTATGTTTTGCTTTTATGCCCACCAAGTGTTTGTGAAAATTCCACTTGGTAATTTTGAGTAGATTTTCACATCTTGACTTGAGAAATGAGTTCCTAGGATACTAGAGTCATAATGTCTGACATTTAGTGGTAATTCTTGGGTAGTTAGTTGGCTCTTGTTTCCATTGACGCTAGTTTTTTACTAAGTAATTACTAAGTTATCTAGGACTTATGGATTAAGGTCAATTATGCTTGCTTGACTTACTCCTCGATGTTAGGGGTTGACGAAGTGAGATTAACTCATCATAATTGCTATAGTTGTGATTATGACGATGATACGATTCCTTAGTTCTCATTGCCAAGTCAAGGCTCTTTTATGCATTTATAGCATTTTCACTAGTTTTGACCTTACTTCCTTTTTACTCGCATTAATTTCAATTTTGATCTCTTCTTAGTTCTTTTATTCATTAGTTCTTTTAATTTTTCGTTCCTTGATTGAAGAAACCCCATGATTTCACAACCAAGAATGTGCACCTTATTTACATTGTCTGAGAGAGGATGACCAAGGATTTAAAACTCCCGGTTAATATTTATTTTGGATTGTGACAAACCTTTGAATTTAAACTTTGATGTTGGTTGATTGTTAAGTTGGGACTATACTTGCAACGCCAATTCTATTTTGAGGAAAATTCTTAAACCACTATCGGCCATACATCAAGTTTTTGGCGCCGTTGCCGGAGAACTATACAATTGGTGTCATATTTTTTGATGTTGTAAATATGTCAATAGTGTAAATAGCTTAATTTTTGGTTGTTTGGTTATTTTTGTTAATACTTAGATGTTTGTTCTTCTTGTTTATTGATGTCTTTTGCTTTTATTTTCTACTTTTTCTATGAGTTATCACCCTTATTGCTTGGAAGTTTGGTTGTGATCATATTGTAGGGTATGATGACTTCAAATTGGGATTGCACGCTAGAATGGGGAATCAATTGAGGGAGGAACCGTATGCGTATGAGAAACACTCATGGCAACCACCTCCCCCATGTTACAATGAGTTAAACCCTTCTCAATGTGCATACCAAATCCAAAGATATGAAAGGTACCCCTACACAATCCTCAATCACCAAACCTTCAAGCACCACACCATCCACCTCCATGGAATCCAAATGTCTATATACCTTGCTACCAACCATATGAACCATCACCACATTACAGACCACCTCAATACACTCACCCACATAACATACCTTCCAACAATACAACCTTTCTCCCAACCTTTGAACCTTCTTTTCCACCAAAATGTGAAGTTCTTCAACCCTTACCCCAAGAACAACAAGATCTTCAAACTTTTCTCCAAGAGCAAGAAGAATTCCAAAGGAAGCAAGGGGAGTTCATGGCTACCGTAGCCTGAAGTGGTGAACCGCTTGGCCTTACTACGCTCAAGCAATCAAGATGTTTCCCTTGAGAAATGTGGAGGATCAACTAAGGAGTGTAGTGAGGAGGAGGACATGGAGTCTAAAATAGAAGGAGTGGAGTTAAAGCATGAGTCACGAGAGGAGGAAGGTAAAAAAATTGAACTGGAGGAGGTAAATAAAGAATTGAGGGAACTTTATCAAGAATTGGATTTCATCATCAATGATTTTTTGTCCACCTTGGTCAATCTCTTCAATGATCTTGATGAACCTTCCCTTTTTGAGTTTGAGAGAGATATGGAAGTAGACTTCACACAACCTCCTAAGTATGGATTGAATGATAGTAGGAAAAACTCACAGAAGGTTGGTGAGGAAGAGCTAGAAAAGGGTGGTGAGGAAGAGGTGAACACTCAAGAAGTGGAAGCTTTCATGCAAGAGTTTAATAAAATGACTCCAACGCAAGGACAAATTGAGTGGGTAACAATATCCTCAATGAGCTTCATCGGGCCACATCAATTTGCCATCTTGGAGACAGATCACTAACTAAAGGTGATTCTTAGAATGTTAAATGGTGAAGGATTAGATGTCGGTTACCACAAGAATTCAAGGCTCACAAAGGAAGCCAAATCTAGAAGAGGAATTCAAAAGTGGTGCAAAGTTCAATTAAGAGGATTCCAAGGTTTATTTGGGTGCTTTAAGGGTGATTTGGGAGGTTGTTCATCCAAGCACAAAAGCAAAGATCAACAAGGGGATGACCGGGAAACTAAAGTGTGGGATCCAAGCATACAATTCTGCAACCAACAATATTAGGTCCTAATTGCTTGCTTGAGGTTGCTTGAGAGCTTGATGTACTTCGTTTGGGATCTGGGAGGATTTTGGAAAAGCAAGCATGGTTGGCAACTCAAGGATGGATGGAAGCACAAGCCTCCTTGATGTGAGCTTCACCCAAAAAGTCTAACTTAAGGACTTTAAACCAAAGTGCTAGGTGGGAGACACCCCACCATGGTAACATCATTCTAACTCTCCTCTTTTTTAGTTTTTGCTTATTGAATTTTATCCCTTTGATTGGCTTAGTTTGATTAGATTCTAGGCTTAATTTAGTTGCATTTTAGTTTGATCATGTGCTTTTGAAGAATGATATGTTTTGGGGGTTGAAAACCTTTGATTGATATCATGGTTGGTGCCTTAAAGGCATTAAAATTTTTGCAGAAACAGAGCATTGTGCGTACACACACCCTTGTGCGTATGCACACTTCCCCCAATTTTTGACATTTGTGCGTACGCACCCTCCTGTGCGTACGCACACTTATTTTCACACCCTCTGTTCAGAGCACTCGCATCTCCTTGTGCGCGCGCCACCCCAACCTTTTTCATTCTGTGCGTGCGCACACATGATCTTTTTACCCTGTTCTTAAAAAAAGAGTTTTTTTTGTGCATGCGCACCCTCTTGTGCGTACACACACTTAGTAATACCCTTCCTATCAGGAGCATTCGCACACGACTGTGCGTATGAATATCCCCAATTTTCGCCAGTGTGCATATGAACAAAACCTTGTGCGTACGCACAAGTGACGTTTTGAACGAGAATTTGAAACAGAACCCTTATCGTGCCTTCCACTCCCCATACCCATTCTTCCTTCTTCAGCCCCCTTCCAAACCCAGCCCAACCTAGGCCGCCACCCTCATCCTTCCGGCGACACCACCGCCGCCGCCGACGCCGCCAACACTGCGCCGCGACCCTCCTATTCTTCCTTCTCTTTCCTTCTTCTTTCGTCTTCTTCTTCTTCTCCCTTTACTCTTCTTTGTTTTGTTTATTTACTTGTTTAATTTTCATCTTCTTTATTTAACTTTGGTAATCTAGCTTAAGTTTTGCTTAATTGTATGTTGTTGAATTGCAAGTGTTCAATTTCTGATTTATGGGTTGTTGATACTTGAATTTTGGCTTGAATTTGATGAATATGTGCACTGCATACTATGTGTTCGATAAAATGCCTGAATGAACTTTGAGTTTAATTCATATGTTGTAGCTATTATATGTCTTAGACTATATCCTTGTTTGACATTCTAATAAAGAATTGTGCACTTTTGAATGATTATAATGCTATTTTGGGATTGAAATTTCAAGAATATACTTGTTTATTGCTTTGAGTTGCTAGCACCAAATTGATATGGAAATTGACATTTGATTTCTTATTTGGTGAAATTTTTAACAAGTACATATTGAATTTAGTGAATTGAATTGAATTTCTTGTTCATCATGATTTTTAAATCAATATAATCACATAACAAGGTACTTGTTTCTTGTCAATGCTTTGCATTTGTTTGAGTTGACTGGACTTGATTCTTATCAAGTTTGTCACTTTTTGTAACAAGCACCTTCTCCATGTGATTATTTCATTATTCTTGAGAATGAATGAGTAATGTTCTTTTCATCATTGAATTGGTTATTGTTTGTTGAGCTATTTTATATCAATCTTGCGCTTTCACTTGCACAATTTCAATATCCAACATTCTCTATATTCAATTCACTCTTGTTGCAATTTGTAACACCCTACTACTCAGAGCTTTACGCTTAAGTCGTAGGACAGAGGTAGTATGGTGTTACAGACCTCTAATCAGTAAATACATACGTATAATAGTGGAAAAATATCATATACTAGGAGCCTTGAAAAACGAAAAAAAAAAAAGCAAAATTGCAAAATAAAAAGCACAACCCTCAGAGAACGGAATTGCTTGCGTGCTAAGAAACCTAAAGGTTAAAGATATGAATAAACGACAGAGTGAAAAGAGAGTCAAGAATACAGTGAAACTAGCTCCTGGCTTAGCCTGCGAAGCCAAGACTGGCCGGAGAATATTTACACACACACACACACACACACACACACACACACATACACACACATATATATATATAAGTATCCCAGAATATCCAAAATACAGAAATAAGGCCTAACTCTCCTTTAACCTCTATGAGGAACAAAATAATCAAGTTTCTTGGAGAGAAAGTTAAGTACATATATATATACAAACTGAAACTCAAAATAACCCAGAGACTACTCCGCTTCAGGAATCCAGACGCCTAGCGAGGAGCCTCTCGACCTGCATCTGAAAATAACAACACAGTATGGGGTGAGAACCGGAAGTTCTCAGCATGGTAAAGGTGCCACACACATAATATATAAGGTCCTGGGAATGCCAGAGGCAATCCTAGAACTCCAGCATAAAATTATAAAACTTAAACTCTAAGCAGAAGCCATAAGAGGGGTTAGGTGACCTAGAAGTTCTAAACCTTCCTACTCTAAATCCTAACATTAACATCAAACAAATCCACCCTTCCTCCGCTCCTCCATCACCATTGATTCAGCAGAGACAAGCAATCAAACAATGTCACGCACAAGTAGGAAACAGATAGTACAAGTAGCAAATATAATAGGTAGCATGATATATATTCAGTTAGGCAATCCCAGGTAATGCATATCAGACAAAACAAATAAATGCGCATGATGTATGCCTATCCTATGGCTAATGAGACTCATCTGTCGGTTATCCAGCCAACCCGACATGTCTGAAAACCTTAGACTGTCCCTCGTCGCGCATCCCCATGAGTCTATGCATAGATTTCTCATTCATTCATCATTTAATCATTCATTCATTTATATATCACTCAATGGGGGATATCCATTCCTGGGAATTTATATGTGTCCGGTCACCCTTACGACGTAGGGTCAACAGAGTATCGAGTTTTGACTTAGAACACGTGGTGGCAAGCCACGGTTCTGTTACCCAGGAAAACTCGTATCTCAGATATCATCATTTCATAAGCCGTTTAATATTCATAATCATTATATAATCATTCATCAAAGCCATGGCATCATAACTTCATTTAACATCCACATCTCTCTCTTATAACTCATCATGTTTACCTCTTTCTTCATCCCCAAGTTACCTTATTTCCCTAGCTTCAACTAGCTACTAGACTTAGTATTATATTTTATAGCTAAAAGGATGAAAATGGAGGTTTATAAGTCTAAAATCTGGTTTAAAACATAAAAATCCAATTTTGCAGGAAATAGGGGCCACGCGTACGTGTGGGCCACGCGTACGCATAGGAGAATAAAAAGGTAGCACGCGCGCGCATTTCCTTACCATGCGTACGCGTAGGTGAGAACATCATGTCACGCGTACGTGTGGGTCATGTGTATGTGTGGTCATGCATGTTGGCTCATCACGCGCCCGCATGGGCGCAGTTTAAAATTCCATGCTGCGCGTACGCGTGGGCGTACGTTGTTCAAAAAAACACAATTTACCCAGAAAGCTGTTATATCCACCTGTATAATACATAATTCACACCTAAACTCCGACGTTCATAACTTTTGCTACAAAATTCTGTTTTTCACAAAATTTATACCGTTCAAAAGATTACAAAACCATCTTTGAGTTGAAATAAATTCCACTTCCAACCAAAATTTGAGGCTCCGGTTATGAACCACCGAAGTTCTGCCGAAAACCAAGTTTTTCAAAAACTTCAAAACCTCATTTTCTTTTCAAAATTCATTTATAACCATCAATATATTTACCCTCAACAATAGCACAACAATCCTTGCAATTCTATCATTTCCTTAGCTCATTAACATCTCATTTCAATCCAACTTTACAAGCTTTAATCACAAACTAACATATTATTTTATATACACATATTGTCATCATCCTAAAACTCTCCAACCATCATCACATCATTGTTCATTATATCAATACCAACAAATTCAAATAAACATCACTCAACCTCAACCATATCATTATATTGTCAAGATCATAAATCCTCCATCCACCATCATTATACTAGCATATATATATATATATATATATATATATATATATATATAGACACACACACACACATTCAACCCACATTGTCAATTGCTCAACTATAACCAAACACCAAGAAGACATCATAAATTCACCATATTCCTCAACACATGTCCAACATCAATTTATCCATCAATATCATGAAGACTAATCATTTTAACACATTTAACCACTTCAACTTATCCTATAGTTCTCTAGCCTAAGTTTTCACAGAGCCTTACACATTAAATGCGCGAAACCAAAACCATACCTTGGCCGATCACCACGTTTGATCCAAGGCAGCCACTCAAGCTATACACACAGCACCCACAACTCAAAACAAATACCAAGGCCTTAGCACCAATCCTCCACCAAGCCTCCAAATGTCCACAATGCCAAGTTCCAATTACAACACACCACCTAATACAAATATACAACACATATATATACCCAACTCAATCTCTAATGCACAAATTCATAATTTTAGATAGGATTTTGGTTTCCTCACCTTATCCACGCGCAAAGTAACTTAAACTCGATAAGCTCCGCAAGCTAAATCGAACCTAGAACACCAAATTTGGCAAAATCTCATTACAAGGGCTCAATTTCAAAAATCAAAAGGGGGTAGAGAATCTGAGATGGGATTGTGGCTTACCCGTGAAATTGATCTGATAGAAATGTAGAGCTCGACGCGCTGGACGCGTGGTCGCAAACAGTGTGGCGATCGGAGCTCGAATGGAGAAGTTATGGAGGATGGAAGTGGGAGTGAGGGTTATGAAGCTCTCCTTTCCCCCTTGTTGTTTCAGCGTGTTTCTAAGCTGAATGGGAAGGTGCTTCTGCCCATTTTAAGTTATGGGTCCGGTTGGACCCACGAGCCCAGTTCAACCGGTTTGGCCCATTTGGCCCAATTTTAGGCTAAATTTTTTGAAATTAGTGTCAAAATTCTCGTTTTGAAGAGCTCTATCCTATTTTGATATTAGATTTATATTTTTAATTTTCCTAATTAAAATTCAATTTATTGACTAATTATTTACTAATTTTAGCGGGGTTTACACAATTGCCTAAGCTTGCTTGTGCTTTAATCCTTGCTTATTCATTGCTTGCAACTTAGGCCACTTAATTGAGAAAATCATGCTAAATCTTTCTTCGTGGTGCCATTTTAGCCGGCCGTTGTGTGTGTTCTAACCACGCACATAATTGGAATACACACACGGCTTATTTTATTTTTATCACACCATACAACTATGCAAACTTCCTCAATTAGACGCTTGTTTGTTTTCTATTGGCTCTAAGTATACATTGGATTTACTTCCTCCTTTGCCTTTGTGTGCTACTTGTCCCTATGATTCCTAATTATACTCTATTCATTGTTTTTGAGGATGAACCGTAAAGGGAAGGAGCCGATAGAGGAAGAGGACGCCGAGTTTGGAGATGCCGATCCTGCATTGGACTTGGCAATTTTTCAGCAGCCGAGCCCCCACATCCGCCAGCTGAAGGTAGGGGTGTTCAAATCCAAACCGATCCAAATTAAACCGCTCATCCAATCTAATCCAAACTGAAAACTGATTAAAACCGCACTAATTCAGATTTGATTGGATTCTATTTTTTTTACAAACCGCTGGATCAGATCGGATTTCGGATTTATTTTTCATAACCGATCCAATCCAATCCAAACCACATAATGTGCTATAATATTATTATTTTATTATTATATTTATAATTATACTTATAACATGTTCAATTTGTTATACAACTTTATATTATTCATGTATTATTATTATTTAATAAATATTTTATGTCTAAAATGTTATTTATTTATTTATTTTAACTAACTTATAATTTTATTTCTATTGTTATGTTATTGTTGGCTTTTTAAAATATTGTTGAGACTTGTTATGTCATCGTTGATTATTTAAAATTTAATGTTGTAACTTGTTATATGTATTTGATTTTTTTTAATTTACAAAACCACAAATCCAATCCAATCCAAACCGCTTGAAATTGGATCGGATCGGATTGGATTTTTTTTTAAAAGTCATCCAATCCAAACTGCACCGCAAGTACAATTAGTGTTCGGATCAGATGATTTTTTGACTCAAAACCGATCCAAACCGCACCGCGAACACCCCTAGCTGAAGGTGGGGTGATTTAGAGTCATTCTCACCGTATTGTATTCGTGTACGGAGAATTGAGCAACACTTAAGTGTGGGGGAGGATTCGCCATTATTGGGCATAAATTTTCTTTTCTGAATACTTTGCACTTTATTTTTTTGTTTTCTTTTATTATGTTTCTTGTAGATATTTAGAGTGCTTTTGACTGTTACATTGCATTTCCTTTTGGTATATATATCTTAGCTTATTCATAGTTTTATTTCGAGCTATTGCATTTTGTATTTTTAGTTGGTATATATTTTATAGATAGAAGTTGTGATTGGATGATATGAATAGCATAGTGCCTAGTTCAATTTTGTCCTAATTTTTCATATTGATTTTTGGATATTGAAAATTAGGAATAGAATTAGAAAAATTTTTGATGAAATTGCATCCATCACATCATACATACATATATAGAAAATAATTTTCGTGAAAAATAACAAAAATTTTTAAGAATTTTATTTTTTAGGGCATTCTATTGAATTGATTTGGAAAACTATTTTTGAGCTTGCTTGAATGATTTTTTTTGTGGAACATAGAAGAGAGATAGAACAAAATACCTTGTGAGTTGTTGAGCTTTTAATGAGTGGTTACACACTTTAACCACAATTTTTGTTTATTGTGTGCTATGCTCCTTCTATAATTGTGATCTTGGTTTTGCTGATTCTTTATTTTCAATAGTTGATGTTTGAATGCATTGAGCATGATTGAGACCATCTTTGAATTAAACTCATTCATCCATATAGCCATACCCCTTGCATCTACCATTATTAACCCTTTTGAGCCTTAATTACCCATTGTTTTTAACATTACCACATCATAACCTTAAGCGAAAAACCATGATCTACCTTGAATTGCATCCTTAATTAGCTTAGGTTGAGAGGTGTGTTACATTTAAGTGTGGAAAAATTTTAGAGAAACTTTGGTAGAGAGGATAAAAGTATTTTGGGTATGTATTGAAAGAAAAATTTTGGAAATGGGTACATTCATATATGAATTCTAAAGGCATATACATTTGATTTCTTAAAAAAAAAAAAAAAGGGGACAATAGTTTTTCCAAAGAAAAGAAAAAAAAAGAAAGTATAAATAATGACTGCATATGAGAATTGAATGAAAATCAATGCATGAATATGTGGGAAAGAAAATGATGAAAGGTTAGGTTGCATTGTGGTTATTAGGGTAATATAGGTTGAGTTGGATACTTAAACTAATCAAGGATTCAATCTTTTAGTCCACTAAGCCATATCTATCCCACCTTAACCCTAATCCCATTACAACTCTAAGAAGTTCTCATGATATTTGTATTCATGAATCATATATTTGTTGATTGTTGGATGAAAAGCAAATCCTTGAAAGCGTGATTAGAGGAGAGTTGAGTGATTAAACCCTTAGACACTAAGTGTTGAGAGTGTATACACATCTAGTGAGAGTTCTATTACTCAATTCTATGTCTCCACACTTCTTGTCATGCATTCTTGTAAGTTGCTTCATTTTAAAAACTTGAATCAATTCATTAGATTATGATCACATTTGTAATTTTTTTTTGCTTTTAGCCCTGTATGTCTATATGTTTGCTTGGTAATTTGATTATTTGTTTTTACCAAATCAATAAGACACTAAAGTATAGATAGATATAGATAGTATTAGTATACTTGCATGCATATAGATAGTTGCATTTAATAAGTTGTTTAGGATTTGATCGTTCTCCTTGTTTGTGTTTAGCATGAGGACATGCTATTGTTTAAGTGTAGGAGAATTGATGAGTCTATATTTGACGATAATTCTTAGCTTGAATTGGATGGATTTCATTACATAAACTCACACTTAACCACCAAAATAACATACTTTTGTGATTTCTCTCTAGATTTGACCTAAATGTGAAAACATGCATTTTTGTGCTTAAATTGACCATTTTAATTCCACTTTTTTTCCATTCGATGCCATGATATGTTTGTTGAGTGCTTTCAGCTCCTATAGGCATGAATGGCTAGGTAAAAGTGGAAGAAAGCATGCAAAGAGGGAGAACACATGAAGAAAACAAAGGAGAAGCACACACTGAAGTGTGCGTACGCACAAGTCCCAGCGCGTGACTTCATTAATGAAGCACGTGGCTCGCAATTTTGGGGGCCTCTTTGCCCAATTTTTGGTGTTTCTGAAGCTGATTGGGTGCTATATCAAGGATACTTCATTCCATATCAAAAGGAGCTCACTTAGACATTAGAGAATGTATTAGGAGTAAGAGTAGGGTAGAGTAGAAAAATTCTCTCTTAGGATTTACTTAAATTTTTATTGTAGTATTTTATAATTAAGTTTTGATCTTAGATTTTGCTCATCACTTTTGTAAGTACTCTTTAATTTCCTCTTTAATTATATTACTCTTGTTACATTTTCTTTTTGTTCAAGTTACTTTTCTAATATATGCAATTTTGGTTTCTTGAAATTTTGGTTGATGAATTTAATGTTTTATGCTTTATATATGCTCGATTGAATCTTTATTGTTGATATTGTGAATAGTTTGGTTATAGTTTTCATTTTTCTTTGTAATTTTTTATGTTTTGCTTTTATGCCCACCAAGTGTTTGTGAAAATGCCACTTGGTAATTTTGAGTAGATTTTCACACCTTGACTTGAAAAATGAGTTCCTAGGATACTAGAATCATAATGTCCGACATTTATGATAATTCTTGGATAGTTAGTTAGCTCTTATTTCCATTGACACTAGCTTTTTACTAAGTAATTAGTAAGTTAGCTAGGACTTATGGATTAAGGTCAATTATGCTTGCTTAACTTACTCCTCGATATTAGGGGTTGACGAAGTGAGATTAACTCATCATAATTGCCATAGTTGTGGTTATGACGATGATACGATTCCTTAATTCTCATTCCCAAGTCAAGGCTCTTTTATGCATTTATAGTATTTTCACTAGTTTTGACCTTACTTCTTTTTTACTCGCATTAATTTCAATTTTGATCTCTTCTTAGTTCTTTTATTCTTTAGTTCTTTTAATTTTTCGTTCTTTGATTGAAGAAACCCCATGATTTCACAACTAAGAATGTGCACCTTAATTGCATTGTCTAAGGAAAGACGATCCGGGGTTTAAAACTCCCGGTTAATATTTGTTTTGAATTGTGACAAACCTTTTAATTTAAACTTTAATGTTGGTTGATTGTTGGATTAGAACTATACTTGCAACGCCAATTCTATTTTTAGGAAAATTCCTAATCCACTATCGGCCATACATTAGTCAAATTTTACCGAACAAAAATAATGTCCACATGTAAAAGAGAAGGATACAAATACTTTTATCGGATTCGATTTTTAATTGGAGTTACAGATCTCAAGAAATCGAAGTCTAAAAATCAAAGGAGCTTCGATTTCTCTCTTTCTCTCTTTCTTTTTCCCAAAGAAAAATGTTTCGATCTTGCTTTGCTTGGAGGAAGATTGATTAATTTGTTAAGGTGACACATGGGAAAAGAAAAATGTTTCGATCTTGCTTTGCTTGGAGGAAGAATGATTAATTTGTTAAGGTGACACATGGGAGGGGCTTACGTGTCACGGTTATATATGTATATATGTATGCATATGAACCAAGTTTATTTCTTTTCCTTTGTTCCCCCTATGGGCAGGGTGTTCAAATCTAAACCGATTTAAATTAAACCATTCATCCAATTCGATTTAAATCGAAAATTGATTAAAATCGCACTAATTCAAATTTGATTGGATTCTATTTTTTGCAAAGCACTGGATTGGAGCGAATTTTGGATTTACTTTTCATAACCGATCCAATCCAATCCAAACCGCAGAATGTACTATAATATTATTTTTTTATGGTTAAATTACACAGTTAGTCCCTACATTTTCAGTGAAATTACAAATTGGTCCCTATACTTTAAAAGTTTGTAATTGGGTCCTTAAAGATAATTAAAATTTGTAATTTAGTCCCCGTTATTCAAAAAGTGCTTGATTTAACAGAATATTCTCAATATATTCTCTATTTTAATAGAATATTTTCAGCATATTCTGAGAATATTCTCAGCATATTCTGAGAATATTTTGTTAAATCAACACTTTTTGACCGACGGGGACTAAATTGCAAATTTTAATTCTCTTTAGGGATCCAATTACAAACTTTTAAAGTGTAGAGACCAATTTACAATTTCACTAAAAGTGTAAGGACCAACTGTGTAATTTAATCTTATTTTATTATTATATTTACAATTAATACTTATAACATGTTCAATTTGTTATACATTTTTCTATTATTCATGTATTATTATTATTTAATAAATATTTTATATTCAAAATATTATTTATTTATCTATTTTAACTAACCTATAATTTTATTTCTATTGTTATATTATCGTTAACTTTTTAAGATTTGTTATGTCATTGTTGATTATTTAAAATTCAATGTTGAGACTTGTTATATATATTTAATTTTTTTTATTTTAAAAATCGAAAATCCAAACTGATCCAAACCGCTTGTAATCGGATCGAATCGGATCGAATTTCCAAAAAAATTTCATCAAATCCAAACCACATCGTACATAAATTAAGCATTCGGATCGAATGACTTTTTCTCTTAAAACCGAACCAAACCGCACCGCAAACACCCCTACTAATGGCTTTGGCCAAGTATTCTTTCTTTGTTTTCTTAATGGCTTCGGCCACTTCCTTCTTCTCTTTTTTTTTTCTTTTGAACTTTAATAATAATAATAATAATTCTTTTATTTTTTCGAAATATCTCATTATAATAAAAATTATTTAAAAATCTTAATAGATTTTAAACTCAAAGTATCATGAAATTTAATTTAATTATATTTAGAGAAATAATTTTTTTAAATAAAATTATCAACAATTATCATAAATAAACTAATAACTCATCATTATTTAATTTTTAAAAATTAAGGTTATTATATCCTACCCACCTTAAAAAATTTTTGTCCTAAAAAATTGTTACATTAGAACAAGTTTAAATTCAAACCAAAGAAAATAGAGTCCACGAAGAGAAGTATAGACAATCAAAGGTACATAGGGACAATAAGGTTTAGTCAGAAAATAATCAAATCACATTCCGAGAAAATCCAAAGCAATAATTCCAATGAAGGTAATAAAGGAAGAGATGGCACGAGTTCGTGTAGCACGAATAAAGATTATACCTTGAAACCAAGCTAACTTCGTAATCTCTAATGTTTCCAAACCCTATAATTCGCATTACCTATTACTTCTATTTCGTCCATGACAACCCATTAGTGTTTTTATATACATAAATCATCAGTATTAAGTTGGCTAGACCTAATACCATGAGGAATGCAACAGTCGACTAACAGCATTAATCAATAGACAGTCATGCATTTGAAACTCAAACTCTTGTCATTAGAACAAGTTCTACTGCATGACAAACACTCAGAGTATGCAGTGAAGCATAGTCAGTCCATTTTCAAAGCTCTAACATGAACAAACTGCTCTGATACCAAAATGTAATACCCTAACTTTTAGCACCTCATGATCGTACCAAAAGCTATGGTGTTACTTACCTCTAAGCCTTTAAGTTTTATTATATACTATCTTTATTAAATATTGAGCCTTCGTGAATACGAACTGAAGTTTTAACCAAGAAAACAAAGAGTCGGTACTTTAAACCATTTAAGCACAAATATATATATATATATATACACACACACACGTAGCATGATATACATAGACTTATTCAAATATCCTTAAATACAAGTCCTACCCCTCTAAAACCCAAAAGAATAAGCGACGAAGGGAAAATAAAATCTAACAACTCAGCTCGTAAACATAATCTTCTATGCTCTTATAGCTCCGCACTAAACCTTTGTACCTGTAGCTGAAAGGGGGTGGAAATAGGGGGTAAGAACTGGAGAGTTCTTAGTAGGATCTGGGTGTATAATTATGTTCATTTTTATTACCATAGCCAACAGCAACGAGCAGTAGGATATATTTAGACTTAACAAATAAGGAACACAGAAATCTAACAATCATATAGCACACCCACAATCATAGAAAACACACTCACAAACATGTAACACCTAACTTTTAGCACCTCATGATCGTACTAAAAGCTCAGGCGTTACTTACCTCTAAACCTTTCTATTTTATACTACCTTTATTTAATATCGAGCCTTTACAAATACGAATCGAAACTTTACTCAAGAAAATGATAAGTCTTTTCTGTTAACCAATTAATCAAAATGATATATATAGCATCATATCAATAGACATAATCCAAGATTCTCAAATATAAGTTCTACCCCTCTAAAAATCAAAGACAATAAACGGCGAGGGGAAAATAAAGTCTAAGACTAAACCATATACAGAAAGTATGAATACATATACATAAAACTCTGTGGATCGGTCGCGGCTCTTCGCCAAGGATTCCTGAACCTGTTATTGAAAACAAAAGATCTGTAGGGGGTGAGAACGTCATCCTCGCATGTTCTTAGTAGGGAAAGTGACTGCCGTGAGAGTAAAGAAATAAAATGCAAATATTTACTGTGTAACTTTAAAATAATTACCTTTAGGATTCTTTAAACTCATTTTAAAGACTTTAGTTAGTTTTCTTTGAATTACATTATTTTAAGCAAAACACAGTCCCGTCACTCAGTTCTGAGTTATAATGATTAGTTTTTGATTATCTTAATCCTTGACATATACATGAATCAACAAGCACAAGCAGACTCGCAATACAAACACACAAACCATTTACACAAAAATAAAATAGCATAATCATAGAGAAATAAAATGAGTAAATATAATCAAATGCAAATACGCAAACAATATGATGCATGTCTAGTCCTATCGCAGGTAATGAGCTCATTTGTCGGTTTCGACCTACACCCGACGCAATCCAACTCGCAAGTCGGATAAGGCATTCCACTGACATAACCTCTGTAAGTTTTCACTTCTTGCAGGCGCTGATTCTGCAGCTGAAGTATGTCGAACATGACCTCTGCAAGTACTTGTAGGCACTGATTCTCCAGCTGAAGCATGTGACCCATGTTCCTGGAAGCCATTCCACATTTACGAGTATCCCTGCACAGTCATTCATATATAAAGTCCACGACTTAAAATTTTCTCATCAGTACCATAACTATTTACTTTCCGTCACCCTATCGTGACCTTTTACTCATTTCATAATCACATGTGTCGTGTTATCTTTTCTCTTTCTTTCTTTTTCTTAACAAAATGAACTCATACCATGACTTAAAACAAAATCTCTTCTCAAAAGATTCAATTTAAAACATTATAATTTTCTTAATAAATCGAATTGAAAATAAGACTCTTTCTGTAATAAATCGAAATTCAGTAATATTTTAAAATCAGATTTGCTTTTAAATAACGCTTTAAATAAGGCCTTGGAGTTTTATAAAAATTTCGGCAATATTTTCTCTAAAATTCGGATTATGCCACCCTTCTAGGATCCCTACCAAACCATTCTCAATTCTCGAAAATCACTGATAAATCCAACAAACCATATCCATTATCAAAACATTTATAAATCTGAAAGCTAACCAAGTTCAATATCAAACTCATTTTCAACTCTCTATTCATTACAAATAAATTAAACCAACATTTTTTCAAACTTTTTCCAACCGTTTTAAACTCAAGTCATTCCTTACTTTAGAAGTATAAATCAAACTTTCCAATATTAAACCCTTTTTTCGATATGTGTAAATATATAAACCTAATCTTTTTCCAACATAGAATCACTTCTCAAATAAGCCTGTAAATCAGATTTCTAGTACACACACATATTAGATTTCTAAAATAAAATCACTTTTCGTATATTTTTGCTAAAATTTGGACAAAACCTCCCCGATAAATTAGACCTCACCACCCTTACGGTCCCTCTCTTTCATAATTTCTCAATTTATCTTGATTCAACCCAGCTCTCAATCCAAAATTAACCAAGTCAAGTATTAAATCAGTCAACTTCATCCATTCTGCACAACTCTGACCAATATAATATTCTCAATTCGTACATCATTTAACCAAAACGTAACATAACGTACTCACAGCTGTAACTCCGGCAATCCTTTATCACAACCAGCTAAATATAGAATTTTCCAGCATTCTCAAACATTTAAAAATAAAACACATGTTCATAATAGTTCATTGGTGCACAAAATTGTGATTACAATTTTCACAACTCCGCACAACTAACCAGCAAGTGCACTGGGTCGTTCAAGTAATACCTTACATGAGTAAGGGTCGATCCCATGGAGATTGTCGGCTTGAAGCAAGCTATGGTTATCTTGTAAATCTTAGTCAGGAGATTAATGATAAAAATGATTTTGTTTATGAAAAATAAATAACATGAAATAGATGGTACCAGTGATTCAGTAATGAGGAACAAGTTGAGGTTCCAGAGATGCTCTATCGTCTGAATCTCTGCTTTCCTACTGTATTCTTCTCTAAACACGCATGGCTTCCTTCAATGGCAAACTGTATGTTGGTGGATCACCGTTGTCAATGGCTACCATCCGTTCTCTCGGATGAAAAATACCAAGTACGGTTTCTGCACGGCTAATCAACTGTCGGATTTCTCGTCTCGGATGAAAACTACTAGGTACAACTACCGCACGGCTAATCATCTGTCGGTTCTCACTTGTGTCGGAATAGGATCTCTCTATCCTTTTGCACACTGTCACTGTGCCCAACACTCGTGAGTTTGAAGCTCGTCACAGTCATCCCGTTCCAGATCCTACTCGGAATACCACAGACAAGGTTTAGACTTTCTGAATCTCAGGAATGCTGCCAATTTCTAGCCTCTACCACGAAGGTTCTAATCTCACGGACTCAGTCCGTGGATTAGAGACCCAAGAGATACACACTCAAGCTATCGCCCAATGACTACGTTGAGCTCAGGTAGAACGGGAGTGGTTGTCAAGCACGCGTTCATAAATTTGAGAATGATAATGAGTGTCACGGATCATCATATTCTCTATATTGAAGTTTGAGTGAGTATCTTAGAACAGAATCAAGCGTGATTGAATAGAAAACAACAGTAATTACATTAATCCATTGAGACACAGCAGAGCTCCTCACCCCCACCTATGGGTTTAGAGACTCATGCCATAGAAGATACAATATGAAATGTAAAATATCATAGGTTACAAAAATGAATCTCTAAAAGTAGTTTTTATACTAAACTAGTAACTTAGGTTTACAGAAAATGAGTAACTAAGTGCAGATAGTGCAGAAATCCACTTTCGGGGCCCACTTGGTGTGTGCTTGGGCTGAGCATTGAAGCTTTCACGTGAATATGCCATAAATTGGAGTTAAACACCACCCTGGGTGCCAAAATGGGCGTTTAACGCCAAGAAGTGTGCCAATTCTGACGTTTTACGCCAGAAAAGGGTCTCTAGTTGGCATTTAACGCCAGTTTGAGCCATCAAATCTCGGGCAAAGTATGGACTATTATATATTGCTGGAAAGTCCAAGATGTCTACTTTCCAACGCAATTGAGAGCGCTCCAATTGGGCTTCTATAGCTCTAGAAAATCCATTTTAAGTGCAGAAGGGTCAGAATCCAACAGCATCTGCAGTCCTTTCTCAGCCTCTGAATCAGATTTTTGCTCAGGTCCCTCAATTTCAGCCAGAAAATACCTGAAATTACAGAAAAATACACAAACTCATAGTAAAGTCCAGAAATGTGATTTTTTCATAAAAACTAATAAAAATATAATAAAAAGTAACTAAAATATACTAAAAACTACCTAAAAATAATGCCAAAAAGGGTATAAATTATCCGCTCATCACAACACCAAACTTAAATTGTTGCTTGTCCCCAAGCAACTAAAAACAAAATAAGATAAAAATAAGAGAATATACAATAAATTTCAAAAATATCAATGAAGATTAGTTTCAATTAGATGAGCGGGACTAGTAGCTTTTTGCTTCTGAACAGTTTTGGCATCTCACTTTATCCTCTGAAGTTCAGAATGATTGGCATCCATAGGAACTCAGAATTCAGATCGTGTTATTGATTCTCCTAGTTCAGTATGCTGATTCTTGAACGCAGCTACTTTATGAGTCTTGGTCGTGGCTCTAAGCATTTTGTTTTCCTGTATTACCACCGGATACATAAATACCACAAACACATAACTAGGTGAACCTTTTCAGATTGTGACTCAGCTTTGCTAGAGTCTCCAGTTAGAGGTGCCCAGACTTCTTAAGCACACTCTTTTTACTTTGGATCACGACTTTAACCGCTCAATCTCAAGCTTTTCACTTGACACCTTCACGCCACAAGCACATGGTTAGGGACAGCTTGATTTAGCCGCTTAGGCCAGAATTTTATTCCTTTGGACCCTCCTATCCATTAATGCTCAAAGCCTTGGATCCTTTTTACCCTTGCCTTTTAGTTTAAAGGGTTATTGGCTTTTTCTGCTTGCTTTTTCTTTTTCTTTCTTTTTCTTTATTTTTCGCCCCTCTTTATTTTTCTTCTTTTTTTTCGCAAGCTTTGTGTTTTTCACTTCTTTTTCTTGCTTCAAGAATCAATTTTATGATTTTTCAGATTATCAATAACATTTCTCTTTTTTCATTATTCTTTCAAGAGCCAACAATTTTAATATTCATAAACTTCACTATCAAAAATATGCACTGTTCAAGCATTCATTCAGAAAACAAGAAGTATTGTCACCACATCAAAATAATTAAACTAATTTCAAGATAAATTTCGAAATTATGCACTTCTTGTTCTTTTGCAAATAAAAGTATTTTTTTAAGAAAGGTGAGGGATTCATGGAATCATTCATAGCTTTAAGACATAGACTCTAAACTTTAATGATCATGTAATAAAAATAAGACATAAAATAAACATAAAAGTAGACAAAAAAATAAAAGAAAGGAAATTAAAGACATAAAAATAAATGACTCTAATACTAATGCTTATGTAACTCTTAAAATAGGTTTCTAATAATAAAATTTATCACAAAGTTAGGACTCAACAACTTTCATTTTGAGAGGTAAGTTCTCCTTCAATCTGTGGGACGTCTGGCTCTTCAAGGGACAACTTCTGGCGCTTTAGCTCCTGTATCTCGCGCCCTTGTTTCTCTTGTTCTATGAGCAGTTTGCAAAGCATGCTGTTTTGATTCTGCTACTCTTCTTTGAGTTGATTCACAGCTTCTTGCAGCTTGGTGACAGATGCTTCTAAGCGAGCCCAATAGTCAAATTGAGGAATTTCTGGGAGGAGCTCATGTGCCCTCCTCTTGATGAGGTTATCTTGAATTTGAGGTCCATCCATCACTTTTTTGGTGATTGGGCATTCAACTGGGATATATTCATCCACACCCATCTTTACCCCCGCATCTTTACATAATAGACTAATCAAGTTTGGGTAGGCCAATTTGGCCTCAATGGATTCCTTGTTTGCAAACATGTAAATTTTAACAGGGATCAGCTGATGGATCTCTACCTCTTTCCCCAGCATAATACAGTGAATCATCACTGCACTCTTGACAGTGACTTCAGATCGGTTGCTGGTTGGGAGTATAGAACGCCCAATAAAATCCAGCCAACCTCTAGCAACTGGTTTGAGATCTCCTCTCTTTAGCTGGTTTGGAACACCTTTTGAATTAGTAATCTACTTGGTTCCAAGGAGGCATATGTCCTCTAGAACTTGATCTAGCCTTTTATCTTTAGCCATTCTCCTGTTAAAGGACTCTGGATCATCTTGTAGTTGAGGAAGTTTGAGAACTTCTCTCACTTTGTCAAAGTGGAAGTAAATAATCTTCCCTCTGACCATAGTCTAAAAGGAGTAGAAAGCAGTTCCCTCTAATCTTTGCTTCTCTGTCATCCACAGATTTGCATAGAATTTTTGGACCATGTTTCTTCCAACATGTATCTCAGGATTAGCCAGGACTTTCCAGCCCTTGTTTTGAATCTGCTCTTAGATTTCCGGGTATTCATCTTCTTTTAGATTGAATTTAACTTCCAGGATCACTGATTTTCTGCACACAATTTTGAAGTAATGGTCTGCATGTTCTTTGGTGCAAAAATTCTCATGCATCCACGGTAGTTTTAGATTACTTTCTTTCTTGCCTCTTGAAGCGGTTTGTCTTCCTTTGGAAGCCATGAGATTCGTTTGTTTTAGCTCAGGGATCATGAAAATCACACCAAACTTAGAGAGTTGCTTGTCCTTAAGCAAGAAGAAAACAAAGAAGATGTATAGATAGAGAGAAGGATTCGAATGACGGGTGAAGAGGGGCTGGCCGAATGTGTATTTAAAGGGGAGGGAGGAAATGGGTTTCGAATTTTTAGAAAAAGATCAGATAGAAAGATATGATTGATATAAGATGAACATGATGTGAAAAAAAATAAGATTTTTAAAATTTAAAAGATATGAAAAAGATATGAGGAAATTAAATCTGAATTTTTGTTTATGCATCTAAGAAATAAAAGATAATATGAATGAGTTCAAAAGATTTGAAAAGAAATTGGAAAGATGAATGGGTTTTTAAAAACGTTTTGAAAAAGAATTGAAAAGAATTGAAAAAGAATTAAAAAGAATTTATAAGATTATTAATTTTTTTGGAATGGAAATTAAAAAATGAATGTTTGTAATATTTTGATGCAGAAAATTTTGAATTAAAACATGAAGATTCGAAAAAAATTGAATTGGAAACAAAAAGATAAATTTTTCCTAATCTAAGCAGCAAAATAAACCGTCAGTTGTCCAAACTCGAATAATCTCCGGCAACGGTGCCAAAAACTTGGTGCACGAAATTGTGATTACAATTTTCACAACTCCGCACAACTAACCAGTAAGTGCACTGGGTCGTTCAAGTAATACCTTACGTGAGTAAGGGTCGATCCCACAGAGATTGTCGGCTTGAAGCAAGCTATGGTTATCTTGTAAATCTTAGTCAGGAGATTAATGATAAAAATGATTTTGTTTATGAAAAATAAATAACATGAAATAGATGGTACTTGTGATTCAGTAATGAGGAACAGGTTGAGGTTCTGGAGATGCTCTGTCGTCTGAATCTCTGCTTTCCTATTGTCTTCTTCTCCAAACACGCATGGCTTCCTTCAATGGCAAGCTGTATGTTGGTGGATCACCATTGTCAATGGCTATCATCCGTCCTCTCGGATGAAAAATACCAGGTACGGTTTCTTCACGGCTAATCAACTGTCGGATTTCTCATCTCGGATGAAAAATACCAGGTACAACTACCGCACGGCTAATCATCTGTCGGTTCTCACTTGTGTCGGAATAGGATCTCTCTATCCTTTTGCACACTGTCACTGTGCCCAACACTCGTGAGTTTGAAGCTCGACACAGTCATCCCGTTCCAGATCCTACTCGAAATACCACAGACAAGGTTTAGACTTTCTGAATCTCAGAAATGCTGCCAATTGGTTCTAGCCTCTACCACGAAGGTTCTAATCTCACGGACTCGGTCCGTGGATTAGAAACCCAAGAGATATGCACTCAAGCTGTCGCCCAATGACTACGTTGAGCTCAGGTAGAACGGGAGTTGTTGTCAAGCACGCGTTCATAAATTTGAGAATGATAATGAGTGTCACGGATCATCATATTCTCTATATTGAAGTACGAGTGAGTATCTTAGAATAGAATCAACCGTGATTGAATAGAAAACAACAGTAATTGCATTAATCCATTGAGACACAACAGAGCTCTTCACCCCCCACCTATGGGGTTTAGAGACTCATTCCGTAGAAGATACAATATGAAATGTAAAATGTCATAGGTTACAACAATGAATCTCTAAAAGTAGTTTTTATACTAAACTAGTAACTTAGGTTTACAAAAAATGAGTAACTAAGTGCAGATAGTGCAGAAATCCACTTCCGGAGTCCACTTGGTGTGTGTTTGGGTTGAGCATTGAATCTTTCACATGCATATGCCTTAAATTGGAGTTAAACGCCACCCTGGGTGCCAAAATGGGCGTTTAACGCCAAGAAGTGTGCCAGTTCTGGCGTTTTACACCAGAAAAGGGTCTCTAGTTGGCTTTTAACGCCAGTTTGGGCCATCAAATCTCGAGCAAAGTATGGATTATTATATATTGCTGGAAAGCCCAAGATGTCTACTTTCCAACGCAATTGAGAGAACTCCAATTGGGCTTCTGTAGCTCTAGAAAATTCATTTTGAGTGCAGGAGGGTCAGAATTCAACAGCATCTGCAGTCCTTTCTCAGCCTCTGAATCAGATTTTTGTTCAGGTCCCTCAATTTCAGCCAAAAAATACCTGAAATTACAGAAAAACACAAAAACTCATAGTAAAGTCCAAAAATGTGATTTTTTCATAAAAACTCATAAAAATATAATAAAAAGTAACTAAAACATACTAAAAACTACCTAAAAACAATGCCAAAAATGGTATAAATTATCCACTCATCATTCATCAACTACCAACCAAGTTTTCAAGCATACCCTTATCATTATCAAATCACAAAGCCAATAAAAATCTTCATCATCAAACACAGCCACAAATCAATCTTAACTCATTCAATCATATTCAATATTACCAATAATTTCGACTTTCATCAATTAGTCATACAGAACATTTATAAGTTATTTGTAATTACTCAATGAAATATTTGGGCATTCTAAATTTAAAAGCTTTCAATTTTAAAACAAACCCCTTGCCTCAATGTCGCAATCCGAGAAAATCAAATGTGATGGACCGCTTTTTATTTTTAGCTCGCATCAGCAACAGTAGCTTCAACATCCACCGGTGTTGGCAGCAGCACGGCATCAACCGAATAACAACTCTGATGGCGGCAGAGGCTCCGGCAGCTGCGAAAACCATGAGCAGAGGCAGATTTAAGCAAGCCTCCCCTCCAAACCTCCAAAAGCAACACCAGTTCCAAAAAGGTTCGACGGTGGTAGCGGCTGACTTTAATGCTGGCGACGCCGGGCAGAATGGCGATGGTAGAAGCTCGGCACGGTGGCTAGCCTCAGCAGTGGTGGCAACAGCGACGATCCCAGTTCCTCCTCTTCGTGTTCTTCTCTTCCTCAAGTTCTCTCTCTCCTTAGATCTACTCTCCTCCACGGTAAACCAACGACATCAGTAACAAAGCTCCAGCGGTGACGGAGGCAAGGCGGCGACGCAGGCAGCAACGCCTCCCTCTCTCACTCGCGATGACAGCGTGGACTCCACGGGACTGCGATAGGCACGAACGGCTTCCTCCTACAATGGTGATGGCGCAGAAAAGAAGGCTTTGGCGAGGCGGCTGGACGGCTCTCTCTCTCCGCGGTTCCGTTTCTGAAGGCAGCTCAGCAGCAATGATCGGCGGTGACGCGCGACGGAGATGGCGACTGCGTCGGTCTTCCGCTCCTTTTTCTGTATTCTCCGTTCTCTCTTTCTTTCATGGGTAAGGAAGGCTCTGTGTGTGTGTGATGAGAGTTTTGGGTGCTGTGTGTGTATAAATTGGGAAGGGTTGACCGTAGGAGAGTGAGTGGCAGGAAGAATGGGGGCGTGGCTCACTGAAGGTTACACAGATAGGGGTATATGTATGGTCTGTGAATGAATTGGATAATAAGGTTAGGATTGGTAAAATTAGGGTTTAAAATTGGGAATTTATGGTTTAAGTAGAGTATTCATTTAAAATCAAATTTAATCAATATAATTAATTTTGAGAATACTACTTATTTTTCAAATTATAAATTATTTTTAATTAAATACATCTAATTTAAAATCATAGATAAATAAATAAATTTTTCTTTTGGTTCATAATATTAATCAAAACTTTTAATTATTCAACTTAAATTGTATAGAATTTTTATTATTTTCAATTATTAAAATTTTAAATCTCTAATATAAAAATACCCAATAGTTTAAAACATTTTATAAATTCTAATAGATTTTAAACTCGAAGTATTATAAAATATAATTTAATTACTTTTTAAAAAAAAATTCTTTAAATAAAATTATCAAATATAATAAATCGTGTATAATTCAATATCTAATTTCCAAAAAAGTTTGAATTGTTATAAAACACATATATGCAAAAAAGTATAACGTATGTCTGTCCTATGGCTAATGAGTTCATTTGTCAGTTATATAACCAACTCGACATGTTCGGTAGCTAATTCGGGCATCATCCTCTTAAAAGCTGGTGATCGGTACAGTACCACGATCCTCACCTGATGAGCGGTAAACCACCTCGATTCCACCATCTGCGGGCGGTAAACCACCTCGATCCCACAGACGTTTTCAATTGGAAAACAGTACACCCATAGACGGTAAATAACCACGATCCCCACGTCCATCGCAACACTGGACAAGCGATACACCACCACGATCCTCGCCAGGTCATAGCTCAAATTCAAAACCACAATCTTTTAAAATCTTGACCCAAAGTAAATGGGACTAAGCAACAACTCTTGCATACTCCCCAGGTCTTTCCAAATATCAAAATCTCTCTTAAAAAAAAATAATTCAAATCCATTTATCTTTTATCAAATTCCTTTTCTTGATAAATCAAATTCAAATATAATACTTTTCTCGATAAAACTCAAAACATAATCATTTCTTTAATAATTCAAAATTAGCTAATATAATTCTTAAAGCTTTTGAAAAATTTATTTTGATTCCTAAAATAATCAAAATACTCCAGCTGGCTATTCATACATAGCTGAACCAAAATCTCAAGCAAACAATAATAATTTAACAAAAATTCAACATAAACTTAACCAAACTCAAACAATAATCGATCAAACCAACATTTACTTATAAAATTCACATTTAATTATTATAAAATTACCAAACCCTACCTCCGTACGAAATCAAAACAACGAAAATTCCGAAAAAGTTTTTTGATCGAGCTGCTAAAGAAGAAAACGTCAAAAATTGTCCGTGTCTCCTAGAACTCCGATTGACCGAACTTAAGAAGAAGAAGAGTTATGTTACTGTCAACTTCTACCGAACAAAAATAATTCTAACATATAAAAAAGAAAGATATAAACACTTTTATAGAAGTAGATTTTTAATTAGAGTTACAGATCTCAAGAAATCGAATTCAAGAAGGTCAAAGCAGCTTCGATTTCTCTCTTTCTCTCGGTCAATTCTCTTTCTTTTTCCCCAAGAAAAATGGTTCGATCTTGCTTTGCTTGGAGGAAGAATGATTAATTTGTTAAGGTGACACATGGGAGGGGCTTATGTATCATGGTATATATGTATATATGTATGCATATAAACCACGTTTATTTCTTTTACTTTGTTTCTCTTAATGGCTTTGGCCAAGTATTCTTTCTTTGTTTTTTTAATGGTTTCCATCACTTCCTTCTTTTTTTTTTTTAATAATAATAATAATAATAATAATAATAATAATAATAATAATTTTATTTTTTTGAAATATTTCATTATAATAAAAATTATTTAAAAAATTTAATAAATTTTAAACTCAAAATATTATAAAATTTTATTTAATTACATTTAAAAAATAATTTTTTTAAATAAAATTATCAATAATTATTATAAATAAACTAATAATTTATTATTTAATTTTTAAAAACTGGAGTTATTATAATTTGGGTATTGTATCTCAAGCTGGGAATAATATATCATAATGGAGGATCCAATAAGTAACACCTCGAATAATAAAAAGATTCTCTTTCTTTTCAATGTTAAAGAAAATACCTTCTATTTCATTAACTCTATTCATTCCTCATAACAAGTCAAAAAAATTGCTCGTTTCTTTCCTAGTGCCGAAAGAAAAGATTTACTCATCAAGTAAGACCTTTTCTTAATACCTTTCATCGCCAGTAAAAATCCTTTCGGAATAACTCCAAAATTTTTTTCAAAAATGCCAACTTTCTTTTTTGATATCAAAGGATTGAATTTGTCAGATGCAATACTTGAAAGCTTCAAAGTATTCTCCCATTTTATACCTACTACACAACATTGAATAATTGGTGCCGCCCTCTGTTTATGGAACAGAACCACTAACAACTTCCACCTTTTATGTGGTATAGTTAGACTTACCCTTTTCGATATAGCTACCATCACTCGACTGCCAATGAGCAATCCGATTACCACATTCGAGATGAAACCAAATTGGCAATATAAAATCGTCGAAAATAGATTTTATGAGGAGTTTATTAAGCTTAATATGAGAAAAGAAGGCACTTCTATTATTGATGATGAATGTATAACATTTCTATATTATTGGTTGAATGTTATCGTATTCTGTTCGAGGAGTGTTTTAATGCAAAAGTTATTCATTCTCTTAGCTGCTTTGATTCCTTTAAGCTTTAATTATTATTTTGTTCTTCAACCACATTTGGATTGCTTGATGTTAGTTCATGCTGTTTTATTCATGCTTTTTTTTATTTTCTTCAATCATCTGCTCTCGGAATAATGGAGTTTAGTTTTAGCCTTAATTGATGAATTCAAAATATGTGTTTACAATGCCCAGTACAATAAGAAACAATCGAAATTAACTTAGAAGACAAATCAAACGCGAATAACCTCAACAGATCAAATTAATAAATCATTTATATCACGGTAAAATAACGCGCATGCATAATTTAGCTTGCTTATATAATTCTTTTATTTTAAATTTCAAATACATCATAGCATCTTATAAAGTATCTACTACTCTATATACTTAAATTGCTTTACTTTTATGTATCTTACCATTTCATATATCAATCCTAAATGCACAATATTTTGTTATAAATTGTCAGCCCATATAATATCATTCTAGGTAGACATTCTTTAAATACATCTGGTGCTATCGCTTCTACTATACACTTATGCGCCAAATTTTGTATACAGGATAATATAGTTATAACAATACATGCCAACCAAAAGGAAGCCAAGTAGTGCTATAGCGTGCACTTTAAAATAAACCCATTAAAGCAACCTCAACAACAGCACTGCCATGCAGACTATAAATCAAAATTCAAATACAATAATAAACGTGATTTATTTTCAGTTAGAGAAAATTTTATCCTTAACAAATCACTCAGAAACATATTAAGATTGGTTACCGAAAGATCAGAAAAATATCTCAACCACTCTAAAGAGGTAACACTTTATAAATACAAAACTCTAACTATGAAAAAGGTATGCTATTCATTCTAAATAACATTAGGGAGCTACTCAAATGAAGATGCAAAAAACATCTTTTTATGAAGATGCTTTGTATAAAAGTGTGATTTATTGATTTGACCACACTTCAAATAAAAACAACACTTTTATAACATATCAAAATCTAACCCTACACTCCATCATCTAAAGGTCAAAAAGAAAAATCATCACATGAAGACAATTATAATATCTTCATGGGAGTACCCACCATAACATTATACTCATTTTTTACTTTTACTTATTTGAGTGTCGACGTGCATTTAAAGGTGCATGCCACTACCAATCTCTTGAAACTGATGTATACTTCTTTCACTTCAGACGAAGAAGAGCTCAATTCCTGAACACGACAAATTATACCTACCGCCAATAAACTTATATACAAAAAAAAAATAAACATATATAAAATTAAATAAGATAATTTTAAATTATTATTTTCCTAACATTATTGTTAAACTTGTTACTAGCTAGGCTTCGAGGATACCTGATCGTATATACTTTGTTAACAAGCATAGGAAGAATTGATATAATCTGAGAGAATAATATAAATTAAAGAAAGTATTTGTGGAAAAATTGAATGATGATGATGGAAGTAAGCTAAGGTTGATCATATTGACTACTGAGATATGTAAATTGTATATATTATGTGAAAAGTAACTAATTAACTACTCCCTTATTACACACCAACTTTAATTAATAATTAATCAATGTAGCAAACTTTGGATAAAAGTGGAGAATCCTACTGACATTTTCAGCTTGAATATTGCTTTAGGAATTTCCTGGAAATATTAATAAACCATAATAATGCTGAAGTTGTACAATCAAGTCATCATTTAATTTGGGATATAATAATCCATTATCGGGCTTCCAATACTGTGACACTTATTTCATTAGTTGAAATACATTGTTGGTAGCTCGAAGAATCAACTGCTTGAAGAAGAGAAGTCTCAGTGAGGAAAGAAGGCTCCTTAGGTTGGGGCAAGGCAACCTCACTACCCAACATCATAACCACATTTGACATATTTGGTCTATCCTCAGGATTTTGTTGCACACATAGGAGACCGATGTGGATGCAACGCAATGCTTCTAATTCAACATAAGAATTCTCCATGCATGAATCAATGAAGTCTAGAGCCTTCTTTTCTTTCCATAATATCCAAGCCTGAAACATGTGATTGGATGAATTGAAATAATCCATGTCGATCCCAAGATTTGTCACTTGTAATTAAGAAGGAACAAAAAAAAATTTACTTACTTGTGCAATAAGATTTGCATCTTCATTTTCACGAGAAATCATTCTATTCTTTCTTCCACTTACTATTTCCAAAATTAATACTCCAAAGCTAAATATATCAGATTTTATTGAGAATAATCCGTAAATAGCATATTCAGGAGCCATATAACCACTGAAATCATTAAAAAAAAAATTGTCTTAGTCATCATTGATAGAATTAAATATAAATTAGATTGTATTATATATGAACTTACTATGTTCCAACAATCCTACTTGTATTTCCTTCTGTTTGATTTCCTCCAAATGATTTCGCCATCCCAAAATCAGAAATTTTAGGATTTAACTCTTTGTCAAGCAATACATTGCTAGCTTTGAGATCTCTATGTATAATCCTTAGTCGAGAATCTTGATGAAGATAAAGTAATCCTCGAGCAATTCCACATATAATGTTGAAGCGGTTAGGCCAATCTAAAATAACTCTACCATCCTTGTGACCTAGTTATACAACTAATAGTATTATTAACTCAGTGAAAACAAGCATATATATAAAAATTGTTGGAGAAAAGGACATAAAAAAGTTATATGACAACAAAGAGAATTTTCTTAAAGGAAATGAACATAAAAGACGATGTTAAGAAATTCAAACCGAAGATAAAATTGTCTAGGCTCTTATTGGGCATGTATTCATAGACAAGCATCTTTTCTCCATCTTGAATGCAACAACCAAGAAGCTTCACTAAATTGCGATGTTGAAGTTTAGCAATTAATAAAACTTCATTCATAAATTCTGTCAACCCTTGTCCAGAATTAGATCCCTGTAAAAGTCTCTTCACAGCAATATTTTGTCCATCAACTAGAGTTCCCTGTAACGTATCACATAAAATTACATAAGATCAGTAAATATAACTATATAAACTCTTATGTTCACCTTATATCAAATCAGTATGTTGACAATTTACCTTATATACAGTCCCAAATCCACCTTTTCCAAGTTTATTACTAATGGAAAAGTCTTCAGTTGCTTTTGCAATTGTAGCAAGGTCAAAGATAGGAAGATCCAAGTAGTCTTCATATGCATCATTATTCTTCTTAACTGTAAGTGCATAATAGTTTGACATTAAAATACATCTTCATCAGCACATTATTATATAGAATTAGTCCTTTGAAAGAATTGTGTGTATGTGTGTGTGATTATTGACGAAAACCACATTCATAATGATTTGCACTCTGTTGTCTATATAATTGTTATGTATCAAAATTAAAAATAGGAAAATTATAAACTCTATAAAATTTGAGCCTAAAAGACAAGAGGTAAAACCGTAAAAAGATGGACTTCACCTTTCGTATTTATTCTAGTAGTTAAGAAGTTAGATACGATAGAAAAGACCTTAAAATTATTGCACTATATAAGAGGAAAAGTGAAAAAAAAAAAAAAAAAGACAAGTTAAAAATGAAAAATATATGTTGTTATATCGATTATGTTTAAAATCAAGTATTGAAATTAGTCATTATAATAAAATATATATTAAAATATAAATATATATTGAAAATAAATTAAATTATATATATTTATACACAAATATATATTATTAGTTAAATTTAGTATATATTATATATAAATAATATTTTTATATATATAAAAAAATATAAAAAATATTAAACTTTAATATTTTTTTTATTATTTAGTTATTAATTTAATTTTTAATTTAATAATATATTTTATTTTATATTTTTAAATATTAATAATTAATTAATGATCAAGATAAAAAAATTCCGATTATTGTCTGCATTCTTTGTATATATATGGAAACATGCAGGATATTATTACTTTATTAGCGTGCAAATAAATGTATTAGGTTGGACCGGTGAACATAACATTGAATATGAATGATGCCTTCAAGTCTTCAACAGCATCCAATGTACAATATGCCCACATATATTAATTAATTTTTTTTAGGTGAAGACACATATACCAATTAATAACACAGTCAATCTTAGATGCTTTTAGAATAAATAAAAGAATTTATTTTCTCCTTTAATTTCAATTTATCTTTTCAAGTATGTTAAACTAATTTTTGTTATAAATATTTATTAAAAAAATATTATGTATATATTAAAATTAGCTATTATATATTTATATATAAATATATAATTTATTTTTAATATTTATTTTATATCTTAATATATATGTAGTATTGATGACTAATTTTGATATATATATTTGTTATAATTATATTATTAATAATTTATTATTTAATGAATAAATCAGTACAAAATCTATAATTTGTGCCGAGAATGCCTAACAATTTTTATTAATTAATAACAAACTTGACATTCTCATGTAATAATAATAATAATAATAATAATAATAATAATAATAATAATAATAATAATAATAATAATAATAATAATAATCTATTTATTACCTCTGCAGTTTATTATTCTCTGGCCAATGTAACCAAAAATCAGAACCACCACAAGAACAGAGGCACTGGTACCGATGACTATCAGTCCTACCTTCTTCTTTTTGTGCCCTTCCTTCCCATCTTCGCGATTATTCAGTTCATGCAGAAACAATTAGCTGACTCGGTTATGACTTATGAATCATCGAAAACTATATATATATAAGCATGTATGCATGCATGCCATCATGGAAATACAATAGAGTGAATTTATAGAGTGAAAAACAATTAACTAACAATAATAATCAGCAACCTCAATATATATGATACACTAAAAATCAGCTAATAACTATTATGACATGAGAGATCTTACCGATGATCGTTCGAATGTATATATCAGCACCGCCATCAGAAAACTCTTTGATATCGTCGAGAACACCGAACCACATCAAACAGCCACTACCACCTTCTCTAATATCTGAGTTTGCATAAGCCATACACGAACAATTCTCTCTGCATTTATCCCTGCATTCATCAAGATTCTTCATACTCTCATTCACCCAAGAACGCCGAGTATCTGGGTATTTCATTCCTCCAACTTTAGAAAACCCATTCTTATCATCTCTCTGACTACCCGTCTTATTATCCATGTTGCATCTCGATTGCTCATCAAGCAATGAAGAAGAACATCCTTCAGTCCAGTTTTGTGATGACTTTTGCTTGAACCCCTTCAGACACTGGCACGTTGAATAGCCACTTATGATGCTGCAATACGCATTTGGACCACAGTGATTATAGAGATCACACGCTTCTCTCGGCGAATGGGAAGAAAATTCCGTCCAACCCGAAGATCCATCGTTCCACATGTAGCCGTGTCTGTTACCTAAGGTTTCGTTCATGACGAGTCTCAGTAAAAGGGACTTTTTTTCAAGATTATACTTATACACAAAATACACTTCATTTTCGTTCGACACGAATTTATAACTAAAAAGGTTATTGGGCTTCAATTCAGGTGTTCCACTGAAACGAAGACCAATCCATGGACCGACACGGTAGTACTCTTTCGAGCCCTTCAAGAATATTCCTTGGGGAAAACCCTCAAGCGAGATTCCCCAAGAAAGATTCCCCGGCGAGGGATCGTCCCAATTCTTCCAAGCAGTTAACCGCCGTTCAAGACCGGTTTTAAGATCCCAACCGAGCTTCATCCCCGGTAAGAGTGTATCACAAGGATAATCAAAGCTTTGCCAGACGTAGTAGTTCTTGGAATCTTGGTCATTCTCATCTCTAATAACAAGATTTCCAGAATCTAAGAGCTGAGCAATCGGATTCGAAAGGTTCATCTTTGTGGTGGAGTTTGTAGACCAAAAGACGGTTCCGTTCTTGTTGACAAGTTGAAGAATCCCTTGGTTGTTTATGTGGAGTATGCTAGTGTTGTCTTTGACAGGGTTGGATCTATTTGCAACCCAAACAACGGTTTTCAACGGGAGAATCTTGTACCAAATACCTAAGTAATGGTTTGAAGAACTTCCTGGGCTGAAAAACCCCATTTCAAAGGTTCCATTACTAGAAACCAATGTGTTTCCTTCATGAAGAGGCTGAACCATAGATATTGAATCCGTTGCGCTTGAGACATCACGAAGAAAGAAAAAATGAAGAACCATCCCTGTAATGACGAAGAGAAATGGAAGATTGTTCATCATCGTACTGTTTCACTGTGAAAAGAGAGAAGATCGAGGGAGAGAGGTGAAAATAAAGTTTAATCATTACAACTACTTTTGAATGCTTTAATTTGTAGGCTCTCCAAATTAAATATGTAGTACTTCATGCATGCATTTATCACTACAACATCAAATTGAAGAACTTGTCGAATTTTAAAGAATTTGTTAGATCTAGTGTTTATAACTTAAAAGAAGAAGAGATTTATTGTTGTTTTTTTATAATTTGTTTTAGAAATTTTTAATTTTCTTTTTGTATTTTTTATACTAGCTTTATTTTGTTTTGTTCTCTTCTCTTAGATTTAGGATTTCAAAAGTTGATTATTCTAATTTAATTTATTGGGAAATTCTATTTCTACAATTGTTAATCCAAATAGTTCCACTAAACTTTATTAGACCCCACGGTTTACTATGGAGTATCAGGAGTCAATAATGGAGTTGTATGAACCTACCTAAATCGCATAGTAATTTATGAACGCTTCAAAGACATCATTAATTGACCTAGAAAGCGATTGAGGGGACCTAAAAGGTACGCCACGACACAGACGTCTTGGCGTATCTAGTTATCTGATATTAAAACCATTATAAATTTAGAATTATCCTTACGGTAATAATAGGTAAGGTTTTGAATTCAAATCTTAATTTTTGCAAGTTGGGACAGGCTAATTTTTTTAGATATTACAATCGGAGGAGTGTAATACATTAATATTACACTAATTTAATGTAATGCATTGGTATGGGAATTTTTAATCTCATAAGAAATTGTGATTTACGATTTTAGAAAGAGGCAAAAAATTTGTGAAAATGAGATTAACGATTTTAAGTAAGACAAAAATTTTTTTTTCAGAATTTCTACAATTATGAAATCGTTACTCTCATTTTCTAAGTTGATTCTAGCCATTGATTGTTGATCCAAAGCTTTCTAATTATTGTTCCTCTTTACTCAAATCGTTGGTAACGATTTTAAACAAATCAACACTAACGATTTCTTTAAAACCAATTATGAGTCCCATAGTTAGGCATTATACACCCAAAACTTCATTTATACGTATTACATAACTGTAATTAGCATATAAAAAATAATTAGTTCTTGGGACATGTCAACTCTAATTTTATTTATTTTTCGTTGGTAGATACCCAATTCTATTTACATATTTTTTTTTTCAAAGATAATAGGTTATATTTCATTAATTATTGAAAAATAAAATACAAAGATATTCAAAAGTAGGACATCATAATAAAAGGTGGGAATTTTCCAAAAACACTACACTGAAGGTATTCATCCAACGGTGTGTGGTCAAAAAACGAAGAAAAAACTTAAAGAAGAAAGAATGACGACCTAAACTGGGAGTTCTTTGGATTTCACGGAGCAACTTGACAGAGCTTACTAGAATGGCATACGGCATTGAAGTAGAACTTTCAAAAATCAACTGGTTGCGAGCTTTCCAGCAGTTCCAGCAAATGATGGTAAGCAATTGAGGATTACGGTCACCATTCTTCAACGGGTTAAGCATCTCTGTTGATGCAGTCCACCATGTCCAAAAGTCATTAGGACTCTGAGGGAGAAGATAGTCATGACTCACGAAGATAACTTTGAGACCATACATCTTTAATTCTAGAGCAATCGATCAAACAATGAGTGACTGTTTCTATTGCTTCATGACAGCAGGAGCACATTGGTGATATAGATAGGATGCGGTGATGAATCTGAGCAAGCACCGGAAGCCGACCATGGAGAGCTTTCCAGATAAATAGCTTAATTTTGTGAGGCATGTTCAACTTCCATACAACAAATTCACGGCTTTTTCTGCTGCATATAATTAGGGCACAGCTCCAGAGGCGGATGGTAAAATAAATAGCCAATTCTGTAACCTGAAGCTGTATCATATTACTTGGATTTGTTCAAATCCCATTGCAATTTGTCCCTACTCTGCTGAATTTTAACTGACAAAATTCTGTTTGCAATGTCTTGGAAAAATAATTCTTGAATGAGATTCTGATTCCAATTTCTATCTTCAGTAATTAGATCTTCAACTCTTGGAACCAACTCAGAAATAGCATATCTATTTGGCATGTCAGAAATCATTAAAAGATACGGAGGAGGCAGCCAAGGATCCTCAAAGGTTCGGATATTCTCTCCAGTACCCACAGCCCAATTAAGACCTTTTTCAACAATCTTTCGGCCTTCTAGTATGCTCCTCCATCCCCAAGAAGGTAAGACCCCAATTTCTGCCATTATAGCATTACCATTGTTAAAGTATTTACCTATTAGGATTTTGGATAATAGGGAAGTAGGCTGTGTTACGAGTCGCCAAAACTGTTTGCCAGAAAGCGCCACATTTTGGATTTTGAGATCTTTAAATCCAAGGCCTCCTTCTCTTCGTGGGCGAGTCATAGTGTCCCAGCTAATCCAAGCCATCCACCTTTCAGAACCTTTTTGTCCCCACCAGAATTGAGAAAGTAGAGAGTGAATTTCCGAAATTAAACCATCAGGCAACTTGAAGCAAGACAATGTATAAATAGGAATAGCTTCTCCCACTGCCTTAAGCAATACGTGTCTACCACCTAACGATAGAAGATTGCACTTCCACCCTTGGATTTTTTTCCAAACCTTTTCTTTGATCATACTAAAAGAAGCCTTTTTCGATTTAGAGACAATAGAAGGCAAACCAAGGTATTTATCCTGAGCCCCAATATGATTAATATTCATAGAGTTAGCCAGTTGTGTACGAGTAGTGGAGAGAGTGTTGTGGCTAAAGAATACAGCAGATTTATTAAGATTTACCCTCTGGCCACTGATGCTTTCATAAGAATTCAATAAATGCAGGATATTTGAACATGCTTCAGGATTAGCCTTACAGAATAAGATGGAATCATCAGCAAAGAGGAGGTGGTTGACCTTGGGACATCGCCTATGTATCTGAAAACTCTGAATTAGTCTGTTTTGTTCTGCCTTGTGTAGCAAGAAGGAGAGACCTTCTGCACAGAAAAGAAAAAGATAGGGAGATAGAGGATCTCCTTGTCGAATACCTCTATTTGGTTTGAAGAAACCATAGGGTTGTCCTTCCACAATAACAGAATAAGAAACAATTGTCACTAATTCTCGAATCCACATGATCCACCGGGAATCAAAACCAAACTTCTCCAATATAAACCAAAGAAAGTGCCATTCCACCCTATCATATGCCTTACTCATATCTAATTTTAGTGCCATTTCATTTTCGAGTCCCCTTTTTTGTTCTTCAAGTAATGCATACACTCGTGAGCAATTAGGATATTATCAAAGATTAATCTGCCTTTAATAAAAGCACTCTGCGTAGGGCTAATTAATCTATTCATCATACCCTGAAGTCTATATACAAATACTTTGGAGATAATCTTGTAAAAGATTGATGATAGGCTTATTGGTCTTACCTGAGTCATATCTTTAGCATCAGAAATTTTAGGAGTAAGACATATTTGAGTGTGGTTAAAACCCTTCAAAATTCTGCCCCCTGAAAAGATGATCTTAACTGCTCGAAACACATCACCACTAAGTATGTTCCAGAAGCTTTGAAAAAATTTGCTGTCATACCATCATCTCCTGGAGCACTTTGAGGATGAATGCTAAATGTTGCACGTTTCACTTCCTCCATAGTCACTGGTCTTTGAAGCCTACGATTCATGTGAGCTGTAACCTTAGGTTCAAAATCAGTAAATAGAGGTTCAGTGTTCTCATGACAAGTGGAGGAAAAGATGTCCTTGAAATAAGATTCAGCCACAGAAGTAATACCAGCATTTGAAGTAGCCACTTCACCATCACTGCTAGTTAGTTGCCAAATTTTATTCCGTCGAGTTCGATTTCTAAATTTCGGATGGAAGAAAGCTGTATTCTGATAACCGGATTTGAGCCATTTGACTCTAGACTTATCTTTCCAATAAGATTCCTCATTTTGCAATGCTTTTTCAAGTTTGTCCTCTATTTCTGAAATGATGTCGCCTCCATGAATTCCTGCTAAACGAAGTTCCTCTAATTCAAACTGTAGTAAATCAATCTCCACCTTTGAATTAGATCTGTGTTCTTGCTGCCATTTGACAATCTTATGCCGACAACGCTTTATTTTTTGAGCTAGGATATACATAGTTGAACCATCAATCTGTTCGTGCCAAACCTCTCTAACAATCTGCCTTATTTCATCATTGGAACACCATCTTTTCTAGAATTTGAATCGGTGTTTAGATCTCTCAGTTCTTGGATTAGAGTCTAAGAGAAGAGGGGAGCGATCCGACCCTGATTCTAACAGTCTAAGAACCGTTGCATTGGGATAGAGTTGCTGCCAATCAACTCCTACCAGGAATCAGTCCAGCCTTTCCTGTATCAACTCATCACCCCTCAGTCTATTCGACCAAATGAATGGTCTTCCGACCATACCAATATCAATCAGGGATTTATCATCAATAAAACTGTTAAAGGTTTCAATAGAAGAAGGATATTTAGCACCCCCACCTACTTTCTCCAATTGATTAGAAATGGCATTAAAATCACCCATTAACACAATCTTACTATTGAATTGTTGGGTGACTGAAGTTAATTCAGCAAACTGAGCCAATCTATGTTGATCATTTGAACTGAGATAAACACCTAGAACACCATAGGGATCATTAGAACCAGCTGTCAGAACTGATGCCGCAATGAAGAATCTACCATGCTGTAAAATCTGAACAGTACAACCATCCCTCCATGCCATTGCCAAACCCCTAATAATACATCCGGATCCACAATAAACCATTCCTTGAAACCACAAGATCTTAGTTTTTCTTCAACTTGTCGAGATTGATTTTTTGTTTCACAGATAAAACCAACCTCGGGGGAGTAGAATTTGCAAATCCTTTTAAGATTGTGGATTGTCAGGGGTCTCCTCAAACTTCGACAATTCCACGAGAGCAGTTTTATATTACTTTGGGTGCCACTTGAAGGTTGGCACCATCCACCGTCATAGCATCAGAGACAATATCATTGAGACAATTTTTTTTTTGAAATATTTTCAGTACCATTACCTCCACTCCTCTGTTTGAAACCTATCACAGACTTTCTGGCAAGTTGTTTCAGGTTTGGCTTTTTGTTCTCATTTTTAAGCTTGGATATGACGTTGTTATTGTGTTGGACATTATTCATGGGATAGGATATCTCTAATAAAGCATTAAAAGAAGAATTAGTATCAGTAGCCGTACCTGTGTTTTCTGATTCACCATCATTTTCTGCTCTAGAACCTGTATTGGCAGCAATATTTTCATTATTCTATTTTTTCTGATCATCTTGCACACTCATTTTTGAGAAACTATCAAAAAGCCAAACAGGTGGAGATTTTTTCTTTGGTTGAGCTGGAATATAACCATCCCGAGGTTGGTTAGGATTGAAGGAAGCTCTCTTTTCAGCTAAACGCCTACAGACTTGATATGCCTTAAGCCATTCACCAACTCTATCTTTTTTGATATTGTTTTGGGCAGAATCATCAATAAAAAATTGGCAGTTCTTAGATTCATGCCCCAATTTTGCACAATAAGTACAGAACATACCTATACGTTTATAGCATACTTTAATTTCCAGCATTTTCTGATTAGGATCAAGCAATTTCAATGTATCCCTCACTCTTTATCACCGTTCAATTCCACTTTAGCCTTCACTATGCATGTATCTTTGCCTCTAACTTCAAATAGAGCAACATCTTCAATTTGATCAAGTCTTCCATCCAATTTTCGGCCAACCTCAAGCGTTTTGTATTGTTCAGGCAATCTCCAAAATTGTGCCCATACAGAAAAAGAAGAAATGTGATTATCCTCCATTTGCGAACATGAATAACAAAACTCTTGAATAACCAAGGCGAACCCCTCTCAATTCGAGTCACATCAGAGTCATTCTCAAAGAAAAATTGAAACTGGTTCCTGGATTTTTCGACTACTCTGAATCCTTCTGGTTTATTCCATATTGCATAGAGAGCTCCTCCCATGGTACCTACGGAAAAGATCCGATCTGAGAAAATTCTTCCGGACAGGCTCCGTGTACAGGCTTGAATTCCTTCAGAAACATCTTCATAAGCTAAAACGATCAAATCATCCTATCAATTATACGAGAGTTTTGAGTCTCTGATTTGTTGTTCATGGGTAGAGAAAATCAGAATTGGTATTTAATGATTCCAGACGGAAATAAGATATATGAAATGAGTGAATTAGAAAACGGAAAGAATTAAAAGAGGAATGAATTGGGAGAGAAAACAAAAATTAGGGAACTAAGTTTGAAAGAAATTAAGAGAAGAAAGTAGAAGAAAATGGAAAAGACTTTAACGAAGAAAAGACAAAGGTGCAACCATGGAGGTGGCGCAGTGAAACCCTAACAGAATGTGGATGAACTCATGGAACGTTATATGAGGAGTACGTACTCCCATTTAATATGTTGAAGTTAATTCTATTTACGTATTAATAGAAAGATATAATATTATTATATAATTAAATAAGTATATAAATTAAAAATTTAACACAAACAATATAATTAATATTAAATGTTCAATTTTATATAGTACAACAAAGAACAAACATAAAAGAAAACACACGAGTACGACGACCACGGCTAACACGAGCACGGACACAGAACATCGGCAAAAAAAATAGTCGAGGGAGTAAGAATTTTCAACGAAAAGACACAAAAAGATTGAAAGAAGAGATTAGAGTGAGTTATTAAGTAGGGATAATCTCAGTAAAAAAATTAAAATTTGTGCTATAATTTAATATTTATGTATCACCAAATATAATTAATTTTTATATAAACAAAATATAATGATAACCTTGACTCAATTGTTAAAAGTCTTTTATATTATGGTAGAAGTTCTTAATTTAACATTCACTTAATATATATATATATAATTAGTATCCACAGATAGGTATCATTTCTAATTATCTCTTCGTGGAAGGATGAATTCAAATCCTATACAAAAGAGTTCAAATTATAATAATGTTATTTTTATATGGATTTAGTGAGCAAGTATAATATAATGAATAATATTATATGATTAATATAAAATTTATTATTTTAGACTAATAATTAATTAATCATATTTAAAAGTTTTAATTAAAAATATAATATTAGACTATTAAACTAAAGATATTTAATTATTGACTAAAAATATTATATAATATAAATTAATTTTTTTATAAACAATAAAACATAAAAAAAATGACAAAAACTATCTTAAAAAATATCATTTTAATGAAGTCTGCATGAAAATTTAAAAATTACATGAGAGAATTAAAAAAGAAAAAATGACATCTCAATTAAAATTCATGTCCTTGTTATATTAGTTTATTTACACAATGTAAGTATTCGCTTCTCAAAACTCATGATGGATGTTTCAACCAAAATTAACACTTTTTTTTTAAACAGAAACTTACTATTATATTTTAAAATCCACTTCTATATATATATATATATATATATATATATATATATATATTATTTAAGATCAAATTTAAACCCAATAAAATACTCAAAACCCTATTAGAATCATCCTACAACTACCTAAATTTGCATTGTAATACGCTAAAACATTTTTTTCATAGTCTCTTAATATACTTCCGCAAGCCACCTTAGTACTAACTTTATTTTTTAATTTATTTTAGAGTAAATTTGTATTAAATTTCTCTAATGTATTAAAGGTAAGAAAAATCATATTGAAAAAATAAAAATTTTAAGTTAGCATTTTAATCTTAAACATATAATTATTTAATGAGTAGATTGTAAATTTGTAATGTTCATTTATTTTAGTTTATATAATATTTAGGTTAAGAATTTAACTAGTGTATACTCGAAAAATATATACCAATATTAATAAAAAATTTAAACTTTTATTTTAATATATATTAAAATTTAAATTTTATATATTTTTATAGAAATATTTTTAATTGATTAGAATTTATATTAACTAATTCCTTTATATAATTTAACTGATAGTGAACGTGTTCCTTCAAACAAACATTGATATTTATATTTAGAGTAAATATCTAAATTATTTTTTAAAATTTTAGATGATTTAGAGCAGATATTTATATTTTCAAATTAATTGATTCTTTTGTCATTTTTAATAAAATTTTTAATATACATATGAATAAATAGGTTTATAATAATTTTATTATAAAATAATTCAATTTTTAAAAATTTATTCTAAAATAAATTAGCCTCCTTTAAAATAATAAAAGAGATCAATTTATTTAACAGAAATAATTTTTGAAAATAAAAAAATATCTTATCTAAATTTCTTGAGGACTTGAGATTTTTGCTTTTGGTCAAGTAGGACTTTGTCTATTGTTATGTCTATTCTTATTTCTTCTTCCAGCTATTAACGCAATTAATTCCTCTCACAAAAACCGGGAGAAAAGGAAAATACAAAATAGTAATTCCGCTGAGCAAAGAATTTTTTTTGGTTGAGATTCTCCAATCGGACAGGTTAAGGATAATTTCGTCGTGGATTTGAGTTCTATTTAAAAATTTATCATTGGTCAATGAGTTGCTGCATGTACAAAGCGAAATTTAAATCCCAAATACTTACTTAAATAGATGAGTGAATTAATCACTTGACTAACCTAAATTAGTTCTTGAACAAAGTTTTTTTTTTTTTCTTAATTGCTGAGCAAAGATTTCTATTCGCCCCTAGTTAATCTCAAAACCAGCTATGGTAGCATCTTCAAATCAGTAACCACCAATAATTTCAGGGACTCTTGGGTAGGGGTGGCAATATGTACCCTACCCACGGGTACGCAACCCGACCTCATCCAGTCGGGTAGGTTGCCAACTCGATCCGCAACGGGTAGGATAGAGTGCAGGTAGAATTCTGTGCGGGTCGGGTAGGGTGCGGGTTGAACCTCAACCCTACCCGACTAACCCACATCCTATATATGTATATGTTATATACTTATATAAAAATGTTTTAAGTGGACGTTGAACCAAAGACCTCTCACTAAATGCAAAAGATCCTTAATCATTAAAAGAAGATCATTAATTGATAATTTAATAAACTTTTTTTTACATAAAAAATAAGTTTTATTGTAAATTATCAAGTTATATAATAATGTTACATCTTTTTTTGTAACCCGTGGGTAGGGTCGGATACCCGCGGGTTAAGAGCGGATAGAGTTAGGGTTGAGATATTCTCAATTCGCGGGTAGGATAAGGTTGAGTTTATATAAAAATCTCAACTCGCAGATAGAGTTAGGGTTGACTCCAAACCCTATCCTACTCTACCCATTGCCACCCCTACTCTTGGGAGTTAATGATACCACCATAGCTAGACCGATGTTTTTTTTTTTTAATTTTTATTTTGGTCTGGGCCAGACCAATGTTTGTATTGATTATAGTTGAGGCTAAGAAGAATTTCTGGAGTTTTTACTAGTGGGGATTTTTGAGTTTGAGCATTGTTGTAGTGTTCGCTTGTAACGTTAGCATCAAGAAAAGATTATTGGGCTAATGATAACCTAACCAAAAACTCCATTTTTGACAAAAAATATAAAAGGCACCAATACTCGAGGCCCATTTGAAGAAGCCCTTTTTAATATAACTTTTAAATTATAAAAAATTTTTTATTATTATTTGATATAATTTTTAAAATTAACCTGTGATTTTTTAAAAAATTATTTAAAATATTTATAAAAAATTAAAAAAACAGTGATTTATCCTCTTCTAAAAGCTGTCTATTATTATAATTTTAAAATAAATATTTTTAATTAAAAGATAAATATAAAATAATTTATTTATAAGATATTTTTAAAATAATTTCTTATTTTTTTTTGTTTTTTTTCTTTTTAGAAGGTTTTAGTTAAGTTGTTTATTCAATTTGGCTTTCAGTTTAACTTTTGATATTTGTGTATAATTTTTAAATTTTTATTACTATTATTTATATTGCTGAATTTTTATAATTATGTTAAATGTGCTATATTATATTTGTGAAATCCCAAAAAAAATAAAATAAGAGCAAATTTAAAAACATAAACTCTATGCAACCCTTCTCGTTGCAAGTCCTAGACACGGCAGTGTTTTTTCTTGCTAGCCATGGTTCTTCTAGATTGACTTGGAGTTTTCGTAGTTGACCTACCATTTAGCTCCGTTTCCCTATCAAGTGTTTACTCCGCCACGCAAAGTCGTCAAACTAGTGACATCAACCAAATATCAATTTAAGAACTAACATAAAAAATATTATGCTTCTAGTGAATTTTTGTAATATAAAAGTATAAACTTTTAGTGATTGATAATTTTAATAAATACTGTTAATTAATGTTTTATTATAGCAATTGCTTATGTAAAAATAATTAACATAATTTTTATGTAAAAATTATAACTAAAATATAAATACGTATTATATATTTATATATCAACATTTAATAACTTTTAATTATTGTTTTTATGAATTAAATAAGTTAAAAAAAATTAAAGGTAAACAGAAGGATAGTCTCATTTTAAAATTATTCTTAAATTTCTCTTAAAGAGAAGGAAACTTTGATGATTAATTTTATTGTCATTTTTGGTATAATGTCTGTCACCGTGTTTACATTTTTTATAATCAAACGAAAGTCAACATGCTAATTCTAAATTTTATTTTTTTGTATATTAAAAAAATGTTGGTGTAATACTCAATCATTAGATTTTATGATATTTTTTAAAATTGTAGAAACAGTATAATACGTCCCATTGTATTGATAATATGTCTCTTTATATTGTATATTTTAACTTACTCTAACAATTTTAAAAAATACCATAAAATCTAATAATTGAATATTACACCAACATTTTTTCAATATACAAAAAAATTAACCCAAATCTAATGTATAATAACCCTTAACTCACATCACAAATTAAAAAACATCATCTCTAAATAATAAATAATTCTCCTTACAAAATATTATTACTCTTAATCATTTTCAAACATCCTATTCGCTAACTCTCATTGGAATCTCTAATAAGTGATTCTAAATTATTTTGGTGATTATATATATTATACTTTGATTAATTGTGTTTAAGAAAAACATGCTGCGGACTTGAAGCTCATTGTCCCAGTGAAGAGCCGTCCAGCCATTTTCCAAATTTTGTAATAAATAAAAAAAATGTGAACATGCCACGAAGCAGTGAGACCACAAAATCAATTGCCGTATTAAAAGAAGACAAAATGGAATCAAAATTCCCCATGTGGACGATTCTACCCCTGAAGACAACCTTCGAGGAAAGACCTCATATGAAAGTGCAACTGAACTCCCAACTCCAAAGTAAACCGTGTGTGTTCTGTATCTGACCAAGTTTATATTATTATTTTATTTTATTTGCCCCATTTTCTGTTTGCTTAGTTGTCTTCAATGAATCTATGCCCCATTCTTCATTCCCCTCTCTTTCTTGGAAATTCTACTCAACATTCCCAATCTCTCTATATATACTCATACCTTCACTTTTTCATCCACCATACTCATACCTTCAATAACCAATTAACCATTTATTTTTCTCTCTTCTTCAAGTTGGTATTTTAATTTGATTGTATTTATGGCTGCACAAAACTCTCAGACTCAGTTCCAAGACTACTTGCCCTTCATGGCCAACAAGCTTGGTGGGGATGGCCTAATTGATGAGCTATGCAACGGTTTCAATCTCTTGAAGGATTCAGATAAAGGGGTTATAACGTTTGAGAGCCTCAAGAAGAATTCAGCTTTGCTTGGCCTTCAAGGGTTGAGTGATGAGGACCTTAAGTCAATGGTCTTGGAAGGGGACTTTGATGGTGATGGTGCACTCAACCAGATGGAGTTCTGTGTTTTGATGTTCAGATTGAGCCCTGAACTCATGGAAGGTTCAAAGTTGTGGCTCGACCATGTTCTTCAACAAGAACTCCAAGATTATTCTTTCTAATTTTTTTTCCTTTTTACAATTAATTTTAGTCATTTGGGGCTAATTTTATTTTACCATATCTTTGTGTAAGAATTGAAAGAGAAAGATGTGAAATTAAATGAAATGACAGAAGACGTGATTCATTTTGATATGTTATTTTCAGCTCAATACAATTATTGCTATGCTTAAAACTGCTAACAAAAAATCATTACCCCTTTTCAGATCTGAGAAATTTATGGTTTCGTTTGGTACAATTTCTGATGCTGGCCTTGATAAAAAAGCTGTTATGAACTGGTTGTGAATTAGTCCAAATTAGCGACCACCTATATAGACTTGACTCAACTAATCACAGAATAAAAAAAAAACAAGTAAATAAGAGAGAGAACACCAATGAAAAATAAAAGAGGGTTATTAAATATTTGTCACTCAAAACTTTAATAGGCCTTGCAGCTCATAAGGGAGAGTTATTTTCAAAAGCTGTATTTTGGTGTGGACTTTTCAACTCCATTATGCCCTTTATTGACTTCTTTGTGGACTAATTCTTAATGCATATTGAATTATTGATGCATCAAGAACAGCAAGTGGCAGGAATGGATCCTCTCTATTTTTTTAATATTTGAAGGAATAAAGCGTGATCTCTCATCTTTAATTCTATAAGTGGGATCAAAATTAAATAGGAGAGAAAACAATGAAAGATGAGATCTTATACTGGACACCATCTAGTTTTTTTTTTTTTACTGGAGAGGATCCACTCTCACAAGTGGCATATATGTATATATTTATTTGTTTGATTCATCTTGTGCTTCTAGAATCTAGAATGAAAAATTTTGGACAATACCTAGGAAATATTTGAAGAAGCTATAACAGAAAGTGACTCCTGACATGCAAAATTTCTCAACTGTCCATATAGTTACATATTTCCTTAATTCTAGAATCAGTATCATTATCAAGATTGGAAAAAGAATCAAACTTACTTTATGGCCTTTGATGTTCACAACTAACCTGTGAGGCAAGTAAAGTTGATACTGATTGATAGGATAAACACAGAGATATTCTTCAAAGTTTGCATACCAAATTTGAACTCCTGATTTTTTAGACAGTATCTGTGTCTAAAAGGAAAATTGTTAACACAAATCTTTCTACCTGATAAAATAAAATATGCATATAGAATAAATTGTGAAATTTCCACTAGCCATTCATGAATGTCAATTCAGAGATTAGGAGCATTTCATTTCAGAATTGTACCTGCTGCAGTTATTTATTTATTTATCTAATTGAAAACCACCTACTTATGTTTATTTTTCTAATATATTCTTGATGTTCAGTTGTTTCAAACAACTTTACTGTGGTAAGTCATCAACTTTTTCCTTTCAGTGCATTTTAGTGTTGACTTGTTTCCACTCATTGACTCCAACGTTTTTCATGTAGCATTTTCATACCAAAATAGCAGAAGATATTTTAGAATTCCACAAGAATCTCAATCTCTTGCAGCCATTTTTTCCAACATCCGAAGAGGATCTGATGCCAGAATTATAGGAAGGTTGCGTCACGTTTTTCATGGTAGCAAGAACAGACAAAACTACACACATTGATACGTCACAAGTTTCAACCAAAGTCCAAAACACTGAGTCAGGAGAGAGAGAGAGAGAGAGTTTCATTTCATGTTCTTAACCTTTCTATCTATCTGTCTTTTCTTTTCTTTTCATTTTGATAGAAATCTTTCTTTTCTCTTTTCTATCAAAGCTTATGGATAATCAGGACAATCAAAGTTTGAAGAAGAATCATCTTCCACTATTCTTGCTTCTTCTCAGTGAGATTCTCTTGTTCTCTCAACATGTCTCAAGTGAAACTCATTCAATTTCCATGTCTCAGCAACTTCCTGAAGGGAAAACCTTGGTTTCACAAGGTGGAAGCTTTGAATTTGGTTTCTTCAGCCCCGGAAGTTCTGAAAACCGTTACTTGGGGATATGGTACCATAATATTCCAGTAAGAACAGTTGTTTGGGTTGCAAATAGAGCCAACCCTGTCAAAGAAAAATCTAGCATGCTGCATATAAACAATGAGGGAAATCTTGATCTAGTTAACCAAAATGGCAGTGTAATTTGGTCAGCAAAGTCAACAAAGAAGGCGCAGAGTCCAATTCTTCAGCTCTTAGATTCCGGGAATCTAGTTCTGAGAGATGAAACTGACCAAGATCCTGAACAATTTCTATGGCAAAGCTTTGATTACCCTTGTGACACACTCTTGCCAGGAATGAAGCTAGGATGGGACCTTAAAACTGGTCTAGAGAGGCGTGTAACGGCTTGGAAGAATTGGGATGATCCATCACCAGGTGACTTTTCTTGGAGTATCTCAATTGTAGGTGTTCCTCAAGTTATGATGTGGAAAGGCTCTGATGAATTCTATCGTGGCGGTCCATGGATTGGTATTGGATTCAGCGGTGCGCAGGAGTTGAAGACTAATCCGCTTTTCGAGTTCAAGTTTGTATCCAACAATGATGAAGTTTACTACACATTCAATCTCACAAATAAGTCTATGATTTCAAGGGTTGTTATGAACCAAACATTGCTTACTCGCCAGCGATATATTTGGATTCAAGATGCCAAATCTTGGAGGCTATATGCTTCTGTGCCTAGAGATAACTGTGACTCTTATAGTCTCTGTGGTCCTAATTCAAATTGTATCATAGGTGATTCGCCAGTGTGCCAGTGTTTGACAGGTTTTGAGCCTAAATCGCAGCAGAGTTGGGACATGATGGATTGGACTCAAGGATGCATACTTACTGACAAATTGAGCTGTAATGATACCAGCAAAGATGGGTTTATGAAATTCAGTGGATTGAAGTATCCAGATACTTCACATTCTTGGGTCAATCAGAGTATGAATCTTAATCAATGCAGGGATAAATGCTTGAAGAATTGTTCCTGTAAAGCGTATGCGAATTCGGATGTTAGAGGAGAAGGTAGTGGCTGTTTAATGTGGTTCAGTGAGCTCCAAGATATTCGACAGTTTTCTGGTGGTGGTGGTCAAGATGTTTATATTCGAATGAAAAGCTCGGCGATAGGTAAGATTCTTGATCCCTTCATGTATTCATTACCGTATTCTTTTCAAGGAAATACTTGTAATTTAATCACAGATACCAAAAAGAACCGTATACTAGTCCTCATGCTAGCTTTCTAGTAACTATGATTAGGATTTAGGAAGTTAGAAATGATTTTTCACTCTGCTGTGTTTCTCTGCATTTGCCTTAACCTTTTCTTTCTTTCTTTTATTTTCTACATAACTGACTTTGCTCTTTTATGCTTAAATCATGAAGGTAGGAGAGGTCATAACATGAAGTTGGCAGTGATATCAATCAGCCTTGCCTCAGTAATTGTGGTGTCTCTGGTTTTGTACTTTATAGGCAAGAGAATCATAAGCTTAAGAGGTAGCTTTCTTACTATTGGCTTAACATTTTAATGTTTATGTGCTTGTGGTTGTGGTGGTTGTTAATTGCATATTGTTGATCATTATGGATTTACTACAGCTAAGAACACAGAGAAGAAGTTATTGGTGGAGAAACATGATGATGAAGGTGATAAAGAAGATCTAGAGCTTCCAATCTTTGATCTTGCTACAATTGTCAAAGCAACTGGTGACTTCTCATTCAGCAATAAACTTGGAGAAGGTGGATTCGGAACCGTATACATGGTAATTACGAATCTTGTTGAGTTTATAACTTGTTAATTAAGTTATATGTTGATTATGTGATTATTATGTATGAAAAACTATAGGGTACCTTAGCAGATGGACAAGAAATTGCTGTGAAGAGACTCTCACGGAGTTCTGGACAAGGATTGAATGAATTTAAGAATGAAGTGATATTGATTGCTAAACTTCAGCATCGAAATCTTGTTAAGCTTCTTGGATGCTGTATTCAAGGAGATGAGAAGATGCTTGTCTATGAATACATGCCTAACAAAAGCCTAGACTCTATTATCTTTGGTATGAATATCTTCCCTTTTCTTTTTAAAAGTGTACTTTTCCATTGTCTTCATAACATTTGAATATATTTGTTGGGGGTTGAGTTAATAATACTGCTGTTCTTGACAGATCATGCCAAAAGTAAAGTTTTAGATTGGTCTAAGCGCTTCAACATCATTTGCGGAGTTGCACGAGGACTGCTTTATCTTCATCAAGATTCTAGGTTAAGGATAATACATAGAGATCTTAAAGCGAGTAATGTGTTACTTGACAGCGAGTTGAATCCCAAAATATCCGATTTCGGCATGGCTAAAACTTGTGGAGGTGATCAAACAGAAGGAAATACAAATAGGGTGGTTGGAACATAGTAAGTTAACATCACTATATTTTGTAACTTTCATCTATCGCTGCCTAATAACAATCTCTACAATTATTCTTTTCTAATATTTCCTTTTAGCGGCTACATGGCACCTGAATATGCTATTCATGGACTATTCTCAGTCAAATCCGATGTCTTTAGCTATGGCGTATTACTTTTGGAGATAGTAAGTGGTAAAAAGAACAGAGGATTTTCTCAATCAAAGAACTATATAAACCTTATCGGACATGTAAGTGGAAAAAAAAAATAGTGGTTTTACCTTTTCCTTGTTGCAATTAACAAACCTTAATTGATAATGACATGTGTTTTAAATGTTTTAGGCATGGATACTGTGGAAAGAAAACAGGCCACTAGAGTTGATTGATCCTTGCATGGAGAATTCATGTGATTTATCAGAAGCATTGCGTTGCATCCACATAAGTCTTCTATGTGTGCAACAGAACCCTGAAGATAGGCCAACAATGTCAAATGTGGTTGTGATGCTAGGAAGTGAGGGTCCCTTGTCCCAACCTAAGGAACCTGCTTTCCTCACTGAGAAGTACTCTTTTGAAGTAGATTCTTCTAGCAAACAAATATCTTCTTCTACCAATGAAATCAGTGTCACGATGTTAGAGCCTCGTTAGTGGATCATTTATGTAACACCAACTTAGATCTTTGTGTTGTGCACATTATGTTGTGTTTTAATAGTACCACTTATTCTACTTTGATATGCACACAATTGGGAATGGAACTATAGATGTAGCATTTGTATATGTAGGTGGTGTTTTTCTTAGATTTCCATTGTATTTGTAATTGAATTAGCTTATTTTGTCTCTTCTTTGTTTTTATAATATAGGTTCATCCATCAAGATTTTTTTCAGATGGTCCTAACTTGGATAAAAATAGTGGTGCATTTATTTGTATAAGTATAAAATATGGCTCAATCATCTCACACATACCATTCCAGAAATATCAAGTTGATTTACTCTTTTCCATTTCAAGACCAGAATCAACCAAAAAGGCATGACTGAGATATTCAAACCATATAAATTCAAAGCACACAAGAAATCATTACAACATCTGTTTCAACAATGGCCCTTTTTATTCCAATCTCCAAGCAAGATTATGCTATCTACCATACTTGGGTATAAAGAACATTCGCCCATAGTGCTTCTTATTATTCACTCAGAATTCTCCAAAGGATCTTCATCAAAATAGCATCATTAATAGAAGAAAAGCTAAATAATAATATAATATCATAAATTATATAGATATAATAAAAGTATTTATAAAGCATTAGATACATATATGATGATTAGTTCAGAATATTTACAAATCATCGGTTGAAATTCTGATTGACAAAATGTTTAAAAGAAAGTGTGACTGAAATGTCACTACAAAAAAAAAAAAAATTTATGGTCACGGTGAAAAACTGTGACCATAGCTAGTGAAAAGGGTGACCATAGGTCTATGGTCACGGTTTTTCTGCCGTAGCCTATTCTCTCGTGGCCATAGACCTATGGCCACAGTTTTTTTTATTTATAGTTACGGTTTCTATGATCAAATTATAGCACTTTAGGCCACGTTTTTTTACCGTGACCATAGCCTCTATGGTCACCCCTTCTCAAAACCGTGATCATAGCCTTATCTATGGTCACCCCACCAAAAACCGTGACCATAGCCATATCTATGGTCATGGTTTTGACCGTGACCATAACCTCTAAGATCACCCCTCCCAAAAACCGTGACCATAGCCTTATTTATTGCCACGGTTTTGACCGTGACCATAACCTCTATGGTTACCCCTCCCGAAAACCGTGATCATAGCCCCTATGATCACCCCTCCTTAAACCGTGACCATAGCTTATCAATGCTGAAGTTTGGAAAATTATAATTCCAAGGCTTGACATAAGATTGGTTGCTACCATGGATACAAACAACAAAACTAAGGAGATTATAAAGTAAGATTGAATTTTGAAGAGATTGACGAATGAAGGCTTTGTATATCTGAGTTGTCTAGGGAACAGGAGTCAGTTAATGTCAACTGCATCATTTTAACACACCTATGTTGTAACTTTTGCACCTGATTATACTCCTTTCTCATGCTTGGTAAAAGGCTAAAACCATGTAACATTTTTTATACTGTATTAATTTTTGAGGGAGAAAATTTTTCCAAGGGAGGTAGAATGTAATATCCCAAGATTTTTTTTTTTTGTGGAAACATTTTAGATTTACCCTCTAATTTTATCAAAATACCTATTCTACCCTTATCCCTTTTATCAAACCCTAACCCTAATCTCAAAATAAAACTCACACTCTCCCTCTTACACACATACACACACATTTCAGAGAAAGAGGGAGAAGGAACGGAAGCAAAGAAAAGAGAAAGGGGAGAATGAGGAAACGGAGAAGAGAAGAGAGGAAGGGGAGGCTGTCCGCCGTCACTGTCGTCGCCTTGGAGCACACCGGCATCGCGCCTTACCGTCGTGGAGCCGCTGTCCCACGCGTTGCCGTCAGCGCTGACGAAGAGGGGAGAGAGTGAGACGTTGAGGCAGAGAGCTGCCGCTGCGGGAAACGCGATGGAGGAGAGGACGCCGCCAGCTCTGTCACGCCTGGTTGCTGCCTAGCACGCCGTCGGAGACTGCCATTCCCTCACCACTGCTGCGTCGCTGTTGATGAAGCTGTTGCCGCCGCCGTGAGCCGCGAACAGAGGAGGGAGAAGGAGGCGAGTTCGTGAGGGAGAAGAAGCAGCGCTGCCACCTTGCCGCCGTACCTCCTTGCTACTGTCGAGCTGTCCGCTGCCATTGTTGCCGTTCTGGTTCGCTCTTTTTCCTTGAATCTGTTTCACTTCCGTATCCTGCCATTCTGATTTTATTGAACCTCTGCTTTACCTTGGATTTTCCAACACTATTTCTTGTTGTCTTCCATTCAATTTGAATCCAATATTTTCTCTGGGTGCTATGATCATTGACGTTGCAATAAGAAATGGATGTTGCTGTTGTTGCAGCCGCAACTTTCCACTGCCCCAGTCCAAATCCTGTGTCTTTTCATTTCATTTTACATCGATCCTCCTCACCCGTTAATTTCGCACTTTGGGTTTGGTCTTTTCGGTCCCTTAGGACCACGTTGTGAGTAGGCTTTACATTTATAATTATTTGCCTTTACATCTATAATTATTTTGATATATGCTGCTTGAATTTATGACTATACTTACAAGTTATTAACCAAGGATTTGAATTTGATTTTAATAATGAATTTATTAGAACTAAATATTTATTTTTGTGAAATTCAAATTTTTAATCTGCATATGAGACTGTATATATTTTTTATGAAGTTTTGCACTATTTTAAACTTTTTTATCTTACTTGAATATCTTTTTGTGAGACCATATATTTTTTTATGAAGTTTGTATTATTTTTGAATATTCGAATTTTATTTGAATATGTATTTTTGGAACATTGAAATATTGTTGATATTCACTTATATACTCTGAATTTTTATAGTATATTCGACATTCATATAATTGAAAGGGATTTTTTATGAGAATGTATTATTTGATTTGATTCGATATCTTATATACTTGAAAGGTCAAATGATTGGTTGTATTTGAAATTATATGTTTTGAATTGGTTTGGGAGACTCGTATTAAAAAACCGCCGTTAACTTAGATGCATCTAACTCAGACCCCAACTAGTAGGAGTGTTGCTAGCCTAACGTGTAGGCCACACGTTAGATCTGTTATTCTATTAGAACACATGAGAGGAAAGGGCTACCCTTAGAGGTGGAGCCGCCCAAGTGTGAACTTTTGATTTGATTTCTGTATGAGAACTTTCTTATTGATTCACTTATTATTATTATCAACTACTATTTTCTAATTAAAATTACTTTAATAATAATGTTTATATGGTCTCATGTGAATTATAAATGTATTGTCTAGTCACTGAGTTGCGAAACTCATCCATTTTTCTAAAAATATTTTTTAGGAACAAATGCTTGACTATGTGAAACATTCTAATCAATAGTCACGATCTGCAATGAGTATCTATTTTTGTCGAATTTTTAGATGTATATGCTCCATATGTCACAGGCAGGATCCAACAATTCTTAATTATTTTAATTTTTGTTAAATATGTATAATTATTTATTTTAGAACTTGTAAAATATTTGTAATTTTCTTATTCAACTTATATTTGACTTTGTTAGACTTGCTAGGAGATTATTTTCCTAAGCGCCGGTTATGACTCATTTTAAACCGTGAGACAGAGTTTCTTACTCTCACTGTCTCACATGGTGTCACCTACACCTTCTCACCAGTTTACTCTGCAAGAAGATCAGAGTTTCTTCGTCAAGCATTCATCAACGATTGCAAAAAAAATAAATAAACAAAAGTTTATATACATTAAATATAGGGTTGCTATGTTTATCTTACTTGGATAAAAGTAGTGATCCATTTATTTGTGCAAGTATAAAATATGGCTCAGCCATCTTACACATACCATTCAAGAAATATCAAGTTGCTTTACTCTTTCCATTTCAAGACTCACTGAATACCAGAAACAACAATACCATTACCACCAGCACTTGCATTACATGGGAAACTGAAAAAAAAACACACACACACACACAAGAAATTATTACAATATCTTAATCTGCCCTCTTAAGGAATGTCAACCAAGAACCAACATATTTTCCACATGAATCAGTCCTCTGCAGTCTTGACAGAATCCAAACAGCCATGTGAGTGACTCGTGTATTTTCTTTTTTCCCTTTTTGGTTACTTACAATAATGCGAGTCATGTTAACAAATATAAGTTACAATTGTTTAGTTTGGCCCGGTCTAATTTGGTCTTTTCAGATCTTATAATGAAAGGTCTAGCCCTGAATAGTGAGCCCAAAATGAGAGAGAAACTGAAACAAACAAAAACACCACTCTGTATGTAATGACCAAGGTTGCGAAAACCGAACCGGTCAACAAACCGGTAAGGTGACTGATTCACTGGTTTAACGGTTCGACCGAGATTCAACCGGAGTTCAATCGGTTTAATTAAATATTAAATAAAATTATTAAAAATTTAATATACAATTTCAAATAATTAAATTCAATAATTTTAAATATTAAATAACATTGAGTAAGCTCCATATTTTTTTCACATTGTTGCTTGAATCTCCCAAAGTAACAGCAAAGACAACATCAAATCCTCCTGTTCCTGGTGCTCCTGGAACTCCAGCCAACAACACTCCTTCCAAGTTCAGTGTAGCATCCAAAAGTTTTGTTTGTGATTCTGGTTCAATCTGCATGAACTGCAAAGAAACAGTAGTTACTAGCAGCAGATCCCATTTATAATCAACATCATTCAGACAGAAGAAGCATAATAATAAGTGTAAAATCAATGAAAAGAACTTACAGGAACACCTGCAGCCTCATCTAATCTCAAGCATAGCTTCTTTTGCACCTAACAATGCTTTATTAACTGCTTTCTTATTGGGTTTAGAAACTTACTCTATCCACTATGAGAATTGCATTTTCAACATCAATACAAAAGAAAAGCAAAAACATGAGAGCCTGAAGTGTAAAAACATGACCAAAATTAACTCAGAAAAAAATACAGAATCATTCAGCAACTGAAAATCAGTAAAGCCAGTTCAAATTAACAAAATCAGCAAATCCAGTATTAACAAAATCAGCAAATCCAGAATTAACAAAAGTATTAACAAAATCTGCAAATCAGCATTCAGCAACTCAATATTATTAATAACAGTGCAAATTACAAAACAAGCAAAAATAATTCCAAGCAACAGTGCTTACTGGCGGTAAGGGAAGAAAGGAAGTGACGGCGACGGAGGAGCGGGAACTACAGGCAAAGACAGAGAGAGAGGTCGAACAGAGGAGACGATGACCGAGAACGATGAGAGGAGAGGAGAGGAGAGTAGGAGACCTTCCTACGACGGCAGCGAAATGAGGAAGGATGAGAAGAGGGATGACGGTTGCGGGCTGCGTTCGAACTTCCACCGAACAGAGCTTCCAGCCTTCCACACGCGACATCGCACCCACCGTCTGTGCGGAGGAGAAGAGTGACGATGACTTCGAAGAGAAATGGTGGCTACAGGCTACGTTCGAAGTTCGGAGGAGAGGAGTTTGGCCGTTTGGGGATTAGGGTTCTCCAATTTTCAGAGAGAAAGAGAGGGGTGGGGTCTGGGATGGCAAATACGGGGGTATTGGGGCAGGGCATGGGTTTTTTTTTGTTTTTATATAAACTTAAACGGCGCCGTTTTGAGGTAGCCACAGAACCGGAAATCTCTAAAAAAACCCGATCGGTTCTGACGGTTCACCGGTTAACTGCCGGTTCGACCGGTTTTTGAACCATTTTTGCCAAATGATTTTTATAGTCAACCGAACCAATTAAATGATCGATTTCCAATTTTTTTGGTTGAACTGGTTGATCCGGTTCGATTTTCAGAACCATGGTAATGACCCAACAAAAACAACGTCAAAAAAAAAAATAATAAAAAGAAGAAAGGCTAAAAACATGAATATTACTCTCGTCAATTCATTAGTGACAAAACAAAAAAAATGTAATTTTTAGATACAATAAAGTCAACTTATTCAAACTAATTTGAATTGGTCTAATAATTAGTTCACTAATGCACTTTAACAAGTATTGAAGATTTAAATTCCGTCTTATGAATCAACAAATCTTTAAATAAAATTCTAATTTACAATAAATTAATTTTTGCCTTACTAAATTAGATGATATCATGAAAAAGAAAGGTCAATTTATTCAAATTTATACAAAAGAAAAAAAAATTAGTGACAGAGTGACGCATATAATTATTGAACATTCAACTCATACAAACTCACACCGACACATACAAAAAATAATGCAAATGAAACCTATTGAGATAATAGTATGTTCAAATTCTAATCTATCATGATTGACTCTCGTGTAAGTGAAAGATTGTTGGAAATAATTAGTATGGCCATAATTTAATTAATTATGTGTCAAATAATTTGTTATTGTTATTATATTAAAAGATTAATATAATAAGGTATTTGATTAAATTCAGAGATTTATCATTGTGATAGTGATCATAATATTGAGAGATAAATCTTTTATAATTTAATCCAAATTATTCTTGGTCATATGATTATTAAAAAGAACATTAATAATGTGAAAAGATCAATATATATATATTTCATTAGATGAAGATTAATAGATTTCATTTATTAAATTATATATACAGATGGTACATATAGAGATATGATCATTGAACTGACTCATTCTGAGAATTTCTAATGGTTATAATTACTGCATATTTGTCAATAGGATATTCTCAAGATAAATATGATACTAAAGTTTCTTTGACCTACGACTATCATAATAATTAATAATGTATTTATTATATTTTGATTCCAGGCACCTAATACCCTAGGGTGCTAGTTAAATGGATATTGAGTAAGATTTAAATATTTATAAAATTAATAATTAGTCAATAAGAGATCCGTCAACTCTCGGTAAAGAGTTTGAGCTTTATAATTATAATGGCTGAAATGAATAAAACCTTGACCAAGGAAATTAAATAAACGAAGAAATGAGTTTTTTTGGTCATTCACATTCATTATAATAATGGTAACAAGTTAGAGTTTGACAATCAAACCATACTCTAAGGTTTAACCAAGAGCTAGAAAAATGAACGAATTATACTTTGTTTTTCTCGGTTCTTAGTAAAAATATATTACTTCATAATTTCGAGTCGTTAAGGAGTGTTTCTAAATGCCAATCTTGATTAGTAAATTTAGTATGACTAATTTACTATTTGCTTAGTATTGAACCTATGAGGTTACATATTAACGAGTATTCTAATATTTGCTATAGAATTATTTAATTATTATTTTAATTTGATCAAATAAATAATTATATTAATTTAAATAGAATATTATTATATTTTTTACTAGCACCAAGAATATAATAATAATATGATAATTGAGAATATTAAATGAGAATTAAGAATAATTAGTTATTCTATTTTTAAATTTGAATTCTAAATTTGGATAAGATCTTAACCAATTATGTTTTAAATTAAATTGTGATGTTCCAAATTCATGATAATAAAATCAAATAAAAATTTGATTAAAATCATAACAAAAAAAATTATTTAATTATAATTTAACTGCATCACATGCTTAAATATTAAAAATCTGAATTAATCATATTTATTCACAAATTTTTGAAAAATAAAAATCAAAATTAAAACATAAAAAGTCAAAATTCTGATACCACACACAAGGATAATTATGTGTTTACAACATGCACTGAAAGAGAAAAAAAGTAATATTTTAGTGGCATCAGAGCTGACTTTTTATGTTTTAATTTTTATTCTTGTTTTCTAAAAATTTGTGAATTAATATGATTAATTCAAGTATTTAATATTTAAATATGTGATACAATTATTTCTATTGAGATGATTTTTTAATAAATTAATAATTAATTTATTTTAATTTTAATTATTTAATTATGATTAAATTATCATTCTTTTAAATTAATACCTATATTACATTCAAATATTTGATTTTATTTATTTATTCATTAAATTTTATTGTGACTTTGGTCACGTTAAAAGGAATAAAATACAAAATAATTTTTTTTGTTTCTTATATATATGTATATATTGAGAATGTCAAATTTGATTTGATAGTTTTATAAAACTAAATGTTAGTCTAATAAAAATTAAATTTTGATTAGATTAATGTGTTTCGAACACTATAATTTTAAAAATAATTTTTATAATATTCTTAATTATAAAGAGCAATCTCACAATCAGAAATTTTATTTTTAAGATAATAATAAATATATATATTTTTAATGTATTAAAAATTTAATTTTATATTTGATGTATAACATTTAATGCATAAGTATTCATATCAGCAGTTGATTAGAGTTGTTAATTAACTGTATTAGAAACCAGGGACGGATCTAGAAATAATATTATGGGGGGCCAATAACACATATAATATTAAAAATTATGTAAAAAAAATTATATAATATAAGATGTATTATAAAAATATACAGATAGAGAATATATTTTAAAGTAAAAAAAATATGTGTATACTTTTTACTAACGAAGTGGTCAATTCTTCGTATCATACAATTCACCGATAATAGAATTTGTGTCAAAATTTTCAACAGTTTTCTTTTCAATATAATTAAAAGACAATTAGCAAGAATTTCATCTTTTATTTTGTTTCTAAGTTATTTTTCACAATATTCATAGTTGAAAAAGATCTCTTAATTGTAGCAGTTGAAACAGAGAGAATTAATACCAAACAAATAAAAAAAACGGCCACAAGAAGAAAAAGAATTCACTTTATGAAATTTAAAAATTTTTATTTAATTAAAAAATATTAGTAATAATATCTTTTTCAGATTTTTTTTAATATTGTTACTTATTTTTTAAATATTAAAAATTATTAATATTTAAATTAGACTGAACTTTTATTTATATTAGACTAAATACTAAATATTTTTTAAAAAAAATTAAATTATACATAATAACTTATTACTATTAAAAAAAGTTAAGGGAGCCGAGGCCGCCACTCGCCCCTTTATGTCCGTCTTTAAATTAGACTGAATTTTTATTTATATTAGACTAAATACTAAATATTTTTTTTAAAAAAAATTAAATTATACATAATAACTTATTACTATTAAAAAAAGTTAAGGGAGCCGAGGCCGCCACTCGCCCCTTTATGTCCGTCCCTGTTAGAAACTCATAGTCTTGTTGTATATATATACTTCTTAGTGATAACAAAAAAGATGTTAATTCATCATTCTAATCAACTCTCACTTTCAAAATTTTTTCACTCTCACTTGGTATGATCTACACCTTCTCAGTTCTCACCATTTTACTCTGCAAAAAGATCAGAGTTTCTTCATCAAGCATTCATCAACGATTGGGAAAAAAACAAATAAATAAATAAATAAATAAAAGTTTATATGCATTAAATATAGGGTTGCTATGTTTATATATCTTGGATAAAAATAGTGATGCATTTATTTGTGTATGGCTTAGCTATTCTTACACATACCATTCTAGAAATATCAAGTTGCTTTACTTTTTCCATTTCAAGACCTGAATCATACCAAACACAATATATACCATTACCACGAATGTTCCTTAATCTATTTATAAGTAATACATATATTAATTATAATCATAAATTAAACTATTTTATATTAAATGACTTATATAATGATAATCTCATTTACTGTAATAAATACTGAATTAAATAAGTTATTATTACTTTTGATTTGGATTAAATGAGAATAAAACTAGAAATACTATTTTATTTAAATTTTAAGATTTAATAAGTGTTATACTCAAATATAAATAGTGACTTCATGGTTTTAGTCCCTAACATATCAAGGCGGTCTCCGTAGCTCTTTTTTCATTAAAGGAGTTACGATTCAGCCCTAGCTATCAGAGATACAAAAAACTTTGGTTGAAGAAAATTAAATAACCAAAATCTCTCAATTATTCTCATGAATTCAAATACGTTTTTGGACATCTCAGTTATATTTCTTGAAAATTTAACATGGATAGTCTTGGAGTTGAAGAATCCTAAAATTTTCAATAATCAATACTTACATTATATGGAAAATTCAAAAAAAACATACACAAAAAATTATTACAATATCTTAATCTGCCCTCTTAACTGGTAAATGTCAACCAACATATTTCTTTTTTTTTCCAGGAATTGTCAACCAACATATTTTCACATGAATCTGTTCTTTGCAACATTGACAGAGTCCAAGCACCATAGGACTCATGTATTTTCTTTTTTCCTTTTTATTTTTGGTCAAACTTTTTTTTCCTTTTGGGTTACAGTTATCAATCATGTGACTCATGTTTTTTTCTTTTGGTCAGTGATCACGTGACTCATGTTAACAAGGGTTCAGACCCTAAAATAGGCTCGAATCGACAGAATCTTCCAACCCGACCTGGCAGAAAATGCAAAAAGACACCTTTCCTTTCCTTCTCCATGGCCACCATTGTGCTACTACTACGAAGAAGATCACTCCTCGAGTGCCCCCACTTCCAGCGTTTTTTCCTATCATCGTCAACCGTCGGTATTTGTCATCGCTAATCGATGTTAACTGTTTAGTTTGGCCCGATCTAATTTGGCAAGTTATAGCCCTGGATAGTGAGCCCAAAATGAGAAAAAAGCTGAAACAAACAAAAACATCCACAAGAAATGTTTGAAAAAAAAGAAAAGACTAAAAGCATGAATACTATTCTCAAAATTCATTATTTACAAAAAAATTAATTTATAAATACAATAAAGATAACTTATTCAAATCAATTTTAATTGGTTTAGTAATTAGTTTAGTAATTGGCTTAAATAATCTGTTTTGTGTATTAATAACTCATTGACCAGCGACGAATTTTTAGGAGCTTCAATCTATGTCGAATTAGTCTTTGTCTTGCCAAATTAGATAATATCATAAAAAAGGTCATCTTATTCAAACTCATGTAGAAAAAATAAAAGAAAATAGTGACACAGCGACACATACTGTTGAAGGTATTGGTAGTGTGGGCAGCAGCACCTTCGAGAGAGAATTTCAGAGAGAAGTATACAATTGAAAAAACTTGATAACATAAATGGTGAATCTCAATTATTAGAAGAGTCCACCTCAATCGAAGTAGAATAAAGTCTCTCCAACTACCTAACAATAATAAATTTGCTGAGCTCTCATCACCTGATAAATTTAACTAAGCTACTAACATGCACTATATACATCAGCTCCTAATTTACACTATACTAGCAATCTATAGCTCCAAACATAAAGGTCCAGTGACACCCTCCCTCAAGTTAGGAGCATATACATTCAGCATTCCAAGTTTGTCCTGTAGCCTACTGAACACTGTGGGTGCTAGTGCCTTAGTGAACAAATTAGCTACTTGATCATGAGTTGAAATTGGTAGTAAGTGAATCAGTCCTTCTTGAAGTTTATTTCTTACCACATGACAATCTACTTCTATGTGTTTTGTTCTTTCATGAAAAACAGAATTAAATGCAATGTATATTGTCGATTGGCTATCACAAAAGATGTTAATAGCCTTAGAAAGGAGAACCTACAAGTCTATCAATATGTAACTAATCCACTGTGCTTCTCAAATGGCACTTGCCAAAGCTTGATACTTAGCCTCAAAAGATGAAGACGCCATTGTCAGTTACTTTTTGCTCTTCCATGATATGAGTGAGTTTCACAGATAGAAACAATAGGCCGAAATTGACTTCCTTGTGTCTGGACATGCTTCCTAGTCTAAATCCGAGAACGCAGTCAGATTGTAATCTACCTCTGAAGTGAAGAATAACCCTGTTGTTGGTGCTCCCTTCAGGTACCTGAGCACATGATGTGCTTCCTGCATATGTTGGGTGGTCGGATAGTCCAAAAATTGACTGATTTTCCCTATTGCATAACTGATATTCAGTCTGGTGTTGGCTAAATACAACAGCCTCCCAATTAAATTTCTGTAGCCTGAGTGATCCTTCAATGGCTCTCCTTTTTCTCTGGACAGCTTTACTGTATAGTCTAAAGGTGCAGTCGTAGGCTTGTGATGAGCGGATAATTTATACGCTTTTTGGCATTGTTTTTAGTATATTTTAGTTAGTTTTTATTATGTTTTTATTAGTTTTTAAATAAAAATCACTCTTCTAGACTTTACTATGAGTTTGTGTATTTTTCTGTGATTTCAGGTATTTTTTGGCTGAAATTGAGGGACCTGAGCAAAAATCTGATTCAGAGGCTGAAAAAGGACTACAGATGCTGTCGGATTCTAACCTCCCTGCACTCAAAGTGGATTTTCTAGAGCTACAGAAGCCCAATTGGTGCGCTCTCAATTGAGTTGGAAAGTAGACATCCTGGGCTTTCCAGAAATATATAATAGTTCATACTTTGCTCGAGATTTGATGGCCCAAACAGGCGTTCCAAGTCAGCTCAAGAATTCTGGCGTTTAACTCCAAAACTGGCACAAAAGCTGGAGTTAAACGCCCAAATTGGCACAAAAGCTGGCGTTTAACTCCAAGAAAAGTCTCTACACGAAAATGCTTCAATGCTCAGCCCAAGCACACACCAAGTGGGCCCGGAAGAAGATTTCTGCATTAATTACTGATTTCTGTAACCCTAGGCTACTAGTTCTCTATAAATAGGACCTTATACTATTGTATTTTCATCTTTGATAAGTCTTATGCTATCTTAGACACGTTTGGGGGGCTGGCCTCATGGCCATGCCTAGACCTTGTTCTTATGTATTTTCAACGGTGGAGTTTCTACACACCATAGATTAAGGTGTGGAGCTCTGCTGTTCTTCATGAATTAATACAAAGTACTATTATTTTTCTATTCAATTCATGCATATTTCTTCTCCAAGATATTCATTCGTTCTTCAACTTGATGAATGTGATGATTCGTGATACTTATCATCATTCTCACCTATGAACATGTGCCTGACAACCACCTCTGTTCTACTAGCAATGGCTTGAGTGCGTATCTCTTGGGTTTCTAATCTAAGATTGGAACCTTCGTGGTATAGGATAGAATTATTGGCGGCCATTCCTGAGATCCGGAAAGTCTAAACCTTGTCTGTGGTATTCCGAGTAGGATCTGGGAAGGGATGACTGTGACGAGCTTCAAACTCGTGATTGTGGGGCGTGTGACAGACGCAAAAGGATCAATGGATCCTATTCCGACATGATCGAGAACCGACAGCTGATTAGCCGATGTTGTGACAGAGCCTCAGAACCATTTTCACTGAGAGGATGGGATGTAGCCATTGACAACGGTGATGCCCAACATAAAGCTTGCCATGGAAAGGAGTATGAATGATTGGAAGAAGGCAATAGGAAAGCAGAGGTTCAAGGGGAACAAAGCATCTTCATACGCTTATCTGAAATCCACCAATGAATTACATAAGTATCTCTATCTTTATTTTATGTTTATTTTCATCACCTTAAACTCCATAACCATTTGAATCTGTCTGACTGAGATTTACAAGATGACCATAGCTTGCTTCAAGCCGACAATCTCCGTGGGATCGACCCTTACTCACGTAAGGTTTATTACTTGGACGACCCAGTGCACTTGCTGGTTAGTTGTGCAGAATTGTGACAAAGTGTGATTCACGTTTGAGAGCTCCAAGTCTTTGGCGCCATTGTTGATGATCACAATTTCGTGCATCAAGTTTTTGGCGCCGTTGCCGGAGATTGTTCGAGTTTGGACAACTGACGGTTCATCTTGTTGCTTAGATTAGGTATTTTTCAGAATTTTTAAGAATGAATTCTAGAGTTTCAAGGTGATGTTCTTACCATCACAAAAGCTGATTGATTCCCATCAATTTAGCTATTGAATGTAATGTCCTGCTGAAGCTTGGCCAAACATGTCTAATCTTTTTAGACTGAAGCTTTAGACTAACATTGCATGATTCCTGGAATTCTTATTAAAAGTTTTGATTCTCTTTATTTTCTTTTCTATATAATTTTCGAAAAAAAACACAAAAAAAATTTATAAAACCATAAAAACCAAAAATATTTTATGTTTCTTGTTTGAGTCTAGTATTAAGTTTGGTGTCAATTGCATGTTTCTGTTCTTCTTGCATTTTTCGAATTCATGCATGTTCTTCATTGATCTTCAAGTTGTTCTTGATGATTTCATTGCTCTAATCTTTAAATTCTCTTGTTTTGTATGTTCCTCATATGCATTCTCAATTTGTTAGTGTCTCTTATATGAAAATTTTTAAGTTTGGTGTCCTGCATGCATTGTTTATTTTATCTTAGTTGCATTCTTATTGTTTCTCATCATTAAAAATTCAAAAATATTTTCAAAATTGTGTCTTTTCAAGTCAATAATACAGAGAATTAAAGATTCAGAACATTCAGCAGAGGAATCAAACAGAAAAAGCTGGGCGTTCAAAACGCCCAGTGAAGAAGGAAAACTGGCGTTTAAACGCCAGCCAGGGCACCTGGCTGGGCGTTTAACGCCCAAAAAGGTAGAGATTTGGGCGTTAAACGCCAGAATGGGCACCATTCTGGGCGTTTAACGCCAGGATGACACTAGAGGGAAGATTTTGTTTTTAATTCACATTTTTTTCAAGTTTTCATAATTTTTCAAAATCAAATCTTTTTCAAATCATATCTTTTCAATCATATCTCTTTCAAAATCAATTTCTTTCCATTTTATATTTATTTTTACTATTTTCAAAAATCCTTGCTTCAATTCAAGATTTACTTCAAAAATTTTCAAGTTGTTACTTGCCTATTAAGAAAGAATCAAATTTTAAATTTTAGAATCATATCTTCTAATTTCTTATTAGTCAAGTAATCAACTTTAGTTTTAAAACTTTCTCTTTTTAGTTTGATTTTCAATCATATCTTCTCAATCATATCTTTTCAATCACATCTTTTTCAAAATTAATTTTTTGCAATCAAATCTTTTTCTAATTTCAAAATCTTTTTCAAAAATCACTTAATTTCTTTCCCAATCTTAGTTTTCGAAAATCTCAATCAAATTTTCAAATTTCTTTTCAAAATTTTTTAAAATTATTTTTGAAAATTCTTCCCCTCTTCTCACATCCTTCTATTTAAGGGACTAAGACTCCTCCTCAAGGTACAATTCGAACTCCCTCCTTCTTTATATGTTCGAATTCTCCTCCATCTACCTCCTCCTTCTATTCTTCTTTTCCTCTGACACCTCAAGGAATCTCTATACTGTGACATAGAGGATTCCCTATTTTCTTGTTCTCTTCTCTTTCATATGAGTAGGAACAAAGATAAAGGCATACTTGTTCAAACTGATCCTGAACCTGAAAGGACCTTGAAGAGAAAGCTAAGAGAAGCTAAAGAACATCTCTCTTTAGAGGGCCTAACAGAGCTTTTCAAGGAAGAAGAAACCATGGCAGCCGAAAACAATAATGCCAACAATGCAAGGAAGGTGCTTGGTGACTTTACTGCACCTACTCCTGATTTCTATGGGAGAAGCATCTCAATCCCTGCCATTGGAGCAAACAACTTTGAGCTTAAGCCTCAATTAGTTTCTCTAATGCAACAGAATTGCAAGTTTCATGGACTTCCATTGGAAGATCCTCATCAGTTCTTAGCTGAATTCTTGCAAATCTGTGACACTGTCAAGGCCAATGGGGTTGACCCTGAAGTCTACAGACTTATGCTCTTTCCTTTTGCTATAAGAGACAGAGCTAGGACATGGTTGGAATCACAACCTAAGGAAAGCCTGAACTCTTGGGAAAAGCTAGTCAATGCCTTCTTGGCAAAGTTCTTTCCACCTCAAAAATTGAGTAAGCTTAGAGTGGAAGTCCAAACCTTTAGACAAAAGGATGGTGAATCCCTCTATGAAGCTTGGGAGAGATACAAGAAATTGATCAGAAGGTGCCCTTCTGACATGCTTTCAGAATGGAGCATCATAGGAATCTTCTATGATGGTCTGTCTGAACTATCCAAGACGTCATTGGATAGCTCTGCTGGAGGATCTCTTCATCTGAAGAAGACGCCTGCAGAAGCTCAAGAACTCATTGAAATGGTTGTAAATAACCAATTCATGTACACTTCTGAAAGAAATCCTGTGAATAATGGGACAAATCAGAAGAAAGGAGTTCTTGAGATTGATACTCTGAATGCCATATTGGCTCAGAATAAAATATTAACCTAACAAGTTAATATGATTTCTCAGAGTCTGTCTGGAATGCAAGCAGCAACAGGCAGTACCAAGGAAGCATCTTCTAAGGAAGAAGCTTATGATCCTGAGAACCCAACAATGGAAGAAGTGAATTACATGGGAGAACCCTATGGAAACACCTATAATCCTTCATGGAGAAATCACCCAAATCTCTCATGGAAGGATCAACAGAGACCTCAACAAGGTTTCAATAACAATAATGGTGGAAGAAACAGGTTTAGCAATAGCAAGCCTTTTCCATCATCTTCTCAGCAACCGACAGAGAATTCTAAGCAAAACCCCTCTGACTTAACAACCATTGTCTCTGATCTAATCAAAATCACTCAAAGTTTCATGACTGAAACAAGGTCCTCCATTAGAAATTTGGAGGCACAATTGGGTCAGCTGAGTAAGAAAATTACTGAACTCCCTCCTAGCACTCTCCCAAGCAATACAGAAGAGAATCCAAAAAGAGAGTGCAAGGCCATAACCACATCTCACATGGCCGAACATGGAGAGGAGGAAGAGGCAGTGATTCCCACTGAGGAAGACCTCAATGGACGCCCACTGACCTCCATGGAGTTCCCTAATGAAGAACCATGGGAATCTGAGGCTCACACAGAGACCATAGAGATTCCATTGAATTTACTTCTGCCATTCATGAGCTCTGATGAATATTCTTCCTCTGAAGAGGATGAAGATGTTACTGAAGAGCAAGTTGCTAAGTATCTTGGAGCAATCATGAAGCTAAATGCCAAGTTATTTGGTAATGAGACTTGGGAGAATGAACCTTCGTTGCTCATCAAAGAACTGGATGATTTGACTAGGCAGAGATTACCTCAAAAGAGACAGGACCCTGGAAAGTTCTCAATCCCTTGTACCATAGGCACCATGACCTTTGAGAAGGCTCTGTGTGACCTAGGGTCAAGCATAAATCTTATGCCTCTCTCTGTAATGGAGAAGTTAGGGATCATTGAGGTACAAGCTGCAAGAATCTCACTAGAGATGGCAGACAATTCAAAGAAACAGGCTTATGGACTTGTAGAGGATATCTTGGTAAAGGTTGAAGACCATTACATCCCTGCTGATTTTATAGTCCTAGAGACTGGAAAGTGTATGGATGAATCCATCATCCTTGGCAGACCATTCCTAGCCACAGCAAAGGCTATGATTGATGTTGACAGAGGAGAATTGATCATTCAAGTGAATGAAGACTCCCTTGTGTTTAAAGCTCAAGGATATCCCTCTGTAACCATGGAGAGGAAGCATGAAAAGTTTCTCTCAATACAGAGTCAAACAGAGCCCCCACAGTCAAACTCTAAGTTTGGTGTTGGGAGGCCACAACCAAACTCTAAGTTTGGTGTTGAACCCCCACATTCAAACTCTAAGTTTGGTATTGGGAGGTTCCAACAATGCTCTGAACATCTGTGAGGCTCCATGAGAGCCCACTGTCAAGCTATTGACATTAAAGAAGCGCTTGTTGGGAGGCAACCCAATTTTTACTTTAAATTTCTATTTTCTATTGTTATTTTATATTTTCTGTAGGTTGATGATCATGTGAAGTCACAAAAACAATTGAAAAAGCAAAAACAAAGTGAAAAACAAAATGAAAAACAGAACACCCTGGAGGAGACAGTTACTGGCGTTTAAACGCTAGTAAAGGTAGCAGAATGGGCGTTAAACGCCCAGTCTGGCACCATTCTGGGCGTTTAACGCCAGAAAAGGGCACCAGACTGGAGTTTAATGCCAGGAATGGGTAAGAAGCTGGTGTTAAACGCCAGAAATGGGCAGCAGCCTGGCGTTTAACGCCAGGATTGGCAGAAAGGGGCGTTTTGCACGCCACTTGGTGCAGGGATGAGATATCCTTGATACCTCAGGATCTGTGGACCCCACATGATCCCCACCTACCCCACCACTCTCTCTCTTCTTCACCCATTCACCAATCACCTCAATACCTCTTCCCCAAAAATCCCTCACCTATCAAATCCTACCATTCTCTTTACTACTCACATCCATCCTTCATAAAACCCCACCTACCTCACCATTCAAATTCAAACCACTTTCCCTCCCAAACCCATCCTCACTCCTTCATTTTCACACAACCTAAACACCACTTCTCCCCCTTGGCCGAATCACAAAGCCCACTCCATCTCCTCTATTTCTTCTTCTTCTACTCTCTTCTTTCTTCTTTGCTCGAGGACGAGCAACCTTCTAAGTTTGGTGTGGTAAAAGCTAAAGCTTTTTATTTTTCCATAACCATTTATGGCACCAAAGGCCGGAGAAACCTCTAGAAAGAGGAAAGGGAAGGCAAAAGCTTCCACCTCCGAGTCATGGGAGATGGAGAGATTCCTTTCAAGGGTGCATCAAGACCACTTCTATGAAGTTGTGGCCAAGAAGAAAGTGATCCCTGAGGTCCCTTTCAAACTCAAAAAGAATGAGTATCCGGAGATCCGACATGAGATCCGAAGAAGAGGTTGGGAAGTTCTCACCAACCCCATTCAACAAGTCGGAATCTTAATGGTTCAAGAGTTTTATGCCAATGCATGGATCACCAAAAACCATGATCAAAGTGTGAACCCGGACCCTAAGAATTAGCTTACAATGGTCCGAGGGAAATACTTAGACTTTAGTCCGGAAAATGTAAGGTTGGCATTCAATTTGCCTATGATGCAAGGAGATGCACACCCCTATACTAGAAGGGTCAACTTTGATCAAAGATTGGACTAAGTCCTCATGGACATATGTGAAGAGGGCGCTCAATGGAAGAGAGATTCAAGAGGGAAGCCGGTTCAACTAAGAAGGCATGACCTCAAGCCCGTGGCTAGGGGATGGTTGGAGTTCATCCAACGCTCAATCATTCCCACTAGCAACCGGTCCGAAGCTACTATAGACCGGGCTATCATGATACATAGCATCATGATTGGAGAGGAAGTGAAAGTTCATGAGGTTATATCCCAAGAACTCTACAAGGTGGCGGACAAGTCCTCTCCTTTGGCAAGGTTAGCCTTCCCTCATCTCATTTGTCACCTTTGCAATTCGGTTGGAATTGACATAGAGGGAGACATTCTCATTGATGAGGACAAGCCCATCACTAAGAAAAGGATGGAGAAAACAAGAGAACCTCATCAAGAGCATGAGGAAATTCCTCATCATGAAATCCCTGAGATGCCTCAAGGGATGCATCTTCCTCCACAAAACTATTGGGAGCAAATCAACACCTCCCTAGGAGAATTAAGTTCCAACATGGGACAACTAAGCATGAAATTAGAGAAGATCAAAGAACCATGAGAGAGGAGCAACAAAGGCAAGGAAGAGACATTGAGGAGCTCAAGCACTCCATAAGATCTTCAAGAGGAAGAACAAGCCGCCATCACTAAGGTGGACCCGTTCTTTAATTTTCTTGTTCTTTTTTTCCTGTTTTTCGAAAATTGTGCTTCATGTTTATCTATGTTTGTGTCTTTATTACATGATCATTAGTGTCTTAGTGTCTATGCCTTAAAGATATGAAAATGAATCCATCACCTTTCTTAAATGAAAAATGTTTTTAATTGAAAAAGAAAAAGAAGTATATAAATTTTGAATTTTAAAACAGTTTAATTATTTTGATGTGGTGGCAATGCTATTGTTTTTCTGAATGAATGCTTGAACAGGGCATATTTTTGAATTTGATTGTTCATGAATGTTAAAATTGTTGGCTCTTGAAAGAATGAAAGGAAAAGGAAAAATGTTATCTGATGATCTGAAAAATCATAAAATTGATTCTTGAAGCAAGAAAAAGCAGTGAAAAGCTTGCAAAAAAAAAAAGCAAGCAAAAAAAGCCAATACCCCTTTAAACCAAAAGGCAAGGGTGATAAAAAGGATCTAAGGCTTTGAGCATCAGTGGATAGGAGGGCCCACAGGAATAAAATCCTGGCCTAAGCAGCTAAACCAAGCTGTCCCTAACCATGTGCTTGTGGCGTGAAGGTGTCAAGTGAAAACTTGAGACTGAGCGGTTAAAGTCGAGGTCCAAAGCAAAAAGAAGAGTGTGCTTAAGAACCCTGGACACCTCTAATTGGGGACTCTAGCAAAGCTGAGTCACAATCTGAAAAGGTTCACCCAGTTATGTGTCTGTGGCATTTATGTATCCGGTGGTAATACTGGAAAACAAAGTGCTTAGGGCCACGGCCAAGACTCATAAAGTAGCTGTGTTCAAGAATCAACATACTTAACTAGGAGAATCAATAACACTATCTGGATTCTGAGTTCTTATAGATGCCAATCATTCTGAACTTCAAAGGATAAAGTGAGATGCCAAAACTGTTCAGAAGCAAAAAGCTAAAAGCCCCGCTCATCTAATTAATACTGATCTTCATAGATGTTTTTGGAATTCATTGTATATTCTCTTATTTTTATCCTATTTGATTTTCAGTTGCTTGGGGACAAGCAACAATTTAAGTTTGGTGTTGTGATGAGCGGATAATTTATACGCTTTTTGGCATTGTTTTTAGTATGTTTTTAGTATATTTTAGTTAGTTTTTATTATGTTTTTATTAGTTTTTAAATAAAAATTACTCTTCTGGACTTTACTATGAGTTTGTGTGTTTTTCTATGATTTCAGGTATTTTCTGGCTGAAATTGAGGGACCTGAGCAAAAATCTGATTCAGAGGCTGAAAAAAGGACTACAGATGCTGTTGGATTCTGACCTCCCTGCACTCAAAGTGGATTTTCTAGAGCTACAGAAGTTCAATTGGAGCGCTCTTAATTGAGTTGGAAAGTAGACATCCTGGGCTTTCCAGAAATATATAATAGTTCATACTTTGCCCGAGATTTGATGGCCTAAACAGGCAATCCAAGTCAGCTCAAGAATTCTGGCGTTTAACTCCAAAACTGGCACAAAAGCTGGAGTTAAACGCCCAAACTGGCACAAAAGCTGGCGTTTAACTCCAAGAAAAGTCTCTACACGAAAATGCTTCAATGCTCAGCCCAAGCACACACCAAGTGGGTCCGGAAGAAGATTTCTGCATTAATTACTGATTTCTGTAACCCTAGGCTACTAGTTCTCTATAAATAGGACCTTATACTATTGTATTTTCATCTTTGATAAGTCTTATGCTATCTTAGACACATTTGGGGGGCTGGCCTCACGGCCATGCCTAGACCTTGTTCTTATGTATTTTCAACGGTGGAGTTTCTACACACCATAGATTAAGGTGTGGAGCTCTGCTGTTCTTCATGAATTAATACAAAGTACTATTGTTTTTCTATTCAATTCATGCCTATTTCTTCTCCAAGATATTCATTCGTTCTTCAACTTGATGAATGTGATGATCCGTGACACTCATCATCATTCTCACCTATGAACATGTGCCTGACAACCACCTCTGTTCTACTAGCAATGGCTTGAGTGCGTATCTCTTGGGTTTCTAATCTAAGATTGGAACCTTCGTGGTATAGGCTAGAATTATTGGCGGCCATTCCTGAGATCCAGAAAGTCTAAACCTTGTCTGTGGTATTTCGAGTAGGATCTGGGAAGGGATGACTGTGACGAGCTTCAAACTCGCGATTGTGGGGCGTGTGACAGACGCAAAAGGATCAATGGATCCTATTCCGACATGATCGAGAACCGACAGCTGATTAGCCGATGTTGTGACAGAGCATTAGGACCATTTTCACTGAGAGGACGGGATGTAGCCATTGACAATGGTGATGCCCAACATAAAGCTTGCCATGGAAAGGAGTATGAATGATTGGAAGAAGGAAATAGGAAAGCAGAGGTTCAAGGGGAACAAAGCATCTTCATACGCTTATCTGAAATCCACCAATGAATTACATAAGTATCTCTATCTTTATTTTATGTTTATTTTCATCACCTTAAACTCCATAACCATTTGAATCTGCCTAACTGAGATTTACAAGATGACCATAGCTTGCTTCAAGCCGACAATCTCCGTGGGATCGACCCTTACTCACGTAAGGTTTATTACTTGGACGACCCAGTGCACTTGCTGATTAGTTGTGCGGAATTGTGACAAAGTGTGATTCACGTTTGAGAGCTCCAAGTCTTTGGCGCCATTGTTGATGATCACAATTTCGTGCACCAGCTTGCAATTTTCAAACCTTGTCTCCTTTAAAAGATCCATAACATACTTTCTTTGATAAAGGGAAATCCCCTTCTTTGACCTTGCAACCTCTATTCCTAAAAAGAATTTGAGGTCTCCTTAATCTTTGATCTTGAACTTCTCATCTAAGATCCTTTTAATTCGATTGATTTTCTTCCTATCATTGTCTGCTATCACCAAATCGTCCACATATACCAGTAATGCTGTAAAGCCAAATTCTGTCCCCTTTGTAAACAAACAGTGGTCGGATGATAATTTGGTGTACCCAGCTTCTACCAATACCGAGTGTAGCATGTGGTTCCATTGCCTACTTGCTTGTTTAAGCCCATATAACGACCTTTCTAGCTTGCAAACTTTCCTTTCTTCAACATCTAAGCCATATGGTGGCTTCATGTATACCTCCTCCTTGAGTATAACATGTAAGAAAGCGGTATTCACATCGACTTGTTTAAGCATCCAACCTTTCATGACAGCTAGAGCCAGCACAATCCTCAATATTTTTAACTTTACCATTGGGCTAAAAGTTTCTAAATAGTTAACACCAGCCACTTGTATGTATCCTTTCGCCACTTACCGGGACTTATACCTCTCTCTTGAACCATCCGGATTGTGCTTTTTCTTAAAAACCCACTTGCTTCCAATCGCCTTCTTTCCATGTGGCAAAGTTGTGAGTTTCCATGTCTTTTTCATCTCTAGAGCTTTGAGCTCAACATTGATGACTTCTTGCCAACAAGATTGTGAGATTGCCTCTTGTTCACACCCTGGGCCGAGCTATCCGACCCGAGATGTTCAGTGAGAAAGCGACCGACCTCTTCAGGCCAGGCTATCCGACCTCTTCTCAAAGAGGTCGGCCAAATCGACAGGAAAGTCCAATAAAGGGCCCAAATAGAGGAACACGACCCAAATCCACAGGCCGTCCAAGCCTATAGAGATAAGGGCGGTTCCCTTGAAGATAAGCTGACCTCAACTCAAAGATAAAGATAAGATAAGATAACTAACTTATCTTATCTAGAAAGGTCACTCTACAACCACTATAAATACACTGGAGCACCCAGGTATAACTCATACTCTGATTCTACAATAAACCTGCTTAATACCCGTGCTAACTTAAGCATCAGAGTCTCTTGCAGGTACCCCCCACCCTCCGGTGACCAAGGATCAGAAGTGAAGCCAGTCCAACAAGTCGGACACAATAGCTTCGGCTGCCACCAGCCAGCCGGACACGTCATCTCCGACCAGTACAGAAGATCTCATCCGAGATTAGCCTACAGTTTCAGGTAACCCTCGGAACATTGGCGCCGTTGCCGGGGAACCTGAAATTCATCCCATCCCCATGGCGGACGACCATGACAACGACCACAATTCAGACCTAGAAGACAGAACGCCGCACAAAAATGCGGACGCTACACCAAAAGATACTCCAGAATCTAACGGAGACAAAAACTCATCAAATCCAGGAGTAATAGAAGCACTTCAAAATCGTTTAAAGCAACTTGAAAAAGAAAGCTAGCATCAACGAGAAGTTGGCAAGGATCTACAAAGAGAGGTAAGGCGACGTCGAGAGCTAGAAGATAAAATTCTATAACTTGAAGCCGATCTCAAAGTAAAGGCTACCCGGACCACCCCTGAGGACAATTCACGCAAAGATCACGATCCATTCACTAGGGACATCATGAAAACTAAAATTCTTAAGGACTTTAAACTCCCGGATATGACTCTGTATGATGGCACTACAGATCCCAACCATCACCTCAGCAACTTCAAAAGCAGAATGTACCTCACCGACACCTCGGACGCTGTTCGCTGCAAAGCTTTTCCAACGACCCTCACGAAGACAGCAATTTGATGGTTCGACAACTTACCTCCTAAGTCCATCTCAAGCTTTGACGACCTAGCCAAAAAATTTCTGGCCAAATTCTCCATCCAAAAAGACAAGGCCAAGCACGCCCCCAGTCTACTAGGAATCAGGCAAGGAGATCGGAAAAGTCTTCGCAACTACATGGAGAGATTCAACAAAACATGCCTAGACATACAAAGCTTGCCAACAGAGGCCGCCATCATGGGCCTCATCAATGGCCTACGAGAGGGACCTTTCAGCCAATCTATATCGAAGAAATATCTCACATCTCAAGATGAGGTGCAGGAGCGAGCGGAAAAATATATCAACATGGAAGAAAACTCTCGGTTGGGAGAAACCTCAAAATCCGGATTCTCCTACCGAGACAAAGATAAAGAATCCAAAAAGAAGGAAGATCGACAAGGGGAGAAAATTAAAAAATATCATAATTACACCCCTCTTAGGGTATCCCTGGTAGATGTCTACAAAGAAGTCTGCCATATAGAAAAGATACCCCCAGCTCGACCACTCAAAGGCAAAAGAGGAGGAGGAAATCAGAACGAATACTGCGAATATCACCGAGTCCGAGGGCATTCCACCAACGAATGCTTCGACTTAAAAAACATCATAGAAAAAATTAGTAAGAGAAGGACAACTAGATCGATTTTTGGCCACCCGAGATGATGATCAAAGAAAGAGAAGAAGGGATGAAGATGTCGGACGAATCGAGCGATCACCTCGTACGCCAGAAAGACATGTCCATATGATACACAGAGGATTTGCAGGAGGAGAAATCTCCAAATCATCCCGCAAAAAATATCTCAAAGAAGTATATCATGTCGAAGGAAGGGAGGAAGCTCCCGACATCCCTGCAATCACATTCACCAAAGAAGATGCATCTGGTATCATCTCAGGACACGACGACCCCATGGTCATCACCATCATACTGGCAAATGCCAATCTCCACCGCACATTAATAGATCAAGAGAGCTCCTCCGACATCTTATTCAAAACTGCCTTCGACAAACTCGGCTTAGAAGAAAAGGAGCTTAGAGCATACCCTAACAGCCTGTTCGGACTGGGAGATACCCCAGTACAACCGCTGGGATACGTGTCACTACATACAACCTTCGAAAAAGGGAACCAATTCAGAACACTCAAGATAGACTACATCGTGGTCGACGTGAGTTCAGCCTACAATGCCCTAATAGGTCGGACAACACTAAATCAACTCGGCGCAATAGTCTCAACTCCACATCTATGCATGAAATTCCCAACTACAGAAGGGTTAGCTACAATAAAAGCAGATCAAAAGATGGCACGCCGCTGTTATAACGAAAGTCTAAACCTCAGAGGCAGAGGAGAAGAGTTCTATACAATTGAGCTTGGTGGAGTTCAGAGACGAGAAGAACTCCGTCCACAGCCCGAAGGAAAAATAGAGAAAGTTCAGATCGGGGATACCTCGGACAAAAAAACTAATATTGGCACGATCCTGAAGGGAGACGCAAAAGAATTACTAGTACATTTCTTACGAGATAATGTCGATCTCTTCGCATGGAAATCTGCAGACATGCCAGGCATAGACCCCAAGCTAATGAGTCACAAGCTGGCGGTCTATCCAGGATCTTGGCCGGTACAGCAAAGACGAAGAAAACTTGGGCCAGAACGATCCCAAGCTGTGGAAGAACAGGTACAAGCAATACTGGAGGCAGGATTCATAAGAGAAGTCAAGTACCCACTATGGCTAGCTAACGTCGTCTTGGTGAAAAAATCAAATGGAAAATGGCGAATGTGCACCGACTACACCGATCTCAACAAAACCTGCCCAAAAGATCCTTACCCACTCCCAAGTATTGACGCTCTGGTAGATGCTTCATCTGGATATAGATACCTCTCGTTTATGGATGCATATTCCGAATACAACCAAATCCCCATGTATCCACCAGATCAAGAAAAGACCTCGTTTTTGATGCCAAAAGCAAATTACTGCTACATTGTTATGCCTTTCGGTCTCAAGAATGCGGGAGCTACGTATCAAAGGCTAATGAATAAAGTCTTTTCAGATCATATCGGAAAAATCATGGAAGTCTACATGGACGACATGTTAATAAAGACACAAAGCGAAGAGACATTACTGTCCGACCTGGCTCAAGTGTTCGACACTATAAGGAAGCATGACATGCGACTCAATCCCGCAAAATGTACCTTTGCAGTAGAAGCAGGAAAATTCTTAGGTTTCATGCTCACACAAAGAGGAATTAAAACAAATCCGGATAAATGCCAGGCCATACTCGACATGAAGAGCCCAACTTGTGTCAGAGAGGTACAACAACTCAATGGGAGATTAGCAGCCTTATCCAGATTCTTAGCGGGATCAGTGATAAGATCTCTCTCCTTCTATGCCACTTTAAGGAATGGAAAGAAGTTCGAATGGACAATGGAATGCGAGCAAGCCTTCCAGGATTTCAAAAATTTCCTGGGACGACCACCTATCCTAACTCGACCACGAGAGGAAGAACCACTCGTATTATACCTTGCGGTAGGAAGTCAGGCTGTAGCCTCAGCACTGGTTCGAGAGGATGACAAAGAGCGACAACCTGTATACTTCATTAGTAAAGCACTGCAGGGATCCGAGCTGAACTACCAAAAAATAGAAAAGTTCGCCTACACTCTCATACTGACATCTCGACGACTTCGTCCGTACTTTCAGGCTCACACCATTAAGGTTCGGACCGACCAGCCCATAAAAGGGATACTGCAGAAAACAGATCTAGCAGGCAGAATTTTACAATGGGCAGTCGAGTTATCCGAGTTTGACCTCCAATATAAAGCTCGGACAGCCATCAAATCACAATACTTGGCCGACTTCATTGCAGAATTCACAGATACCCTGAAAACCCCCACAGAATGGAATCTCTACGTGGACGGGTCTTCAAATAAGACTGGAAGCGGTGCAGGTGTGATAATAGAAAGCAACCAAGGAACCCAAGTTGAGCTTTCCCTCAAATTTGGGTTCCCGGCCTCAAACAACCAGGCGGAATATGAAGCGTTACTAGCTAGTTTGAAGCTGGCTAAGGAGGTTGGAGCTCAAAAACTCAACATCTTCAGCGATTCGCAAGTAGTCACCTCACAAATAACAGGGAGCTACCAAGCCAAAGATCCCACCATGAAAAAGTATTTGGATAAAACCAAGGAACAGCTCAGACAACTCGGGGAATATAAGATCTGCCACATACCCCGCGAACAAAATGCCCGAGCTGATGCACTCTCAAAACTAGCCAGCACCAAACCAGGGGGCAACAATAGAAGCTTCATCCACGAAATGCTGCAGAATCCATCAATCTCAGAAGAGGAAAAAGTCCTAGCCATAACAAGTCAGGATCAAGGATGGATGACCCCTATAATTAATTACCTCAAAACAGAAACACTCCCCACAAATGAGAAGGAGGCAAAGAGGTTAAAACGGGAGGCTCAGTACTACACCATCATAAACAACACCCTATATAAAAGAGGGATTTCAATACCACTACTAAAATGTGTGCCGACCTTCAATACAAAGGAAGTTTTAGAGGAAGTACACAGTGGCATTTGTGGTAATCATCTCGGAGCACAAGCTCTCACCAAACAAGTACTCCGGGCGGGATTTTATTGGCCAACTCTACAAAAAGAAGCTACAGAGTTTGTAAGGACATGCCCACCATGCCAGAAACATGCCAACTTTCACATCGCCCCGCCAGAAGAGCTCATCAGCATAACATTGCCTTGGCCATTTGCAAAATGGGGACTCGATCTTCTCGGACCCTTTCCCCAGGGATCGGGACAAGTTAAATTCCTCATAGTCGGGGTAGACTATTTCACAAAGTGGATCGAGGCAGAGCCCCTAGCCAACGCCACTGCTCAAAGGAGCCGGAAATTCCTATATAGGAATATTGTCACAAGGTTTGGGGTTCCATACTCCATCACTACAGACAATGGCACCCAATTTACAGACGCGGGCTTCAGAAAGTTAGTAGCCGACTTAAACATAAAACACCAGTTCACCTCCGTTGAACATCCCCAAGCCAATGGACAAGCCGAAGCGGCCAACAAAGTCATATTGGCTGGGCTAAAACAGAGACTGCAAGATGCAAAAGGAGCCTAGGCCGAAGAACTTCCACAAGTCCTATGGGCATATCGAACAACGCCACATTCCACCACAAACGAATCACCATTTCGACTAGCATACAGAGTGGAGGCAATGATCCCAGTAGAGGTCGAGGAAAGGTCGCCTAGAGTGGTTCATTACAATGAGGACTCCCAACTTCAAAGGGAAGAGCTCGACCTACTTCCTGAAATCCAAGAAAAAGCTCGGATCAGGGAAGAAGCACTAAAACGTCGAATGGCTTCCAGATATAATCAAAAGGTAGTGCCAAGAGGTTTCGCTGAGAATGATCTCATCCTAATCCGAAATGATATTAGAACAACTCGACCCGGAGAAGGAAAGCTGGCAGCAAATTAGAAAGGACCCTACCGAGTCATAGAAGTACTTGGGAAGGGCTACTACAGACTGTCCGAACTCGAGGGACGAGAGCTTCCCAGATCATGGCACGCCTGCAACCTAAGAAGGTACTATAGCTAAGAGAAGGTAAAAGATCTCATCATAGGATGCACTCTTTTTCCTGAAAAGGTTTTTTAATGAGGCACCAAGTTGAGATTCAGAAATTATCCGACTTAAAGGGATGAAAAAACTCCCACATGTATATATTTGCACTTTCTTTTAAATAAAACATATTTTAGATATTCTACAAAATTTCAAGATGCATTAATCTGAAGCATTCATCGTCCGATTATAAAGCAACAGATCGGCAGAAAAGTGAAAAACAGATTCACTGCACGATCACGATAAAGACCAATAGAGATGAAAACGCGATTCATCTAAAGGTCGACCAAACAAAGATGGAAACCACCTTCTACAAATCGGCAAGATGAACACAGAATAATGCAAGAAGTTATCGAAAGTGATCCAGAAAAAGAACCTGACGAGGTCTTATGGATTGCTAAATAATAACTTAAAGACTGGCCAATGTTAAAAAGTCAGACCAAGTCAACCCAAGTTATCAGCAAATCCCTGGAAAGAGGTCTGGCCAACCCTATAAAAGAGGAATTGCTATAACTTAGAAGAGATCGACATGACGAAGTCGGTCTCCTACGAAAAACAAGTTATAAAAGTAATCCCTGAAAGAGACCTGACAAAGGTCCAAGAAAGAGGATTACAAAATAACTTAGAAAAGATCGACATAAAGAAGTCGGTCTACTACAACGGAAAAGTTATAAAAGTAATCCCTGAAAGAGACCTGACAAAGGTCCAAGAAAGAGGATTACAAAATAACTTAGAAGAGATCGGCATAAAGAAGTCGGTCTCCTACAACGGACAAGTTATAAAAGTAACCCCTGAAAGAGACCTGACAAAGGTCCAAGAAAGAGGATTACAAAATAACTTAGAAGAGATCGACATAAAGAAGTCGGTCTCCTATAACAAATAAGTTATAAAAGTAGTCCCTGAAAGAGACTTGACAAAGGTCCAAAAAAGAGGATTACAAAAATAACTGGAAAGAGGACCAACGTAAAGAAATCGGCTATGGATGGCCAGAAATAAATACAAGTAAGAGCCAGAAAACCGAAATACGAGTTGGATCCACACATCCACAAAGGATCCAAGCCACAAGCAACAAGTACAAAGCAATCCAAAGAGGCCGAGCAGCAAGGCTCTAACACTCTCAAAACCCAGAAAGGTGACAAGACAAGTGCAAACAAGCATGATATAAAATACAATATTATAAACAAGCTTCAGGATCAGGCCCAAAGCTTGAAAGCTACTTGTTATTTTTTCAAAATAAAAAGTTGCTAAACAAGCAACCAGAAGGAGTATCAACAGTCAGCAAAATATTCAAATTACAGAATAAAGAGTTTAAAAGCCCACAAGTCGGGCTATCTACACAAACATCCAAGAAAAATCATCTAAGATCGGGAGCCTTCTCGATAGCATCAGTCTGGGGTGAAGGAGGGCGAGCTTGGAGAGGCACTGCATCCACCGTACCATCGTCCCTATTCAGAATTTGACAATCAGGATCTAATTCTGGATGAGCAATCCCAGCAGGAGGAACTATAGAGGTCGACACTTTAGCAACAGGCGCAGAGGGAGGTTCAACATCATCGTCATCTTGGTCGTCGGGGACAATCTTACCATCCCTCACAATGTTGTCCAAGTTAAAAAGAGTAAGATCAACCTCAGGAGCGAGAACTTGAACCTGCTCCTTCAAATTATCATAAGCAGCGTTTACGCTGCCGACAAGGTGACCTTGGAGTTCGGAATAGTCAACTCGGGAAGACTCCAACTCCTCCCTCAGACGTATCACCTCCCGATAGGATGTGACATAACTATCTTTATACCTCAACGCAGTGTCCTCGGCCAATCTCACAGAAGCCGCCAGGGCAAGAGAGCTAGCCTTTTCGTTCTCCATATCCTTCTCCAGTTTAGCTACTTTCACCTTAAGCTCCTCTTTCAAGCCCTTCATCCGGTCGAATTCCTGTTTTGCCTCCTCCATGAAGGCTTTGGTTGCATGGAGAGGAAGATTTTGAGCCGTTCGATACAAGAAAGCTCCCATATGTGCCATTTTTACACTACTCTGAGTTATAAAGTCCAAATGATGAAGAAGTGATACATCATCCATAGGGAGGACACCGTATGGACCGATCTGCTGATCTACGAACTCGACCGCGTCAAAATCAGGGGCATCAAGGTTGAAAGGCTCAATTGTTTTTTGTTTCTTGTTGGGAGGAGCACCAGAAGTAGCAGCGAAAGACTGCAGAGGCTCAGCCAGGCAAACCCTAGGAGTGGAAATTACCCTCCTCGGGCCAGGAGAACTCGGCACGAGCGGCTTCACCGGAACTTGAGAAGATCCCTCTCCCGCCACCTTGGCCGAGATATTTTGAGCAGCTGCAGCCTTCTTTGCTTTCTTGTAGGCCTTCATGGAATCGTTGTTTTTTGACATCTCTGAAAATACAGAATCGACCACAGCAATGGGTTACAATCACAAAAAGAAGAAGCAAAACTAAAAAGCAAGTATAGAAACAAGTCAGACAGTACCCAAAGCAGTTCGAATCAAAGATGGATCACTCAAAAATCTTTTCGTATCAAGATGGGGTGGTTCCCCCCATAAATCTTCAAGAGCAGTTACAAAAGCCCGCTCAACCTTGTCAAGCATCTCCCATGTATAGCGAGACACTCTCACATTCTTTTGCCATTCTAGAGGAAAGACAGGCTCATCATTTTCATTAAGAAAAAAGGGGCGGGCCCCCTCAACAGCACGGACTCGAAAGAAATAATTCTTAAAATCTTTAAAAGACTCATCATACATGGCAAAAACTTTATGCCCCTGTGCTGACCTAAAAGAAACCCATGAAGCTTTCTTTTTGGAAGACCCTCCGGGCTTGGCAGAAACAAAAAGATAGAGGAAAAGAGTCTGAGAAGGTGTTATGCCTAACTCTTGGCAAAGCAGCATAAAAATCTTGATAAAACCCCAGGAATTCGAATGAAGCTGGGATGGGGCAATATTACACGACCACAACAAGTCGGTCTTAAAAGCAGTAAAAGGAAAGGTAATGTCCAACTGGCTGAAGAAATATTCATAGGCATAGAAAAAAGGATGCTCCCCCTCGACAGAAGTAGGAAAGCAAACCCTCTCGTCAGAGTCGGGCGCCACAAGCTCATAATCTCTCTCTCGGGCACCACCACCACAAACCCTATGACATTTTTTCAGCTCTACACAAAACTCAGCATCCACAATAGAGACACACATTAAGACAAGGGAGTCCAGCCAATCGGACATCCCCTCGGGAACTTTTGAAGACATCTCTACAATGTTATAACGAGAAGACATGAGGCCAACTAATCCTACAATAAGAAAAGAAGATTGGGTTACTAAAAAACATCTCAGACGAGGGGCAAAACAACTCGACTAATATGATACAGAAGAACAAACAGAAAAGGAAAACCGCAAGACTCAAACCAAAGCCCTGGGGCATCCTTTGGAGGCAATAACAAAGCAAGGATTTAGAAAAAATCTACAGTTTACGTCCATCTCTCAAACAGGAAAAGTCAAATCACAAACATTTCAGAAAGTCAAAACACAAAAAGTCATCAAAGCCACTATATTTTTACAGTCTATCAGCAAAAAAGCATCGACAACATCAAACACGCCAAGTGGAAATTGTCAAAGGCACAACCTTTTTTCAGAACCAAACAAAATCATCATCAAAGGCACAAACAGAAACGGTGATAACATGCAAAAGCCTTAAGAACATTAAGCAACAAGAAAGACGAAAAGGTTCATACAAAAGGGCGAAGAAACTCCCAGAATACACATTACAATAGCAATCAGGCACAGCAAAAGCAGAAAGATCCAAACTTTCTCCAAACAAAATCAAAACTTTCTCAAAACCAGACAAGGAAAATGACGTGAGAAAGGAAGAAAAACCAACCTGAACAGAGAAAGAAGCTTCAAAGGAGATTGAAGATGGAAAGATGGAATCACCCAGAGAATCGCCAAAATGATGCTGAGGCAAAATGCAGGCGAAAATAGAAAGTGAGAGAGCGAAAGGAGAAGTTATGGAGAAAGACGAAGAAGAGAAACCATTTTTTGATCGTGAATTTCGAAAAAGCCAAAGAAACGGGCAATCAAAACCAATTAATGAAGGTATTTAAAGCTTCGCATATTCCCAAAGCCAAAGCGCTGATATAAAAACGCGCGCTCTTAGAGGAAAGCATTCCACATTCAAAAAGGTTCTACAAATAAAGGAATCGACAAAATGCTCGAGTTCGGCTTCACTAGAGAAAGATCGAAGTCAAGGACTCGACCTCAAAGTAGAAGACCGAGCTCGAGCAGGGGCACTGTTCACACCCTGGGCCGAGCTATCCGACCCGAGATGTTCAGTGACAAAGCGACCGACCTCTTCAGGCCAGGCTATCCGACCTCTTCTCAAAGAGGTCAGCCAAATCGACAGAAAAGTCCAATAAAGGGCCCAAATAGAGGAACACGACCCAAATCCACAGGCCATACAAGCCTATAGAGATAAGGGCGGTTCCCTTGAAGATAAGCTGACCTCAACTCAAAGATAAAGATAAGATAAGATAACTAACTTATCTTATCTAGAAAGGTCACTCTACAACCACTATAAATACACTGGAGCACCCAGGTATAACTCATACTCTGATTCTATAATAAACCTGCTTAATACCCGTGCTAACTTAAGCATCGGAGTCTCTTGCAGGTACTCCCCACCCTCCGGTGACCAAGGATCAGAAGTGAAGCCAGTCCAACAAGTCAGACACAACAGCTCCGGCCGCCACCAGCCAGCCGGACACGTCATCTCTGGCCAGTACAGAAGATCTCATCCGAGATCAGCCTACAGTTTCAGGTAACCCTCGGAACACCTCTTTATAACATTTTGGCTCAACATCATTGGTTAGTGCAAGTGAATATGCCTTATGTAATGTAGAAAGTAAATTATTATATGACACAAAATTTTAAATTGGATACCTGACTTTGTTGAAATTGATGGACCAATTGGACCCAACATTGTTAATGGTGGTGTTTACATAAACAAAATCTTTCAAATGAGTGGGTGGTCGTTTCTCCCTTGTGGATTGTTGCACGAAATTTTGATCCCTGGTAATGGCTCCAAAAACTTGGTGCTCTAATCTTAATCTATAATTTGTCACAACTTCGATACAACTAACCAGCAAGTGCACTGGGTCGTCCAAGTAATAAACCTTATGTGAGTAAGGGTCGATCCCACGGAGATTGTTGGTATAAAGCAAGCTATGGTCATCTTGTAAATCTCAGTCAGGCGGATATTAAATAGTTATGGATTTTTCGAATAATAATAGTAAATAAACAGAAAATAAAGATAGAAATACTTATGTAATTAATTGGTGAGAATTTCAGATAAGCGTATAGAGATGCTTTCCTGCTGTCTTCATCCAATCCTTCCTACTCCTTTCCATGGAAAGCTTTATATAGGGCATCACCATTGTCAATGGCTACATCCCATCCTCTCTGTGAAAAAGGTCCAAATGCTCTATCACGGCATGGCTAATCATCTGGAGGTTCTCGATCATACTGGAATAGGAGTCACCCTCCTTTTGCGTCTGTCACTACGCCCAGCACTCGCGAGTTTGAAGTTCGTCACAGCCATCCCTTCCTAGATCCTACTCGGAATACCACAGACAAGGTTTAGACTTTCCAGATCTCAGGAATGGCCATCCATGGGTTCTAACTTATTCCACGAAGATACTAATAACTCGGACTCGGTCCCCTGTATTAGATATCCAAGAGATATTCATTCTAGCTTGTTTGCATGTAGAACGGAAGTGGTTGTCAGGCACGCGTTCATAAGTGAGAATGATGATGAGCGTCACATAATCATCACATTCATCATGTTCTTGGGTGCGAATGGATATCTTAGAAGCGGAATAAGTTGAATTGAATAGAAAAACAGTAGTACTTTGTATTAAATCATGAGGAACAGCAGAGCTCCACACCTTAATCTATGGAGTGCAGAAACTCTACCGTTGAAAAATACATAAGTGGAAGGTTCAGGCATGGCCGAATGGCCAGCCCCCAAACGTGATCAATAGATCAAAAGATAATCCATAGATCATAAGATGTAAATACAATAGTAAAAAGTCCTATTTATACTAGACTAGCTACTAGGGTTTACAAAAGTAAGTAATTGATGCATAAATCCACTTCCGGGGCTCACTTGGTGTTTGCTTGGGCTGAGCTTGAATGTTACACGTGCAGAGGCTTCTTCTGGAGTTGAACGCCAAGTTGTAACGTGTTTTTGGCGTTTAACTCTGGTTCGTGACGTGTTTCTGGCGTTTAACTCCAGACTGCAGCGTAGAACTGGCGTTCAACGCCCTTTTGTATCATCTAAACTCGGCCAAAGTATGGACTATTATATATTTCTGCAAAGCCCTGGATGTCTACTTTCCAATGCAATTAGAAGCACACCATTTTGAGTTTTGTAGCTCCAGAAAATCCACTTTAAGTGGGGGGAGGTCAGAATCCAACAGCATCAGCAGTCCTTCTTCAACCTCTGAATCTGATTTTTGCTCAAGTCCCTCAATTTCAGCCAGAAAATACCTGAAATCATAGAAAAATACACAAACTCATAGTAAAGTCCAGAAATGTGAATTTAACATAAAAACTAATAAAAACATCCCTAAAAGTAACTAGATTCTACTAAAAACATACTAAAAATAATGCCAAAAAGCGTATAAATTATCCGCTCATCACAACACCAAACTTAAATTGTTGCTTGTCCCCAAGAAACTGAAAATTAAATAGGTTAAAGAGAAGAGAATATACTATAAATTCCAAAATATCAATGAAACATAGCTCCAATCAGATGAGCGGGACTTGTAGCTTTTTGCCTCTTGAATAGTTTTGGCATCTCACTTTATCCATTGAAGTTCAGAATGATTGGCATCTATAGGAACTCAGAGTTCAGATAGTGTTATTGATTCTCCTAGTTCAGTATGTTGATTCTTGAACACAGCTACTTTATGAGTCTTGGCCGTGGCCCTAAGCACTTTGTTTTCCAGTATTACCACCGGATACATAAATGCCACAGACACATAATTGGGTGAACCTTTTTAGATTGTGACTCAGCTTTGCTAAAGTCCCCAATTAGAGGTGTCCAGGGTTCTTAAGCACACTCTTCTTTTGCTTTGGACCTTGACTTTAACCGCTCAGTCTCAAGTTTTTACTTGACACCTTCACGCCACAAGCACATGGTTAGGGACAGCTTGGTTTAGCCGCTTAGGCCAGGATTTTATTCCTTTAGGCCCTCCTATCCACTGATGCTCAAAGCCTTGGGATCCTTTTTATTTACCCTTGCCTTTTGGTTTTAAGGGTTATTGGCTTTTTTCTCTTGCCTTTTGGTTTTAAGAGCTTTTGGCTTTTTCTGCTTGCTTTTTCTTTTTCTATTTTTTTCTTTTTTTTCGCCATTTTTTTTCTGCAAGCTTTGTATTCACTGCTTTTTCTTGCTTCAAGAATCATTTTTATGATTTTTCAGATTATCAAATAACATGTCTCCTTGTCATCATTCTTTCAAGAGCCAACATATTTAACATTCATAAACAACAACTTCAAAAGACATATGCACTGTTCAAGCATTCATTCAGAAAACAAAAAGTATTGTCACCACATCAATATAATTAAACTGAGTTCAAGGATAAATTCGAAACTCATGTACTTCTTGTTCTTTTGAGTTAATAACATTTTTCATTTAAGAGAGGTGATGGATTCATATTCACTACTTTAAGGCATAGACACTTAGACACTGATGATCATGTAATAAAGACACAAACATAGATAAACATTTAACATAAGAAAACGAAAAACAAAAAATTTAAGAACAAGGAATGAGTCCACCTTAGTGATGGTGGCGTTTTCTTCTTGAGGAACCAACGATGTCCTTGAGCTCTTCTATGTCTCGTCCTTGTCTTTGTTGCTCCTCCCTCATTGCTCTTTGATCTTCTCTAATTTCATGGAGGATGATGGAGTGCTCTTGATGTTCCACCCTTAGTTGTCCCATGTTGGAACTTAATTCTCCTAAGGAGGTGTTGATTTGCTCCCAAAAATTCTGTGGAGGAAAGTGCATCCCTTGAGGCATCTCAGGGATTTCTTGGTGATGAGCTTCTTCATGCGTCTCTTGAGATCCATGAATAGGCTCTCTTGTTTGCTCCATCCTTTTCTTAGTGATGGGCTTGTCCTCATCAATGAGGATATCTCCCTCTATGTCAATCCCAGCTGAATTACATAGATGGCAAATGAGGTGAGGAAAAGCTAACCTTGCCATAGTGGAGGACTTGTCAGCCACCTTGTAGAGTTCTTAAGGTATAATCTCATGAACCTCCACCTCTTCTCCAATCATGATGCTATGGATCATGATGGCCCGGTCTATAGTAACTTCAGACCAGTTGCTAGTGGGAATGATTGAGCGTTGAATGAACTCCAACCATCCTCTAGCTACAGGCTTAAGGTCTAGTCTTCTCAGTTGAACCGGTTTGCCTTTTGAGTCAATCTTCCATTGAGCTCCTTCCACACATATGTCCATGAGGACTTGGTTCAACTTTTGATCAAAGTTGACTCTCCTTGTGTAGGGGCGTGCGTTCTCTTCCATTATTGGCAAGTTGAACGCCAACCTCACATTTTCTGAACTGAAATCTAAGTAGTTCCCCCGAACCATGGTGAGATAATTCTTTGGGTTTGGGTTCTTACTTTGATCATGGTTCCTAGTGATCCATGCATTAGCATAGAACTCTTGAACCATTAGAATTCCGACTTGTTGGATGGGGTTTGTTAGAACTTTCCAACCTCTTCTTTGGATTTCATGTCGGATCTCCGGATACTCATTTTTCTTGAGTTTGAAAGGGACCTCAGGGATCACCTTCTTCTTGGCCACAACATCATAGAAGTGGTCTTGATGGGCTTTGAAGATGAATCTTTCCATCTCTCATGACTCGGAAGTGGAAGTTTTTGTCTTCCCTTTCCCTTTTCTAGAGGATTCTCCGGTCTTAGGTGCCATCAATGGTAATGGAAAAACAAAAAGCTTATGCTTTTACCACACCAAACTTAGAATATTGCTCGCCCTTGAGCAAGAGAAGAAAGAAAAGAGGAAGAAGAAGAAATGGAGTAGAGGGAGAGAGGTTTGTGTTTCGGCCAAGAAGGGGAAGAGAGGGTTGTGTTGTGTGAAAATGAAGAAGAATGGAGGGGTTTATATAGTGGAGGGAGGGGGGGTTAAGGTTCGGCCATATGGGGGGGTTTGGGTGAGAAAGTGATTTTGAATTTTGAAGGTAGGTAGGGTTTATGAGGTAGGTTTATGGGGAAGAGTGGATGGATGTGAGTGGTGAAGGGGTAGTAGAGAAGTAAGCTTGAGGTGATTGGTGAAGGGTTTTGGGGAAGGGTGTTTATTGGGAAGAGAGGATGAATGAGAAGAGGGAAGAGTATGAGTGGAGGTAGGTGGGGATCCTGTGGGGTCCACAGATGCTGAGATGATTTTGTGGGGTCCACAGATCCTGAGGTCTCAAGGATTTACATCCCTGCACCATTGAGGCATGTAAAATGCCTTTGCATGCAATTCTGGTGTTTAAACGCCGAATTGGTGCTTGTTCTGGGCGTTCAGCGCCCAGATGCAGCATGTTTCTGGCGTTCAGCGCCAGCTTTTCTCAGTGTGCATTCCTGGCGTCTGAACGCCAGGATGCTGCTTGTTTTGGGCGTTCAACGCCAGATCCATGCTCTGTTCTGGCGTTGAACGCCAGCCAGATGCTCCTTACTGGCGTTTAAACGCCAGTAAGCCCTTCCTCTAGGGTGTGATTTTTCTTCTGCTGTTTTTGATTCTATTTTTGATTTTTCTATTTATTTTGTGACTCCACATGATCATGAACCTAATAAAACGTGAAAGAACAATAAAATAAAAATAAAATTAGATAAATAAAAATTGGGTTGCCCCCCAACAAGCGCTTCTTTAATGTCAATAGCTTGACAGTGGGCTCTCATGGCTCCACACAGGTGATCAGGTCAATTTTATAGACTCCCAATACCAAACTTAGAGTTTGGATATGGGAGTTCAACACCAAACTTAGAGTTTGGCTGAGGCCTCCCAACACACTTAGAGTTTGACTGTGGGAGCTTTAGTTGACTTTGTACTGAGAGAAGCTTACTGTGCCTCTTTTCCATATTTACAGAAGGATGACCTTGAGTTTTAAACACAAGGGAGTCCTCATTCAATTGAAGGACTAGTTCACCTCTGTCTACATCAATCACAGCTCTTGCTGTGGCTAGGAAGGGTCTTCCAAGAATGATGGATTTATCCTCATCCTTCCCAGTATCCAGGATTATGAAATCAGCAGGGATGTAAAGGCCTTCAACCTTTACTAACACGTCCTCTACTTGTCCATAAGCCTCTTTTCTTGAGTTGTCTGCCATCTCTAATGAGATTCTGGCAGCTTGCACCTCAAAGATTCCCAGTTTCTCCATTACAGAGAGGGGCATGAGGTTTATTCCTGACCCAAGGTCACATAGAGCCTTATCAAAGGTCATGGTGCCTATGGTACAAGGTATTAGGATCTTTCCAGGATCCTGTTTCTTCTGAGGCAATCTCATTTGATCCAATGCATTTAGTTCATTGGTGAACAGGGAAGTTCATCTCCCCAAGTCTCTTTACCAAATAAATTGGCATTCAGCTTCATGATTGCACCAAGGAACTTGGCAACTTGCTCTTCAGTAACATCCTCATTCTCTTCAGAAGAAGAATACTCATCAGAGCTCATGAAGGGCGTAAGGAGGTTTAATGGAATCTCTATGGTCTCTAGATGAGTCTCAGATTCCTTTGGTTCCTCAAAGGGAAACTCCTTATTGATTACTGGACGTCCCAGGAGGTCTTCCTCCTTGGGATTCACGTCCTCCCCTTCCTCCTTGGATTCGGCCATGATGGTCAATTCAATGGCCTTGCACTCTCCTTTTGGATTTTCTTCTGTATTGCTTGGGATAGCACTAGGAGGGGTATCAGTGATCTTCTTACTCAGCTGGCCCACTTGTGCCTCTAAATTTCTAATGGAGGACCTTGTTTCATTCATGAAACTCAGAGTGGCCTTAGATAGATCAGAGACTAAGTTTGCTAAATTAGAGGTATTTTGTTCAGAGTTCTCTGTCTATTGCTGAGTGGATGATGGAAAAGGCTTGCTATTGTTAAACCTATTTCTTCCACCATTATTAAAGCCTTGTTGAGGCTTTTGATCCTTCCATGAGAGATTTGGCTGATTTCTCCATGAGGGATTATAGGTGTTTCCATAGGGTTCACCCATGTAATTCACCTCTGCTATTGCAGGGTTCTCAAGATCATAAGCTTCTTCTTCAGAAGATGCCTCTTGAGTACTGTTGGATGCATCTTGCATTCCATTCAGACTCTGAAAAATCATATTGACTTGCTGAGTCAATATTTTATTCTGAGCCAATATGGCATTCAGAGTATCAATTTCAAGAACTCCCTTCTTCTGAGGCGTCCCATTACTCACAGGATTCCTCTCAGAAGTATACATGAACTGGTTGTTAGCAACCATGTCAATGAGTTCTTGAGCTTCTGCAGGTGTTTTCTTTAGGTTAATGGATCCACCTGCAGAAGTATCCAATGACATTTTAGCTAATTCAGACAGACCATCATAGAATATATCCAGGATGGTCCATTCTGAAAACATGTCAGAAAGACACTTTTTGGTCAATTGCTTGTATCTCTCCCAAGCTTCATAGAGGGATTCACCTTCTTTCTGTCTGAAGGTTTGAACATCCACTCTAAGCTTACTCAGCTTTTGAGGAGGAAAGAACTTGGCTAAGAAAGCCTTGACCAGCTTATCCCAAGAGTTCAGGCTATCTTTAGGTTGAGAATCCAACCACACTCTAGCTCTATCTCTTACAGCAAAAGGGAAAAGCATGAGCCTGTAGACTTCAGGATCTACTCCATTAGTCTTAACAGTATCACAGATCTGCAAAAATTCAGTTAAGAACTGAAAAGGATCTTCAGATGAAAGTCCATGGAACTTGCAATTCTGCTGCATCAGAGAAACTAATTGAGGTTTAAGCTCAAAATTGTTTGCTCCAATGGTAGGAATTGAGATGTTTCTTCCATGTAAATTGGAATTAGGTGCAGTAAAATCACCAAGCATCCTCCTTGCATTATTATTATTTTCGGCTGCCATCTCCTCTTTCTGTTCGAAAATTCCTGTAAGGCTGTCTCTGGATTGTTGTATTTTAGCTTCTCTTAGTTTTCTTTTTAGAGTCCTTTCAGGTTCTGGATCTGCTTCAACAAGAATGTTCTTGTCCTTGCTCCTGCTCATATGAAAAAGAAGGGAACAGAAAATAATAATAGGGATCCTTTTTACCACAGTATAGAGGTTCCCTTGTGTGAGTAGAAGAAAAGAAGATTAAGAATGAAGAAGAGAAGAATTCGAACTCAGAGGAAAAGAAGGGGTTCGAATTTTGGGTGAGGAGAAGTGTTAGTAGATGAATAAATAAATAGAAGGAGATGAGAGGTGAGAGAATTTTCGAAAATTAAAAATTAAAATTTAAAGTTAAATTTCGAAAATAGTTTTTGAAAAAGGTTAGTAATTTTCGAAAATTAGGAATGAAATAAAATTAAAATAAAAAATTAAAATAATTAGTTAATTAAAAAGAAATTTTGAAAAAAGAGGGAAAGGATTTTCGAAAATTAAAGGTAAAAAGTTAGTTAGGCAGATTTACTAAAGATAAGAATTAAATAAAAAGTTAAGTAGTTAGTTGAAAGAGATTTGAAATTCAATTTTTAAAAGATAAGAAGATAAGAAGTTAGAAAAGATATTTTAAAATCAAATTTTTTGAAAAAGATATGATTTAAAAAGATATGATAGAAAGATATGATTAAAATTAGTTTTGAAAAAGATTTGAATTTTAAAATCAAAATTAATGACTTGACTCACAAGTAATCACAAGATATGATTCTAGAACTTAAAGTTTGAATCTTTCTTAACAAGAAAGTAACAAACTTAAAATTTTTGAATCAAAACATTAATTGTTGATGATATTTTCGAAAAGTATGAAATAAAATTAAGAAAAAGATTTTTGAAAAATATTTTGAAAATTTTCGAAAATAAATAAAAAAAATGAAAAAGATATGATTTTTGAAACAGATTTTGAAAAAGATAAGATTTTCAAATTGAAAATTTGATTTGACTCGTAAGAAACAATTGAATTTTAAAAATTTTTGAAAAAGTCAATCCAAATTTTCGAAATTTATGAGAGAAAAAAGGAAAGATATTTTTTTGATTTTTGAATTTTTAATGATGAGAGAGAAAAACATGAAAAATGATGCAATGCATGAAAATTTTGGATCTAAACATGTGATGCATGCAAGAATATTATGAATGTCAAGATGAATACCAAGAACACTATGAATGTCAAGATGAACATCAAGAACTTATTTTTGAAAAATTTTCAAAAAAAAAAACATGCAAGACACCAAACTTAGAAATTTTTCATGTATAGACACTATGAATGCAATAATGCATATGAAAAACAAGAAAAGACACAAAACACGAAAATATGAAGATCAAACAAGAAGACTGGCCAAGAACAACTTGAAGATCATGAAGAACACTTATGAATGCATGAATTTTCGAAAAATGCATAAAAATTTTTTAGAAAAAATGCAATTGACACCAAACTTAAAAATTGATTTAAGACTCAAACAAACAACATAAAATATTTTTGCTTTTTATGATTTTATAAATTTTTTTGTATTTTCTTTTAAATTTTTTTTTTCGAAAAACATATAGGAAAAAGAAAATAAGAAATTCAAAATTTTTAATAAGAATCCCATGAATCTTTCAATGTTGGCCTAAAGCTCCAATCCAAGGGTTGGGCATGGCTTAATAGCCAGCTAGCTTTAGGATATAAATCAGGCATGCAACAGCTGATATTCCAATTAACTTGCCTCTATGCTGATGGTTGGAAGCCACAGTCCAAAAGAATTAGACATGGCTTTACAGCCAGCTAGGCTTCAACATGCTTCATGAAACACTAGAATTCATTCTTAAAAATTTAAAATAATTTTCGAAAACAGATGAAAAAAAAAATTTTTGAAAGATTTTTAAAAATTTTTTGAAAATAAAACAAAAAGAAAATTACCTAATCTGAGCAACAAGATGAACCGTCAGTTGTCCAAACTCGAACAATCCCCGGCAACGGCACCAAAAACTTAGTGCACGAAATTGTGATCCCTGGTAATGGCTCCAAAAACTTGGTGCTCTAATCTTAATTCATAATTTGTCACAACTTCGATACAACTAACCAGCAAGTGCACTGGGTCGTCCAAGTAATAAACCTTACGTGAGTAAGGGTCGATCCCACGGAGATTGTTGGTATGAAGCAAGCTATGGTCATCTTGTAAATCTCAGTCAGGCGGATATTAAATAGTTATGGAGTTTTCGAATAATAATAGTAAATAAACAGAAAATAAAGATAGAAATACTTATGTAATTAATTGGTGAGAATTTCAGATAAGCGTATAGAGATGCTTTCGTTCCTCTGAACCTCTGCTTTCCTGTTGTCTTCATCCAATCCTTCCTACTCCTTTTCATGGCAAGCTTTATATAGGGCATCACCGTTGTCAATGGCTACATCCCATCCTCTCTGTGAAAACGGTCCAAATGCTCTGTCACGGCATGGCTAATCATCTGGAGGTTCTCGATCATACTGGAATAGGATTCACCCTACTTTTGCGTCTGTCACTACGCCCAGCACTCGCGAGTTTGAAGTTCGTCACAGCCATCCCTTCCCAGATCCTACTCGGAATACCACAGACAAGGTTTAGACTTTCCAGATCTCAGGAATGGCCATCCATGGGTTCTAACTTATACCACGAAGATACTAATAACTCGGACTCGGTCCCCTGTATTAGATATCCAAGAGATATTCATTCTAGCTTGTTTGCATGTAGAACGGAAGTGGTTATCAGGCACGCGTTCATAAGTGAGAATGATGATAAGCGTCACATAATCATCACATTCATCATGTTCTTGGGTGCGAATGGATATCTTAGAAGCGGAATAAGTTGAATTGAATAGAAAAACAGTAGTACTTTGCATTAAATCATGAGGAACAGCAGAGCTCCACACCTTAATCTATGGAGTGCAGAAACTCTACCGTTGAAAAATACATAAGTGGAAGGTTCAGGCATGGCCGAATGGCCAGCCCCCAAACGTGATCAATAGATCAAAAGATAATCCAAAGATCATAAGATGTAAATACAATAGTAAAAAGTCCTATTTATACTAGACTAGCTACTAGGGTTTACAGAAGTAAGTAATTGATGCATAAATCCACTTCCGGGGCCCACTCGGTGTGTGCTTGGGCTGAGCTTGAATGTTACACGTGCAGAGGCTTCTTCTGGAGTTGAACGCCAAGTTGTAACGTGTTTTTGGCGTTCAACTCTGGTTCGTGACGTGTTTCTGGCGTTTAACTCCAGACTGCAGCATAGAACTGGCGTTCAACGCCCTTTTGCATCATCTAAACTCGGCCAAAGTATGAACTATTATATATTTCTGGAAAGCCCTGGATGTCTACTTTCCAATTCAATTGAAAGCGCGCCATTTTGAGTTCTGTAGCTCCAGAAAATCCACTTTGAGTGCAGGGAGGTCAGAATCCAACAGCATCAGTAGTCCTTCTTCAACCTCTGAATCTGATTTTTGCTCAAGTCCCTCAATTTCAACCAGAAAATACCTGAAATCACAGAAAAACACACAAACTCATAGTAAAGTCCAGAAATGTGAATTTAACATAAAAACTAATAAAAACATCCCTAAAAGTAACTAGATTCTACTAAAAACATACTAAAAACAATGCCAAAAAGCGTATAAATTATCCGCTCATCATGGATCTTATTAGTGTACTATGTTCAATTCCTCTTGGTCGGATGTTTTCTATGTTTATCTCACACGCTTTTCAATAACTCTTGGCCAATTTTCGGTTTGAAAATATGAAAAAGGGTCTTGTTCTGGTTCTAGTATTTCAGGTCTTGGTGTAAGTGGCATGGTAATTTCAAATTCGCGTGTGTGTTTGTTTGTGCTTGTTTTGTGCAAAAAGGAAGCAATTTTCATAACATTCAAATTTTCTAGAGACAAAGACTTCCTTGGATGTCAAATTAAGTAAAACATATCCTTTTGTTTCCTCCCTAAATCTATGAAATGCGCACTTCTGTGCTCGGGGATCCAATTTGGACCAATCAATAGTAAGCGTCCTGGCATAAGCCAAAAAACCAAATACCTGTAAATGCATTAAATCAAGAAGAGAATCATGTAAAATCTGAAATGGAGATTTGTTCTTAAAAAAAGTTGAAGAAATCTTGTTCAATAAGAAAACAGCATGCATGAGAGCAAAATTCCAAAAACAGTGTGGAATTTGAGATTGAAATAAAAGAGCTCTAGTAATATTGAGGAGTTTGGTGCTTCCTTTCCATTATTCCATTCTGTTGAGGTGTCTCAATGCAGGAAGTTTGATGCAAAATTTCAGTTGTAGCAAAAAAGGATTCCATATGAAATTCTGGGCCATTATCAGACCGTATAATGTTTATTGATTTATTAAACTGAGTTTGAATGAAAGTTACAAAATGCTGAAGTAATTAAAATACATGCTTCAGATTTCAACTTCATCAAATACACCCATGTATACCGAGATTTATTTTTTACACGTGAGAAAATATCAGTGACCACTATTTGAAGGCACACCAAAAGCCCACAAATGTCTACGTGTACAAGTTCAAACAGTGCATTTAGTTTAAAGCTACTTACAAGAAAAGGGGCAAAATGCAAGCATCACATGGAGCCACTTGATTATCTAATGAGATGAAGGAGAAATCTCGCTTCATCTATTTTAGCCTATCATCGGGTAAGTGTCCTAACCTATAATGCCAGTTACAAGGATCCAAATTATGATTATTATTAACAACGGAACAGATTTGTGCACTAGGAATCAGGAGTTTCGAAACCTCATTATTTAATATGTAAAGACCTCCATTCTCCTTAGTTCCTTCAATCGTCCTCATCGAGCTTAGATCCTGTATCTCACATTTTGTGTTAGTAAAAGTCATTTAACAATGTAATGCAGAAGTGAGTTTTGAAATCGAAATTAGTTTGAAGTTGAAGGATGGAATATATAAAGCATTATGCAGCAGAAATTCATTGGAAAAGATAATAGTTCCCATAGTGCTTGTGGTCTAGGCCCCATTGGGTAGCTTAACTATTATGGGAGATATTTATTTATATGTATAAAAGTCACTTAGGCAATAAGATACATGGTCAGTAGCACCGATATCAATTACACAAGATAAGAATTTATTCGGAGAAACATCTAATGCATTAATGTTGGTTTTAAAATGCAAAATTGTCCCCACCATTCTTAGAAGAGGAACTAGTGGATGCACCAATATACCTTGATGAGTTATTTTCCAAATGAGCGGAACGTGATGAAAAGTTCTTCTCACTGAGATTCTCTGAATCACCCTCAGTGACTAAGGATGCTGCAAAATTTTCAGCTCCATCTGGAGCATTGCATCCTTTAAAGTTCGGTGGATAGCAGTGTTTCTTGTAATACACGACAATGTTGTGGCCCAACTTTTTATAATGCGAGCATTTCACCTTTCCTCTCCCTCCCTAACTCCTTTTGCCTCTACCCCACCCTCCCCCTCTGCCATTTCCTGAGTTTGCTGTGTTTGAGGGAGTAGCGACATAGACAATTTTGACTCTGGATTAATGTCCATATTCAGGAATTGGCGTTCCTACTGTGTCAACATGGAGAGTATAGTATTCACATTAGGGAGTGAATTCAATAACATAATCTGACACCTAACATTCGAAAACTGCTCATTTAGGCCTCTTAAGAAACGAGTTATTTGATCCTCAATTCTATCTTATCAGATTACACTTAAGCCACAACTACACTTCTCTAAACAATCACAGTCAGGTATGGATCTAAAACTTTCAAGATCCTCCCAAATAGTCTTTAACTTAGTGAAGTAAGATGTTACATCAAGGTCTTCTTGCCTAACTGCAAAAATCTCCTTCTGTAATGCTGCCACCCTGAACATATCCCCTTCACAGTATCTGCACTTCAATTCACTCCACAAATTACTTCCCACAGTGTTACAGATGACACTTCGAGATATATCAGGACTAAGAGAGTGATTAATCCATGCCACAATATATGTATTACATCTATCCCATGCTTCAAAATTTTCATCATCCTTATCAAGCCTAGGTAGGCTACGATGAACCTTACTTTGTTCTTTCCCTTCAGTCCCCAAAGTATAGCTCTACTCCAATCATCATAATTTTTACCATCAAGTGTAATAGTAGAAAGAGATGTACCAGTACTTTCAGATGGATAAAGGTAGTAAATACTTGTCGGATCTTGATTCAGTTTGGTGTTCTTTTTGCTAAGGTATGCTTGAAATGCTGTGATCTGGTTTAAAAAATTCATGAATGTCTCTGCATTAATGCCTTTCATCATGCAGTCACAATTGAACAACCTTCTTCCTACAATCTTGTTGATTGTAGTTGCTGCCTCACAATTGAAGGAAGTGAAAGAAAGCACAATCTGATCAAGCATTGTCGTATAACTTTGTAAGAAGAGCAGAAATTAGAAGAGGAAGAAAGAGGTCAGACTTGAGAATTGGGGAAGGATAGGGAGAAAACAGAGAAAGTCACCAGAGATTGAACCAAATTACCAACCCTAGCTTCAACAGAGAGTGCTCAATCAACAAATCGAGAAGAAATCGCGAACTCTAGCATCAATCCATGTTGAGATCGAGATCGTATAGTGAGGGCAAAAACTAAGAACTAAATCTTGGATCACCATTAGCAAAACTGAGCTCTTGCAAAATTGGCAAGATTTCAGATTAAGCTGCGTCTTTCTCAATCTGATTCTCAGTGTTTGCCACACTCGACGCTCACCGCACCATATTGAAGATGTTGGTAGTGTGGGCAACAGCACCTTTGAGAGAGAATTTCAGAGAGAAAGATGCAATTGAAAAAACTTGATAGCATAAATAGTAAATCTCAGTTATTAGAAGAGTCCAAATACATTTATATGCAATCTCTACAATACACCTCAACTGCAGTAAAATAAAGCCTCTCTAACTAACTAACAATAATAAATTTACTGGACTCTCACCTGGTAAATTTAACTAAATTACTAACATACACTATATACATCAGCTTCTAACTTGCACTATATCAACAACCTATAGCTCCAAATAGAAAGGTCAAGTGACACATACAATTATTGAACATTCAACTCGTACAAACTCACATGACATACAAAAAAATGCAACCTTCATAATTTTATCCCAAAAGCTTTCTAAGTTGGCATCGTCTCCTCATCCCCGTACAATAGTAATTCTAACAAATACTACATTATGCAAATTGAACCAAAACAGAGTCGTTAATAAAAGAAAATTTAATACATTCAAACACAGTCCCATCAAATGAGGCTGCTACCTCACCGGAAGACACCGGCTGCCGGGAATTAAACTTCCAGGCCTCCTTGGTGACACGCTGACAACAGCGTCAACCTCTATCTTAGCAAAATAATAACGTGTTTGTTCTATATATCCTTAATCTAACTATTCAGTATGGAAATTATATATTATATCCTTCTGCAGGTAAAAAGTAAAGAGCGAAACATCAAGATAGTACAATTTTTATGTAAGATAAATTAGTCTTTAATTAAAAAATGATATAATTGATCTATGATTATCATCTAACACATAAATAGAGCCTCTTATCTTTTAAAAGTTTAGACAATATTATTATACACTTTAGAAAAAATTTTAAAAAAATAATTTGTGACCTTTTTCAAATGATAGGGAATAATTTATATTTTAATTTTGCCCGAGATAAATTTAATTTGCCTAATATTATAAAAAATTATGGGCTAGTTTATCAGTTTTTTTTTAAATATTAATTTATCCAATAAAAAATTGTTTAAGATTTGATGTATCACTCAAAGAAGAAACTTATCCACTAGCTAGCTTACGATTTAAATTAAACCTACTAAAATGCAAATAAAAAATTCATCTTAATATAAAACATTTATCCCAATCACTGGTAACCTCCATATCAGGAATATTAAAAACCAACAAAATTTATTATTTTTGACTAGTAATTAGTCAATAATATTTAAAAATATGCATAAAAATATATTATTAAATTATTGGATTAAAAAAATTGAGTTAATAACTCAAAATACTAACAAAAAATAATAAATTATGTTGACACATAACTTATAAATTGTGTTTGGTTTGTTATACGGACATGATAAAATAGGATACTAAAAAAAATACAAAAAATAGAAATATAAAAATCAGTATTTATGTATTTTATTTGGTAATTGATTAAATATAAAAAAATAAATTATAAAAGTTTAATTTATTATATTTTTTTCGTGTAAAAATTTTAAGAATATAATGATAAAAAATTAATTGAATAATAAAAAATAAAAAAATAAATTATATTTCTTAACAGAAAAAGACAAAATATATTAATCTAATATTTTAGACATAATATTTATATTTATATTTTATTTATAAAATATAATTTTTTATTTCTATATTTTTGTTTTATTATCCCGTGCGTGTCTATGTAAACAAACAAAAACACATGGTCGATATATGTAAAAATAGTTATGTTACGTGTACACTAAAATCAGTCATCAAAATCAGTTAGTATAAAATATATGTTGGAATATAAATATACATTAAAAATAAAATAAATTACATATACATGTATTTATACATAAATATATTAGTGGTTAATTTTAGTAACTGTTTTTAGTAACTAATTTTAGTATACAAATAACATTTCTCATGTAAAAAATATAAAGGATTGTCTAGGTTTAATTATCACAGCTACGAATGTGAAACTTATATTTAAATTATAAAAATAAAATAATACTACATGACCAAGTGACCAACAAAGCCGAAAGCTATCCCGAGAGGAAAACGACATACAGATCACGTATACTGTTCATATGCATGCTTGCTTCTCTTGCAAACCGTGCAATTAATTAAAGACTATACGCACGCACGTAACTTGATATTCACCAATCACCATAAGTATCAAGAGGAAAATTCTAACTTCAATTTTATTTTTGGGCATCTATGTTATGTATCAATTTATGCATTATCATCAATAGTCATAACGAGTTATTTTCACGCATGTAATACGGATAAGACCGATAAACAATGAGTCGTCCAAACATACTGTCGACATTATTTAATTCATATACATTAATTGAATAATGCATGGTACCGCTAAGATCTTATATGCATACATACGTATGAAGGGCAACAACTTTTTTTGCCCATGAGATCTTCCGTATTCAGAAATTTTAGTCTGTACGGACTATATAAAATTTTTAAATAAATCTCAAATAATTAATTTAATATATGAAAATGGTAGCTAATACAATAGGATTAAATATTTTTTTTGTCTTTAAAGTGTGCGTCAAAATCAAAATGGTTTTTAACTTTTTTTTATTAGAATCATCTTCGACGTTACAATTTATAAAATATTATAAAATAATTTTTTCACATAAAATATTAATTATATGGCAATTTTTCTTCTGTCCCTCTCTCGTCTGTTTTCTCCTTTTATTTTCTGCTTCTACCATTTATTTTTTACCCTCAACACTCCTCTCACTTCCATCACACCTATGTCTTGACCCTTTATTTTTTTACTGCAATAAAATCATTACGAATTTAACTTTAACTCTATCCAAAATCAACAACAACAGACGCAAATCAAAGAAAAAAGATACACAGTTTGACTGAAATCCAGAAAATAACAAATTGTTATTTGATCAAGTTAACCACGGGTACACGATTTGGCTGTTGGCGGTGACGACACTTCTCATGACAGAAGTTGCTGGATCAACCACATCTTCTCCTCTTTCACAGACAGCACTATACCTTGGCCAAAATCCTTTTGTTTTTTCCTTTATTGGCATTCCCTCTCTGTTCGCAACAATAAAACCTTCCCTATCTTTCCCTCTTTTCTCTTTTCCTTCCAATTTTGTTTTCCTTTCTTTCCATCTCTATTGGCATCGCGGGTTGATTCCGTTAGTGGCGACGAAAAGCGTTGGAGGCAGACGGAGGAGGAAGAAGAGGAATGGTGGATGGTGAAGGAGATCCATGTGAGGATGAGGGAGGAAGCAGAGGAGGAGGGACCTACTGTCACTTACTGCCTCGGCATTTTTTTTAATTGTAGTGACTTGATAATTGAGGCAAACAACAATGGTAGTAGAAAAAGTGGAAGTACCCCCTAACTTCTGGGGCCACATGCTCGAGGAGGAGTATTACACCTCCCAAGGAGTGCGAAACACCAAATCATTCTTCGACACACCACACGACAAAATCTTCACGCAGAGCTTCCTCCCATTGGACCTTCAACCTAATGAAGTCAAAGCCACCGTCTTCATGACCCACGAATATGGCTCCGACATCGATTAACTTTTCTAGAAAATCTGCATCAACTTTGCCACTTGGGACTACATCGTCTTCACCGCCAATCTCCTAAGCCATGGCCGCTCCGATACATGGACGGGCCTAATCTTCTCCGTATCGTATGGAAGTAAGGAAGTGTGGCGTGAAAAGGGGGATAGATCTGGTGGAATCGGATCTGATGTTTTATATTAAGGGAAGGTTTTTTTTATTTTTGTTTAAGGACAAAATCATACGAAAAATATTATTTATGGACAAAAGGATGATTTTACAATATTTTATAACGTTGATTTTAAGAAAAAAAGATTAGGGACGATTTTAATTTTGACGCAAGACCTTAAAGACGAAAAAAATAATTAACCCAATACAATATGATTAAAGAATTTATTTATAATTCTTTTTCCCACTTTTTTACATTATTAAAATAGTAAATAATCATTTTAATACTATCACTTATACAAGGCCAACAATGATATATTGCATTTTCTTTCTTTAATATAATATTGAAAATAAATTTTCACGCGATTAAATCTCTTATAACTCATTTGACTATTTAAGTTTGAAAAAATAGTATATTCAACTTTTACCTTTATTTTCTTACTCGTTTTAATTAAAAAATTTAACTCGTTTAGACAAATAAGAAATAATAAGAAGATAATTCTATATTTTTGTTAAAAATAAATAGTTAAAAGATAAAAATAAACTACTTAAATTTATCTAGAAAATTACATTTTAAGATTTAACATACATGTAAATTCAAAATATTTTTAACAATGAGCTCAAATAATAAAAATGATGGGGACATGTATTATGAATACCCATATATTAGTAACAAAATTCCAAAATGTAGTTGGGCATGAAAAAAAAAATGATCCTTTTGGCTAAGGCTACGTTTTTTTTAGTTTTGGAGACGTTTTAGTGAGAGATACTTATTTGGTCGTTGTCTATTTTTAAAATACTACTTTTTTTGTATTAAAAATTACACTTTTGGCGTTAAAGAATAAAGCGCACTTTTCAAGTGATGTTATTCATCAGGACCAAAAACTACGCTTTTCAGCTTCCATATTTATTAGAATAGGCTACACATTATAAGAAAAAGTAATATTTGTAACAAAAGATTTGTTACAAAAAATCTGAATTTTGAAACGAAAGAAATTTGTAACAAAAAACAAGTTGTTGTAGTATGACCCGTTACAAAAATTTTTGTAACAAAAAATGAAACTGTTATAATACAAAGTAATATTTCATAACAAATTTTTTTAATACACAAACTAAAATTTGTTACAAAAGTAGTAACAATTTTTTACCTTTAAAACATTTTTTGTAACTATAATTTTTTCTATCACAAAATTTTGTAACATTTTTCATTCTTTTAGTTATAAAAGCACAATATTTATTTTGTAACAATTTTTTTAATATAAATTACACACATAGTTTGTCAAATTGTTTTATTTTTTAATTAATTGATATATTCAAGGTAGTAAACTCATAGTTTTTACCTCGACTCGCTAAGCTAGTTCATAATCGTAATTCGTTGATTCGTAAGACGGAATATAAACGTAACTTGTAAAATATAAAAATTATGAAATTTTTTATAGCAAAAATTAATTTCACAAATAATCAAATAAATCTCAAATAAACCAAATTATCCATAGGACTATAACTAATATATACCATAATAAGACAAAAGTCACAACTCATAACACAAATTCACAACTCAAATTAAAACACAAATTCACAACTCACAAGTTTACATGCAACTGAAATAAATTCAAGTAGTAAATAAACCAACCAAACTACTATAATGAACAACTAATTAACTAAAGTCTAAACAAGTCATTTAATAGTCACTCTATTCTTCATCAATTATAAAACCTTCACGAGTTTCACAAATTTTTGCATTACCATCTTCGTTATCAACAATCGGAGGAGGAGATCCTAAAAAAAGTTCTTCAAACTTATCATCATCAAGATAAAGAATAGCTAGAGTATAAGAGCAAAAATTAAATAATTGAACTCAATCCAATAACAAAAATTCTCCATTGTAGTTCATGATTAATAAACATATAAAAATTAATTTCAATCATCACCATTCACCAAATCAATATTCATGTAAACAATAAAATCATCCTCTCCTCACAGCAACAACAAGTCAACAACAAATACACTAACTTTCTTTCTTTTTCTTTTAGTTCTTTTTTTCTCTTTTTAATTGAATGAATATTCTACAACAATAAAAATTTCAACAATACAAATTTTGTCATTCATTTTAATCAATTCAAAACAAGATACAGAACAAGCAAAATTCAACTAAAACATTCAATAAATAAATTCAGTTCAATGTAGCAGAAAATATTCAATCATACAGACTAATAACTCAATAACTCAGAACAAAAATTCAATACAGAATAATTATCACAGATTGAATTTATAAATCAATCTCAGCAGAATCATGAATAATACATCACAAGCATATTCAGAACGAAACAAAGAAAAAACAATATAGTACAAATACAAGATATTGAACATTGAAATGAAGAGGATACAGGGGAGCTCCTTACCTGAACTAGTAGCGAAGGGGAGGAGAAAAGCAGTAGTGAGACAGAGAGACTAGAGAGGCAGAGATGCAGTCATCCAAACACACTATAAAACTTAAATCCAATTCAATTCGACAACACCGACAGTAATGAATATAAAGTTTAAATTCTAAATTAACAAATCATAAATCCTAACTACCTAAATCAGAATGACATAATGACACAATACTACTTTATATGTTGAAATTTCAAAACTACAACACTACTTACCTTCTTAATGATGCAAAATTGATGAACACATCAGCAGTAGGATGAGCAGCACAAGCTGCTTCTAATTTTGTGCACTTATTTTGTGACTATTTGATTTGTAATACTTTGGTTTTAAAGAGATAGTGACCTTAACAAGCCCATCAAGAAATTAACAATTATATATTTACTGAATCAAAAAAATCTTTTGGCTTATGACATCCAAAATTTAACAACAAAATCAATTTTATTTGCATTGAAAAGCTTCAGCCAAAACATAATTAATATTTTTCCATCTTGATTTAATAACCAAAATAGAGTAGTAATCAAAATAGAAAATGAATTTTCAGTCAGAGAATCAGTGACCAAAATAGAGAATACACTTCTAGCCAAAGAACTAGGGACCAAAACAAGCAGCATTATACCAAATCAATGTTCAAATCAAAACAGAGACCAAATCAATTGAAATTACAGAATAAGAGACACTATATCAATATATGATTCTAATTAAGATTCTAGTTTCTAACTAAAAATCCTAGTATAATTTAATAAGTAATATAATATAGGGTAAATATCTATCTTAATCTCGGATAATTTTTTCGAGGACTACAAGTCTCCTAAGAAAAAATATCCATTTTATCCCCTGATAATTAATTTTGTGAAATTAGTTAGCCTCTATGTCAATGATCTTTTTTTAAAACATGTTTATATGACTTGTTAATCATTAATATATTTTTTATTTATTTTTTATAAATAAAAATAATTTAAAAATTATTAATATTTTTTTATTTTACATAATAAATTTAGTTAATATATTTAAAAAAGATAACTAAAAAAATAAAATCATTACATAAATAATAGAGTTCTAATTTCTAACTAAAAATCCTAGTATAATTTAATAAGTAATAGAGAGAGAGAGTAATGATAGTTGCATAATAATTAAACTAATGTTAAATTTTTGAAAAAATATAAGTAACCAATTTTTCTATAGTCATCTCCAACTAACTTCTTTTCCTTTCCTAAAATACTTATATTTTTCTCTTCGTACGTACTTGTCTTCTTTTTCGTTTACAATTATTAATAATTGTAGACGAAAAACTAATGATCGTTGACTTCTTCGGACACTTAACGGCAGTTACGAGGCGGTTACGAGCTCGAACAAATTAGAGAAGGAGGTGGACATTGTTTTCTTCTTGTACAAGTAAATGAATTAGGGAATTTTCTATAATGTATTTACGTTACGGAACCCTAGCTACCATAAACACCCTGTCTGAAAGCACCTATCTATAAATCCCTTAGCTTCATTCCGAATTGCATCGTCAAGCTTTCACTCCCTAATCCATTTACTTGTACAAGAAGAAAACAATGTCCACCTCCTTCTCCAACTTGTTCGAGTTTGTAACTGCCGTTAAGTGTCCGAAGAAGTCAACGATCTTTTTTATATTTATCTCGTTCACCCAATAAACTAAGTGTCCGAAGATAATCAAAATGTTTGAGAAGACAAATATATATACTATATATACATTGAGAATATTCTAATAACCTTTTTTTTTTTTGAAGTAAAAGAGCTCAACACAATAAGATAGAGCAAAAAAGTACAGACAAATTAAACAGAAAATAAAATTAATCCATAGTCATCTCCGACATAGCCATTAACAACTATTAGGATTAGCTCTACTCCACTCTTTGTAGCTCATGAGCGACCTGTTAATAACGTCCGCAACTCGAGTTATTTTTCTTTATCTATGTGTGCCAAATGATAACAAAAGACCTAATTAGCCACTTATTATGCTCCTCTTTTCCTATAGTCACTGCTGTTCAGCTTTCAAAGTGTTACTTAATTGTTTCTGAAATAGTTCACAATCTATCATAGTCAAACAACTAGGCACACCACACCTATCAAAT